>NC_092098.1:14231148-14559759 GCF_045679555.1 Salvelinus alpinus | reverse complement strand
TTAAACCAGGGCTAATTTGCAATAATTCTAGAGACGTAAATGGCCGTAGGAAATGCACATCTTGCGATGCAGATCTGGTTAATGGCTTTATGTTGAGATAGAATCAGGCCTTGGGGGCAGGATCACACAGAGAGGAAGCCGATCACAAGCCCTTCCCTGCGGGGCGTAACGGCATTTTCCACGGATGAGCTGGGCTGTCGCTGCGCTTTTAGGAAACTTGAGACAACGACACACTCAATGTGACAGTCTACCACCTTCTGCAGTAGGTCTACAAATTGTGAACTGCCATCCTGCCTGCCAACCACTTCTTAGGAGATGTTCAAATGCCCCCTGCATAAAGATTCTGCACAACGGATGCTTAGAAAGTGAAAATGTCGGTGACTATCAATTATAATTTCTGGGTAGATTAAGTTGCAAAAGAAAGTTTCTCATGTGTGACAGTAATTTGCCATAATTAGACTGATGATGGCAGCAGTAGCATCTAGAAAGATAAAACAATATGAACAATTGAATACAGCCACAGTATTTATGCAGCATTAGGGCATATAATGCCTTCCGGGTCCATTTTAGCAGTTTTCCAATTCACTTGAGCTCAAGACAGCTTTTGTCTCATTCACACATTGAAAGAGCTCTCCGATGACCTAGCTCACTAATGAAAATACTAATTGGAGTGTGAAACAAAACCAACTTTTAAAAAATTATTTTGCAGATGATTCCACTTGTACATGCTTAGTAGAGTACAGCAAATGCTAGACATTTATGCACACATATACGATTGTTTGGTAATGATTCTGATATATGCTTCTTTTGTTGTTTTGTTGACTTCATAAATAGTGCATAATCAACTGGATTAAAAGACATTGGCTGTCATTGAAAATATTCTAGACCTTCTAGAAATAGCCTGTATTGTGCCAAGTTAGTGTCAGAATTGTGAACAGCAGTGTGAATCATGATATCCGCAAATACAGCTCCCTGCCAAACTACTCACACATAATACATAAACACGACCACTTACCCACACCTTCACACGCATGAAAAGAGACATACACACACATGCACAGAGACATACACACATATGCACAGAGACATACACACACATGCACAGAGACATACACACACATGCACAGAGACATACACACACATGCACAGAGACATACACACACATGCACAGAGACATACACACACATGCACAGAGACATTCACACACATGCACAGAGACATACACACACATACACAGAGACATGCATGCACACACATACACAGAGACATGCATACACACATGCATACACAGAGACATGCACACACATGCACAGAGACATGCACACACATGCACAGAGACATTCACACACATGCACAGAAACATTCACAAACATGCACAGAGACATTCACACACATGCACAGAGACATTCACACACATTCACAGAGATATACACACACATGCACAGAGACATTCACACACATGCACAGAGACATTCACACACATGCACAGAGACATTCACACACATGAACAGAGACATTCACACACATGAACAGAGACATACACACACATGCACAGGGACATTCACAGACATGCACAGAGACATTCACAGACATGCACAGAGACATTCACACACATGCACAGAGACATTCACACATGCACAGAGACATTCACACACATACACAGAGACATTGAAGCACATGCACAGAGACATTCACACACATGCACAGAGACATTCACACTCATGCACAGAGACATTGACACACATACACAGAGACATGCATGCACACACATACACAGAGACATGCATACACACATGCATACACAGAGACATGCACACACATGCACAGAGACATTCACACACATGAACAGAGACATTCAAACACATGCACAGAGACATTCAAACACATGCACAGAGACATTCACACACATGAACAGAGACATTCACACACATGAACAGAGACATACACACACATGCACAGAGACATTCACAGACATGCACAGAGACATTCACAGACATGCACAGAGACATTCACACACATGCACAGAGACATTCACACACATGCACAGAGACATACACACACATGCACAGAGACATTGAAGCACATGCACAGAGACATTCACACACATGCACAGAAACATTCACACACATGCACAGATACATTGACACACATGCACAGAGACATTCACACACATGCACAGAGACATTCACACACATGCACAGAGACATTCACACACATGCACAGAGACATACACACACATGCACAGAGATATTCACACACATGCACAGAGACATACACACACATGCACAGAGACATTCACACACATGCACAGAGACATTGACGCACATGCACAGAGACATTGACACACATGCACAGAGACATACACACATGCACAGAGACATTCACACACATGCACAGAGACATTCACACACATGCACAGAGACATACACACATGCACAGAGACATTCACACACATGCACAGAGACATTGACGCACATGCACAGAGACATTGACACACATGCACAGAGACATTCACACACATGAACAGAGACATTCACACACATGAACAGAGACATTCACACACATGCACAGAGACATTCACACACATGCACAGAGACATTCACACTCATGCACAGAGACATTGACACACATACACAGAGACATGCATGCACACACATACACAGAGACATGCATACACACATGCATACACAGAGACATGCACACACATGCACAGAGACATTCACACACATGCACAGAGACATTCACACACATGAACAGAGACATTCACACACATGCACAGAGACATTCACACAAATGCACAGAGACATTCACACACATGCACAGAGACATTCAAACACATGCACAGAGACATTCACACACATGAACAGAGACATTCACACACATGAACAGAGACATACACACACATGCACAGAGACATTCACAGACATGCACAGAGACATTCACAGACATGCACAGAGACATTCACACACATGCACAGAGACATTCACACACATGCACAGAGACATACACACACATGCACAGAGACATTGAAGCACATGCACAGAGACATTCACACACATGCACAGAAACATTCACACACATGCACAGATACATTGACACACATGCACAGAGACATTCACACACATGCACAGAGACATTCACACACATGCACAGAGACATTCACACACATGCACAGAGACATACACACACATGCACAGAGACATACACACACATGCACAGAGACATTCACACACATGCACAGAGACATTGACGCACATGCACAGAGACATTGACACACATGCACAGAGACATACACACATGCACAGAGACATTCACACACATGCACAGAGACATTCACACACATACACAGAGACATACACACATGCACAGAGACATTGACACACAAGCACAATCACAGGTCTTAGGCCCCTCCACTGTGCCAGAGATTAAAATGATCTTCGCTCGTTAAATTAATGGTCCCTAGTGCAGTCTAATTAGCATGAAATAGGACACCAAATCCAGCACAGGAGGCTTGTTATTTAAGGATAAAGCGCATCTCTCATTTGAATGCATTTTTCATAAGCTGTGCTAATTAAGTTTCATTAGCATTATTAATTAAACATGAAAAGTTCCTCATTCCCCTCTATGTCTGTGTCTGCTTCAGAATGGCACTGAGTGACAGCTCTCGCTGGAGCACCGTTGAAACTCACCCTCAAACAAGGCATGTTATCATGCCTCAAAGACTACATGGAGATGTGAAATGATCAAAAACCAATTTAGCTATAACTATCTAACAGTGTGACTCCCATTGTCAGTATAACCAAGGCAACGTTAGATTTGGAGCAACCATTTTAAACTCTAACTGTACAACATCCACCAACAAAATATCCCAATAGGTGGTCTGGGACTCCAGCAGTGGATTACAAAAGACTGGCAGTCAAAGGAGTGCTGGTTTATAGCCCAAGGGTTTACTGAGGACAGCTCTGAAATCCACAATTATTCACTTTCAGTCAAATGGTGAAGTGCCATCATCCTCATCCAATCTCAACAAAGCCTCTCTAATTCCACTTTTCTGTAACTTGTGAAGCATATAGAAGTGTTGAACCAGTTCGGCACACTGAGGGAGAACTCTGTAGCATGGCACTTGGCAGTATAGCCTAGCACTTGGATTTGTCTTCTGGAAGTTGCAAGTTGGCTTGACTTGGGTCCAGCTGATGTCAGTGCTGATACAGACATCTCAGGCCTCATCTTTTACCAGACAGGGCTAAGTGAAAAAATATATATATTGTGCATCTTTGCCATCTACAGTACTTGCTCTCCCTGCCTGGGAGAGTTGGCATTTCCCATTCCTGTCTTCTATCAAACCAGCTTGCTGTTGTGATCCTATCATCACATGAGCCCTATGCAGCGTTCTTGAGACATTTGTTGGATCTGAGGAGCTCGGAAATTACAACTCACACCATACTGGTTGGTTGATATTTCAAAGAATGTTTAAATTGATCAGCAAAGCACTGTCGGTGAGGAATATGTCGATAGGCTTGTTGCTGGCTGGGATTTGCATTTTTT
The DNA here is from genome assembly GCF_045679555.1 of Salvelinus alpinus. Taxonomy (NCBI): domain Eukaryota; kingdom Metazoa; phylum Chordata; class Actinopteri; order Salmoniformes; family Salmonidae; genus Salvelinus; species Salvelinus alpinus. The sequence goes on along the minus strand of NC_092098.1, from coordinate 14,555,214 downwards.
ATGACTTAACACAAATTGACCTTTCTGAATGAAACTTGCAAAGGAGTCAAGCAGTTTTACTCAAAATATTCAAACACACACATTAGCAATTATTTTAACACATTGTTGTCAGGTGGTCCTCAAGGACAAGAGATCCCAAAGGTGAGCCAGCTCTAATTAAAATGTGGAGGCCAGATGTTTTGCCTTCTCTGTGTCTTTTCCCAAATGCCTCCCCTTGGCAGCGTAAAGCTTCTCAGTCAGTGAGAGATGTATTTGGATGCACAATAAAGCAACACAACCTGCTTTCATTTTCAGCCAACAGATATTCTGATACACTCTACTTGGGGAAAAAGACAATGCCTCTGTATAAGCTATGTCAACATATAGGCCCATTCATCCTCTCCATGCTATTGACCTCTCAGACTTCACAATAAGCAGCAGCCTGTAGAGACACAGGCTGCGAACAGCGCTGCTTTCATTGCATCACACAGGGTATACTTCTGTTACTTGGAATTGAAGAACAGGAAGAAGAATAGGAAATGAAAGATTGAGTTTATAAGCATTTCGATGTTATGGCACTGTAGAGCGAATATGTGTCATTATGTGGCTGTCTAGTGTTCACTAAGGGTACAGAGAGTCTCTAGGTCTGTAGTGAACTGTGTGTTGATGGCTTCCTCTTGGTGCTGAGAGGGCGCCTTTGGGTAGATGCGGGGGAGGGGAGAAGAAAGTTCTACACTGAGCGGTCTGACTGCTGAGATCTGTGTTTCCATCTTAATCAACGGGCTGCATCGCATCAACAACCACATGAATGTTTTCCACTTTGGCTCCCTGTTTATTGTCAAGCACATCGTTGATTAGAGTTGTCTGACTTAATGACGGAACATTCTTCTCGTGACGCACAAGAGGTAAAGACAGATGAATTCGCAAATGATCTGACATACCTACAATATTCCAGCGTCTTGTCATTACAGACCATTAACCTCTGTCAAATGGAACCTCCTTCTCGTACATAGTAAGTTGTAAACCTATTTGAGACAGATTAGTGCACAGTGCAGTGCTATTTACATGATCGTCATAGAGTACATATATTTCCATGTTTGATTTAGTACTGTACGAGAATAATTTAAGTAATTCAACAGCAGTTATTTTACTCTCAAATGCACTTTTATGAAGCATGCAGTAATGTAAAGTGCAAACAGCTTTCAAATGTGCACAGGTCCTTGAATCCATCCAATGAAATGATTTGCATGCATAATTAAACAGCATTAATTATACTGTATCGCTCCTTTCAGGATTACCTACCCGTGGCTTACAGTCAGAGCGTCAACAAGAGGTAGGGTGCTACCTGAACTAAGTCTGGTGATAGGGCCAGTGTTAGGATTAGTTTAGGGGTGCAGCTATACTATCTCTCTGGTACACTCTCTCTCACTTGACTTGTCTTGCCGTCATTAGGAACAACACTCTAACTCAATTTAAATCACTCTGTGTCACTTTCCACTGCGTGCTCTAACACTCAAAGACTATCTTAATCACTGTCTCTCTCTGCCAGGGTGTCCCTCACTCGCTCAAAGATGTATCAATCATCCTCTCCTCCAGTCTCTCCATGACTTACTCTCCTCTACGCCATACCTATGAAGTATAACACAGCATTTATCATTCCTATATTCATTGACGTGATATCTATCTCCATCTCAGATAATGTAAAGCAGCCACAAAATTACCTGTCACATAGAAGTGAAGTGAGCTGTCTTTGTCACTAAAAATGTTTTATAATGTGTAATAATGTATATCCCATCAAACAGTGTCACAGCCAGCAGACAGTTCATGCTGGAGCTGTGGTCTCTTCAAAACCAGACTCTTCTACAAAATATGATCAGATCTTCAGGAATTATTAAAAGACAGAGGAATTCAACATTTTGTATGGAGAAAAGTCACATAATATCAGGGGAGCTTACAATAACAAAATGTAGAAAACTCATTGAACCTTTATAACCAACGAATTTGTAACTGTATTACCTTTTACCACAAATATAGCCTTTTTTATGAAGTGTTAAACCTCAAAGCTGATTCTGACCTTACCAGAAAATAATTAATTCCATACATCACAAAATAATAGGTCCACTATTTATCCCCATTTTTGAGGCATTCTGGGAAAGGAGAGTTTATCCTTTGATAATTAGCGTCTCTCAGTGAGGAGCTTAAAAATAAACAGAGGTGTTAGTTATGTGTGAAGAAATAATTCCATGCTTTGATAACAACAGGACACCCTCAAGCTGAGAAACAGTAGTGTAATACAGCTAATTAAGAAAGGAATTGGCTGAAAAGCAAGGCTATTTTTCCACATTATGCATAGATTTATTTATGAGTGCATGGACTACATTTGCAGTGGGCAAAAAAATTATTGGGATACCAACATATGATACCAACATTGCATTCAATTCAATATTGTGCCTTCGACCATAGTTTTGCAACATATTTGTGTCCATGACAACCTAATTCCTGAAGTCAACACACAGTGTTCTTTTCTGTGGTGCTGTTGTTGTTATTTGCAGGATTTCTGAGTTAATCTTCCCTGTGAAGAATACCAATCATTTGTGTAGCCTCAACCAGCCACAATCTCCTACCCCTTAATGGACCTTCAGCGATACTTCCCACACGGAAATCATCCACAACCTCTATAACACCTCCACACCAACACGTCATGAGAAAACTTCACAACCTTAAGGTTGCAACACCCATTAGATGCCACTTCCCTGACATTTCATCCACCCAGTACATACATTCCAACTCAGCTGACCTGACAGCTCTGCTTGCCCACTTCACAGCCACATGCCTTACAGCAACACCAGCACAAACACCCCAGTCTCCTACCGCCCAGCCCTGGCCCCACTGATATTCTCTCCACTAAGATGCAATACATCTCCATTAGGGAGAGAGATGAGAGATGCATTAGGCAGCTGTTTAATTCATTCACACGTTTTTCCGTAATCCTAAACAAGACCATCTCCATTCCCCCGCGACTCTCCATGAACAGGAACCCCACTTTAGAGGAAAAGGACTCAAGTGTTGAACAGTCAAGTACCTGCCTGCAGCGCACTTCTTCCTGTCTTTTTTACTTTGATTTCACCCTAACATCAATCTGCAAGGCACAGGAACAATGAGCGACAGAGAGAATTCACAGAAAGGAGTTTCTGTTAACGTCCTTAACACTACTGACACTCAGAGTACCTCATTTCTATACATAAGCCTATACTATGCATCAACTCATGATAGCCATATATGCCTTTGAATATCCCAAGACTTAATGGTTGAATCAACGGATGGCACTCATCTAGCTGAGCAAGCCAAGTAAATAAATGTACGATCCTTTAACTAAAAACCACCAGAATGGAGTTGGTACATGGGTAGCACTAATCGTAAACACCCTCAAACAGTGTTAGACAAGTGTGAATGTCTATATACACTGAGGATACCAAACATTAGGAAGACCCCCCCCCCCCCCCCCCAAACCCCCACACTTTTTTCCCTCAGAACAGCCTCAATTCGTCAGGGCATGGACTCTACAAAGTGTCAAAAGTGTTCCACAACATGTTCCACATGTTGACTCCAATGCTTCCCACAATTGTGTCAAGTTGTCTGTATGTCCTTTGGGTGGTGGACCATTCTTGATACACACAGGAAAATGTTGAGCGTGAAAAACCCAGCAGCCTTGCAGTTCTTGACACAAACCGGTAAGCCTGGCACCTACTATCATACCCCGTTCAAAGGCACTGAAATCTTTTGTCTTGCCCATTCACCCTCTGAATGGCAAACATACACAATCCATGTCTCAATTTTCTCAAGGCTTACAAACTCTTTAACTTCTTCTTAATTGGGGGCGCCATTTCCACTTTGGGAAAAAATAGTGCCCAAATTAAACGGCCTCGTACTCTGTTCTAGATCATATGATATGCATATTATTATTACTATTGGATAGAAAACACTCTGACGTTTCTAAAACTGTTTGAATTATATCTTTGAGTAAAACAGAACTGGCAAAGGCAAAGTTCCAAACAGGCAGGCAAAGTTCCAAACAGGAAGTGGAAATTCTGAAATGGGTCTCTGTGACAGGCCCTGCCTATTCAATTGCCTTGTATTTATGGATATGTATGCACTTCATACGCCTTCCACTAGATGTCAACAGGCAGTAGAATGTTGAATGAGGTGTCTGGCCTGATGTGAGACCGAATGAGAGCTTTTGGAGTGACAGGTCAGCCATATTGGCAGTATTTTGCTGCGCACCTGGGAGCACCATATCATTTTCTGCAATGCGTTAGGTAGACACGAAGAAATGCTCCGTCTGGGACGTTATTGGATACATATGAGAAAAACATCATAAAGATGGATTTTCAACTGAGTTTGACCAGTTTATTCGACTTTTATTATGACTTTTGGAATTTTTCGTTCCATGCGCCAAATGTTCATGGACATGTGCGCTCCGCTATGCTAGCCAAAGTTGCTAATTCGACAGAAGAAATGGACATTCTAAAACAAAACAACGATTTATTGTGGAACTAGGACTCCTTGCACTGCATTCTGATGAAAGATCATCAAAGGTAAGAGAATATTTATGATGTTATTTTGTATTTTTGTGGAATATGTTGACTCCAACATGGCGGAGAATGGCTGAGCGCTGTGCTATTTGTGACGATGGCTGCGTTGTAAAACTACGATTTATACCTATAAATATGCACATTTTCGAACAAAACATAAATGTATTGTATAACATGATGTCATAAGACTGTCATCTGATGAAGTTGTTCAAAGGTTAGTGATTAATTTTATCTCTATTTGTGGGTTTTGTGAAAGCTATCTTTGCGGTGAAAAAATGGCGTTGTGTGTTTGGCTATTGTGGTGAGCTAACATAAATATATATTGTGTTTTCGCTGTAAAACATTAAAAAAATCGGAAATGTTGGCTGGATTCACAAGATGTTTATCTTTCATTTGCTGTATTGGACTTGTGATTTCATGGAATTATATTATATGATATCCCTGTGGCGCTAGGCTAGGCTATGCTAGTCAGCTTTTCTGATGAGGATGATCCCGGATCCGGGAGGGGGGGTCCGTGTTAACCTGTCTCCTTCCCTTCATCTACACTGATTGAAGTGGATTTAACAAGTGACATCAATAAGGGATCATAGACTTCATCTGGATTCACCTGGTCAGTCTATATCACGGAAAGAGCAGGTGTTCTTAATGTTTTATTCACTCAGTGTATATTTACCACCATCACAACATATCTTTTCACCATGCCCTCACACACTCTTACCAACATACAGACTCACCTCAGACCCCAACATCCACACACAGTCTGCTCTTTCCAAAGCTCCTATAGGGTGAGACTGTTGTCTGGACACGTGGGCGTGTCTTTCATGCTCTCTGAGAATGGGAAATAGGAAAATATGTTTTTGTATATCACATTGTTTATAAATCAATAAAAAGTTGCAGGGTTTGAAATTGGATTCTGCTTTGAGTTAAACTGAAATGAATTTGCTTTTGTTTCCCTTAGAACTCATAATGTTTCTGACGGTTAGCTGAGCACAGTGAATGAAATTACCCCTTTCATTTGATTGATATGACAACTAGCCTAAATGATATCAAGATTGAATCAAGTTTCCACTCCAGTGATTTCGGTTCTGTCAGTGTTTTGTCAGAATAATGATGAAGTGTTATCTGTGATCATAAAATCAGTGACTCGGGAAAAAAGGCATAGCATTCAGCCCAGCAGCATCTGCATTGTGTATCAGTAGAATGGCTTTGATTAGAGTCTCATACACTTAAGTAAGTAAACACAATACATACAAATTATATATAATCACCCAAAACCACTCAGGTCCACTAATCGATTAGTGCTGTCGACCTCACTGCTGATTGCCTCTCTCCAGGCTGGGGTGAAATTTGTTTGGTCAGCATAAACACAGCATTCACCAACAGCCAGCCAAGGGTATATTAGCTAGCTTAATGTAGCCCTGACCCTGCTAAACTCCACCTGCAGAAAAATACACCCTGTCTCCACCTAGGAGTGTGTGGGTCTGTCTACCTGTCTGTCTGTCTGCCCGTCTCTTTGTCTGTCTGCCTCTCTCTTGCTCTCTCTCTCTCCTTCCAACTAAAATCAATGTCAATTAAATATGTAGAGACATTTATCATCACTCACCTGACCACATAAAATATATGAGTTTGGTTCCGAGTCATTAAAAAACGTTAGAGCCTCCCGAGTGTGGCAGCGGTCTAACGCACTGCTTTGCAGTGCTAGAGGCATCACTACAGATCCGGGGATTGATCCTGGGCTGTGTCGCAGCATGGCCGCTACCGGGAGACCCATGATGCGGCGTGCAATTGGCCCAGCGTCATCCGGGTTAGAGGAGGGTTTTTGCCGGCCGGGATGTCCTTGTCCCATCGTGCTCTAGCGACTCCTGTGGTGGGCCAGGTGCATGCACGCTGACACGGTCGCCAGTTGGACGCTGTTTCCTTCGACACATTGGTGCGGCTGGCTTCCGGGTTAAGCGAGCAGAGTGTCAAGAAGCAGTGCAGCTTGGCAGGGTCTATCAGGAATCAAGTTAAGACCCAAGTGCAGACTGTGTGAAGTAACAATGTTTATTGTAACACCAGAGGCAGGCAAATGACAGGTCAAGGCAGGCAGGGGTCGATAATCCAGAGTAGGAGCAAAGGTACAGGACGGCAGGCAGGCTCAGGATCAGGGACAGGCAAAGTGGTCAGGCGGGCGAGTACAGGGTCAGGACAGGCAAGGGTCAAAAACCAGGAGGACGAGAAAAAGAGAGGAAGGGAAAAGACATGAGCTGACAGAACAAAAGCTGGATAGCTTGACAAACAAGACGAACTGGCACAGGCAGACAGAAAACACTGGTATAAATACCCAGAGTGGGGAAGATGGGCAACATCTGGTGGGGGTGGAGACAAGCACAAGGACAGGTGGAACAGATCAGGGCGTGACAGGGTCGTGTTTCGGACAACGCATGGCTCTCTCTTTTACCCCTCTCCCGAGTCTGTATGGGAGTTGCAGTGATGGGACAAGACTGTAACTACCAATTGGATTTCACGAAATTGGGGAGAAAAAGGGTAAAAAAATTACAAGAATAAAATGTAAAGAATGACGTACTACATCTAGTCTCTGTGTAAATGCGAATGGTTATACTTACTATAATGATAACTATACTGAACAAAAATATAAACACAACATGTAAAGCGTTGGTCCCATGTTTCATGAGCTGAAATTAAATATCCAATTATTTTTCCATATGTACAAAAAGTTTATTTATCTCAAATTTTGTGCACACATTTGTTTACATCCCTGTTAGTGAACATTTGTCCTTTGCCAAGATAATCCAACCACCTGACAGGTGTGGAATATCCAGTAGCTGATTAAAGAGCATGATTTTTACACAGGTGCATCTTGTGCTGGGGACAATAAAAGGCCACTCTAAAATTTGTGGTTGTCTAACACAACGCAATGACACAGATGTCTCAAGTTTTGAGGGAGTGTGCAATTGGCATGCTGACTGCAGGAATGTCCACCAGAGCTGTTGCCAGATAATTGAGTGTTAATTTCTCTACCATAAGATGCCTCCAATGTCGTTTAGAGAATTTGGCAGTACGTCCAACCGGCCTCACAAACGCAGACCATGTGTAACCATACCAGCCCAGGACCTCCATATCTGGCTTCTTCACCTGGGGAATCGTCTGAGACCAGCCACCTGGACAGCTGATGAAACTGAGGAGTATTTCTGTCTGTAATAAAGCCTTTTTGGGGGGGGAAACTAATTAGCCAGGCCCAGTGGGTGGGCCTGGCTCCCAAGTGGGTGGGCCTGGGAGGGCATAAGCCCTGTCATTCATAATTAGTTTTCCCCCATTCCCCATTCTCTAAACAACGTTGAAGGCGTCTTGTGGTAGAGAAATGAACACTCAATTCTCTGGCAACAGCTCTGATCCCCCAGGCGAAGAAGCCAGATGTGGAGGTCCTGGGCTGGCATGGTTACACATGGCCTGTGGTTGTGAGGCCGGTTGGATGTACCCTGCACTCCTGCCAAGTCATGTAAAATCCATAGATTAGGGCCTAATTTATTTATTTCAATTGACTGATTTCCTTACACAGTATGAACTGTAACTCAATAACATTTTTGGAATTGTTGGATGTTGTGTTTATATTTTTGTTCAGTATATGTTTCTGCCCTTGTGGTGCCACTATAAGGTAGACAGAATGTGCCCAAAACAAAGCAGAAATATATTTTCAAAGGAATAGAAGATTGCATAACATGAGGGAAAATTAATATCAAGTGCAATCCATCACTCTTGTCAGGCTGGTGAGATGGTCGTCCAGGGTGGAGGAACAAATTAGATTTCCAATGCAGCCGGACATCGTAAAATGAGCAGCAGGGACATTTTCTGTATTTTCTGTCAATATTCATGATCGCAATGCCAGGACTGCCCAATTTCTGCGATGAAACGGTATACCTTCCCTTATCTGTCTGTTTGTGCTGCCTGTGTAAGGTTTGATGTAGGACTGCCCATTCGGGGTTGATTGTCAGCACTCACTGTTAACCAATACGGGAAAGATTGACTGTATCGGTAGGGATGAACAGTCCCACTTACAGAGTATGCAGCCTTTATCTAGTGCAGTTTTGTCAAAACACTATGGCACTATGGAGAGCTGTAAAAACACATAATTAGAGCCACACTGACCACAGAATTCATTTGAAAGTATAACCAACAGTTGAATCTAATTTAAAGTGTGTGGGATGAGGGTCCATTAGTCGCCTATAATAAACATGAACAGATCATTAAATGAATCTCCGCTGCAAAAGAGCCATTTAATTAAATGTATAATATCTGCAAACGTGGGTGTCTATGGAGATTCATGACAATTTGTGGGTGAGTGGGCTGTTGTATCGTGTGTGTGTGTGTGTGTGCTTTGGTTTGTTTGCGTGCATGTGTGTGCATGAAAGAGAGACAATGTCACGCCCTGACCTTAGAGATCCTTTTTATGTCTCTATTTTGGTTTGGTCAGGGCGTGAGTTGGGGTGGGCATTCTATGTTTTGTGTTTCTATGATTTTCTATTTCTATGTTTTGGCCGGGTATGGTTCCCGATCAGGGACAGCTGTCTATCGTTGTCTCTGATTGGGACCCATACTTAGGTAGCTCTTTTTTCCACCTGTGTTTGTGGGAAGTTGACTTTGTTTAGGGCACATAGCCTTTGAGCGTCACGGTTTGTTTTGGTATGGTTTATTGTTTTTTGTCGGCGTCATTCTTTAATAAAAGAAAATGTACGCTCACCACGCTGCACCTTGGTCCTCCTCCTTCAACAGCCGTGACAGACAACACACACACACAAACACACACACACATTAACAGAGAGACACAGAGAGAAAAGTACGAGTTCATTCCTGTGTTGTGTACATGTTAAAGTCTTTGATAGTATTCCAGAGTCTGTGGATGAAGGTTTTCAGCTTTTGGTTTTCATTCCACATGAATGTCAAAATGAGGCCTGTCAACATGCATGCACGTTTATTAGCCACATTTCTTATATAATTCATAGGTGGGTTGAATATAATTTTCTTTACCCAGATATCTGGCACAATCAATATTGCTTCCCAGCTGAAAAAAGGCTGCACGTCTCCCAGGCTGTAGAGTGTACTTTGCATGTGACATATACAGGCCTCTATAATCCCAACAATTATGCTCACATGAGAGCACAGACACCATCAAAGAGCCATTTCTCCTGTCAGAGGAGGCATGAAATCATGACACAATGACAGAATCAGTTGTTTAAGCTGCATTTAGATTTTTTTTAAAGCCATTATGTAGGAAATGGCAAGTGGTGCATCTCCAGAGCTCCAAAAGGGAAATCATGCAGTCAACCTTGGAGAGTAAAACCAATATAGCTGCCCCCCAAATAATTGTATTGCCGTTTTATTTTCTTTAGCTGAGAGTGATAGAGAACTCAAATGGAATGTGTTGGGTTCCTTTGTGAAGAGCTGATTTGGGGTCCTGACTCTGGACCACAGCACTGGGCAGTAAAAACCTGTCTGATGAGTCGGGTTTGGTGTCTAAATGGGAAAACAATGCAGTGAGATGGGGTGGAGGTAAGGGGGGGTTGGGGGTAATGACAAAGGGCTGTGAGACAGGCTGATAGGAAGACTTATGTGTGGGAGAAGGGTTAGAGTCTTAACACAATACTGGTAATTAGCTTCTCTTTCCTTAAGTCAGGTACATTCTCCTTTCCCCACCCTAACCCAGGCTTATCTGTAAATTAGCTTCTGAAATAACACAACATGGAATGAGATAATTAGAACAGAAACCAATTAAACTCTTCGTAAATCAATAGAAAGAAAATGTGACATTTTCAGTTCATAATTAACAGCAGGGGAACAAAATGACAAATATCTCAGCTTTGTCCTTTTTACAAATTCAGGGACAATAGATAACATTAGCTATTTAAATTTATTTAATTGGTATTACTGTAGTTCAGGCAAAAATACAGAAGTAGAAGTCTCTTTCACCAAAGTTAGATTATGGATGTTTTGTTGATGCACAATGGATGCATTGCGATGTTTCTGTAACATGCAAGTAGCAACCATAACTTAATGAACACTAAAAATAGCTCCTTGGTCAGTACAAGCAGTTAGTTCAGCACCATGGAGAGCTACTTTGAACTACTCTTCAATTCAGCACAAAGAACAGCAGACAAACCTTCATACAGTTCGTAAAGCATGGGCAACAAAGAGGTGTGTACGCCTGACAGAAAGTAAGTGTGTGTGTGTGAGAGAGAGAGAGAGAGAGAGAGAGAGAGAGAGAGAGAGAGAGAGAGAGAGAGAGAGAGAGAGAGAGAGAGAGAGAGAAAAGCATCTGAAGGCAAATTATGACTTATATCTACTCTTGTTTTTTGAAAATGTATTTGATTAGAGGGAAAACAACTGGGAGATCTTGGTAGGAGAAGCTCAATAGCGTTGCACATTACTGGAGAAAGAGAGAGCCGCTTTGTTGCTGAAATGCATGATGAAAGAGGGTATTAACGGCACACAGCAATCAGAGGGAAACAAATCGGCACACCCACAACAGCAGAGAGTTGAGCATTTATTTTTCTCGTTAGTGCCTGGCGAATTAAATAAACCCTTCAGACCAGTGCCTTCTGAGCGCATCGGAGCCCCATTGTTATTCAACAGACGACATCTAAAGGGCTAATTACGCCAGTCCCCCAGCCTCCAGTTAGGGAGAGCCTCTCCACTCGCTGGGTTTTACACTGGATCTGTGACACCGGAGTCCCCAGGGCACTGTCTCCACAGACACTACTGCCAGAGAAGCTCTCTCTGGTCTCCGGCCCTTATTTAGGAAGCAGGGATATGTGGAGGAAAAAAAGAGCGCCCTGCTTCATATCCCTGACAACTCATTGCCACGGAAACAGCCCTGCTCTGACATCACTGCCCGGCCCCCCTGTCTGGGAGAAAAAGAGAGAAAGAGATGAAGAAGAAAAAAAAAGAGTGTTGGAAAGAAAGATGAGCTGTGTTATAGAGACACTAACTCTGCCTCTAATTAAGACAATGAACTGCAGAGTGCAGAGGTATGCAATGTATTACACTCCCATCAGCCTCAGCCAGGGTTGCAGGCACTAAGATTTCAATATGCTCATGGAACAGATCAGAGTAGAACTCAACCACAGACTGGTAGCTGTCATTGACTGGGACTGTGTCTCCACAGTTCAACATGAACCAGTTAATGGTATGCATAGCCTACTTTATTGCTGAGGAGAACAGGGTCACAGAGGATCCACCAGACAGAATGGCATGGAAGTTTTACCTTGTGCAGTTTTTTGGGCGAGACAGACAGTGCCTTATAATGCAATAGTTGTAAAGCATTATGAAAGAAGACAAGACATTGTAAACGTCTCATTCGGTGTGTAAATGACACACTTAAGTATGGGGCATAGCCTTACTTTGGATGTGGACTTAATTCAATACTGTAATAATACTTTTGATAATAATGAATGGATTAATGAGTGAATTCATTAAAAAACTCTTGATATCTTGGCGAGCATTTAAGCTATTTAAGTAAGTGTTTACCTCCCACCTCCCTACTGAGAGGAGGGGGTAATTAATGATCTCTCCACAGGAGACTGTGGGGATGGCAGATGGCATGGGTTACTTACAGCACACCACCACAAACATGCTCATTTGTCATATTGGGCAGAAGAAACGGGACAACGCTTCTTCACTTTTATCCTAGTATTAGTGGGATTGTAATGTTCTGAAATGTTTTGGAACACAGTTCAAGAGGTGGATTTCAAACAATGTGTTCCACCGTCACTTGCGATATCCAATCATAACTCTCCCACTACGCTACTGTATTCATTGCCTGAATGAAGGTAAATGTGTGGCATTGATATCAAACACAGAATTATGGGTAACACTTTACTTGACACCCAGCGTCATAACACGTTATGACACGGTCATAACCGTGTCCTAATATGTCACAACAGCTGAAATGACTTGTCATAACCTGTTATAATATGGTCATAACACTGTCATGACACATATATTTAGAACTGTTGTGATATACACTACATGACCAAAAGTATGTGGACACTTTTGGTCGTCGAAAATCTCATTCCAAAATCATGGCCATAAATATGGAGTTGGTGCCCCCTTTGCTGCTATAACATCCTCCACTCTCCTGGGAAGGCTTTCCTTGGAACATTGCTGCGGGGACTTGCTTCCATTCAGCCACAAGAGCATTAGTGAGGTCGGGCACTGATGTTGGCTGATTAGGCCTGGCTCGCAGTCAGCCTTCAAATTCATCCCAAAGATGTTCGATGGTGTTGAGGTAAGGGCTCTGTGCAGGTCAGTCAAGTTCTTCCACGCCGATCTGGACAAACCATTTCTGTATGGACCTCGCTTTGTGCATGGGGGGCATTGTCATGCTGAAACAGGACAGGACCTTCCTCAAACTGTTGCCACAAAGTTGGAAGCACAGAATCATCTAGAATGTCATTGTATGTTGTAGGGTTAAGGTTTCCCTTCACTGGAACTAAGGAGCCTAGCCAGAAACATGAAAAACAGCCCCAGACCATTATTCCCCTTCCACCAAACTTTATAGCTGACACTATGCATTGAGGCAGGTAGCGTTCTCCTAGCATCCGTCAAACCCAGATTAGTCTGTCAGACTGAGAGATGGTGAAGTGTAATTCATCACTCCAGATGACGTGTTTTCACTGCTCAAGAGTCCAATGGCGGCGAGCTTTACACCAATCCAGCCGACGCTTGGAATTGCGCATGGTGATCTTAGGCTTGTGTGCGGCCATGGGAACCCATTTTATGAAGCTCAGTTCTTGTGCTGACGTTGCTTCCAGAGGCAGTTTGGAACTCGGTAGTGAGTGTTGCTACACGCTTCAGCACTTGGCAGTCCCATTCTGTGAGCTTGTGTGGCCTACCACTTCGTGTCTGAGCCGTTGTTGCTCCTAGACGTTTCCACTTCACAATAACCAAACTTACAGTTGACCGGGGAAGCTCTAGCAGGGCAGACATTTGACGAACTGACTTGCTTTAAAGGTGGCATCCTGTGATGGTGCCACGTTGAAAGTCACTGAGCTCTTCAGTAAGGCCATTCTACTGACAATGTTTGTCTATGGAGATTGCATGACTGTGTGCTCGATTTTATACATCTGTCAGCAACTGGTGTGGCTGAAATTGCCGAATCCACTAATTTGAAGGGGTGTAAACATACTTTTGTATATATAGTGTATATTGCATTATTTTATGGCTGGTTATGACACCTACATTAAAGTGTCAAAACCCACAAAACCTACCACAAGGAAAAACATTCCATTACACCATAGCCTTAATAAAATACCATAGTATAATAAAAAAAAATGATTGGCCATATTAAATTAGCATTGTAATTGTGCACACATGGATGTCAGACATGCACCTACCCCATTGCTCTGCTGCTGATGACTGGGATGAATGCAGGAGCAGATTCCAGGAGCAGGACAAGACACATTCTTTGACTGGTATAAGGGCCTGTACGTGATGGGTCTGATTATGATGGTCATAACGCTGTCATAAAGTGTATTTTCTACAAGTTATTTAAAATCATGAAAAAACATGATTGTAAATGATTAATTACAACAACAAAGATTTAAGAGACAAATGTTCAAATGAAAGGGAACTTAATAGCAGGGAAATACATTATTTGAATAAATGTGGGTTTTGACACTCTTATTTAGGTGTCATAACCAGCCATAAAATTACACAATATATGTCACAACAGGTGTAAATATATGGGGCATGACAGTGTTATGACCATATTATTACAAGTTATGACAAGATATATCAGCTTTTATGACATTATGACATGGTTATGACATCAAGGTAAAGGTAACGGAACTTTGTTATATTAGGCTTTTCTCCCACTTTTGTCAGCAGGTGAACTACACACCTGTTGTCAGACACTACACATTCCAAGAGGAAGAAACACATATTTTCCCATGGTGAATAACTTTCAGAATTATCTTATCAAGGGATTAAGTCTAGACCGGTTTTATCAACTGCTCTATTTGAAACATGTGTGCACTATGTCCTCAACAGAATTGGAAGCATCCGCATCTCTGCTTGCCCGAGAGTAAAAGCATGTAATATTGCTTTAATGAACTTCAAAATGTGTCTCAGGTTGGCAGGGAAGCTTTAGCTGCCAAGGGGAAGCATTTGGGAAAAGACACAGTAGAGGCAAAACATCTGGCCTCCCATTTTTAATTAGACTTGGCTCACAGGCGGGTTTTGCTTGTTCTGTTATGCTGCTTTTCGACTCGAACACCAGTGTTACACTAGGGAAATATACTATGGAAATTGTGTTTCCAAAGCTAGGGCTGACAGTGAGGACTTGTGAAGAGCAGAATCAACAACCTCTGCATAATCAAAACAATTTCTTTGTGAGAAGGTGTTAAAGTTCACATTTAGTTGGCCCCAAGTGAGAGCAGGTCCGCCGGAGCCGCAGCCCAGTGTGACACAGGTGCCGGCCAACGTAGATGGAAACCGAAAAGCCTGAGCCTTTTGGGTAAAACACCAGGGAAAATCCTATATGGAAATGTGCCATTAGTCTGGGACTTCTTGGCCTTGATAACCACCTGACGCTATCCTGACTGGCTCCAGATGAGAGGGAACTGAGATCAAGGCCCATCGTGTGTCGGGCATGCTTCCACATTTGTTTAAATCCCTATGATGGAGACTACCTAGAATAGATAGATGGGTATTATACCTATGTGTTTTACATTATTACTACAGTCAGGTGTTAGTTAGATACATTGGTATCTTCCCTCTTTTCAACAGAAGACCCAGATAGGGACCCATGTTGTAATTATAATGTATTGATAATATGGAGAAGTCATTGGCTCAAGCACTCTAAACCCTTCCTTTTTCTTTTTCATGTCTTTCATTCAACTTAAAGACTTTCGTTCACAGTATAATCAGAGTACATTTCCTAAAGTACCCAGTGCCCAAAGAAGTGGAAACCACACATTCTAAACCTTTCAAAGACTAAAGAAGTATCTAACTGATTTTAGCTCTAGTTTAGCCCGAGGCCAAACTCATTCCAGACAAGAACAAACTCAGTGTCTGACAGTGGTTCTGTAGTCAGTGGGGCTGAAGAAGACAGAGGCAATGCACATACAGATTAGGGTCACTTCCTGTCTGTGTATATTTGTAAAACATTCCAATCTATTCAATGTAATTTGAAGATGGACATACATATACCCTGTTCCCACCACTGACCCAAGCCAAACTGTGCTAAACGGTGTGGAACTGGTTACGAATCCACCATAGTTGCTGGATCCGTGCTAAAAAGGACAATGTGGAAATAGAATATCTGAGCCAGCACAGCACAGTTGGGTTGGTAGGAAAGATAAAAGGCTAATGTTCTATGTCATGGTCCATAAACTCCAATGGAGCAGTGCTCCCTCATGTTGCTTCAGTCTCTCTCTGTGTGACTCTGAAGCAACACTATGAAAAAATAATTGAAAATGTGAGGAAACAACAGGAACACATGAAATCTTGCTGTTTTTCACAACAAAGGTGTGAAGGACACTGTAAATCACAAATCCATGTCAGACGGGTAGCCCTTTGATAAATTGGCATCGTGTGTGTGTGTCTGCGGGAATTTGTATGTGTGTTCCTTAGCCTATGTCTATTATTACCTATTACGGCCTGATTTCAGTCTTTACATTCAGAGCATCAGTGATAAACCCCAGATTGTTTATGTTTTTATATTGCCTCTCTCTCTGATTTTATGTTCAGCCACATTGCCCGTTGTGTGCTGGCTGCTGATGGAATGAGAGTCTGTTTCTGCTCTCATGTTGGCCGTCTGGCACCCATCAAACACTGAAAAATATTTCCTCTACGCCTGCCTTTAATGAGAAACTGTGAGCCTGGGGGGCAGATGTGGAGGCCTAGAGGAGATGATTCCACTCAGGCAGAACACTGAGCCTATATCTTCCTGTGACTTTCTGGGTGGAGCCCAAGGAAGCCACTGCCTGCCCAACTGCAGCTCAGCTCTCGCCTCTGCAGCAAGGGCATATTAGCAGTATTTTTCTCAGAAATCCACGTCTTCATTGATGTTGGTGTACTAAGAGCATTAATTAAAGCTATGGAAGGGTTGCTGTGCATCCAATTACCTTTTCCTTTGTTGCACAGTTCTGTATTCTCAACAGATACATTATTTTCCAAATGTTGCAGAATAGCATTGTGCAATTGAAATTATGGTTACTGTTGCTGTTAATATAGTTGGCTTCTTATTGGCCTTTTGATTAATTGAAACAAGCCTGAAAGAAACACAGAGTGAAGAAGCCAGCATTAGTATTAATTTATCCCAACAGTCCTGTTATCTGGCCACAATGTCCAAGACAATTGTAAGAGCATAAAAGCAGATAAATTATGGAGAAAATAGTTGATATTTACTAGTAGAATAGAATAGACAACACTGAGAGGAGTCTGCATCTGTCAAATCAGCCTGGTTCTAGACCTGTAAGTGCTTTAGCCAACTCTTCTGACAATGACTAGCCAACTATCCTCTTTGGCATTAGCCAGAGGACTTGGCTTAAGTACATACACGGGGGCCTCCCGGGTGGCGCAGTGGTCTAGAGCACTGCATCGCAGTGCTATGCTGCGCCACCAGAGTCTGGGTTCGCGCCCAGGCTCTGTCGCAGCCGGCCGCGACCGGGAGGTCCGTGGGGCGACGCACAATTGGCTTAGCGTCGTCCGGGTTAGGGAGGGTTTGGCCGGTAGGGATATCCTTGTCTCATCGCGCTCCAGCGACTCCTGTGGCGGGCCGGGCGCAGTGCGCGCTAACCGAGGGGGCAGGTGCACGGTGTTTCCTCCGACACATTGGTGCGGCTGGCTTCCGGGTTGGAGGCGCGCTGTGTTAAGAAGCAGTGCGGCTAGGTTGGGTTGTGCTTCGGAGGACGCATGACTTTCGACCTTCGTCTCTCCCGAGCCCGTACGGGAGTTGTAGCGATGAGACAAGATAGTAATTACTAGCGATTGGATACCACAAAAATTGGGGAGAAAAGGGGATAAAAAATTTTTAAAAATAAAATAAAATAAAAAATAAAAAAGTACATACACGTCTAAGACTAGGCTAGTGTCCAATTTTAACACTGTATACTTCCACGTTAGCGCTTCCTCATAGATCAAGTTTGAGTAGTCCTGTAAATTAAATGTTCTTCTCCAGTTACTAAACATAATGTTACATTTTTTTATTTATTTCTCCTTTATTTAACCAGGTAGGCTAGTTGAGAACAAGTTCTCATTTACAACTGCGACATGGCCAAGATAAAGCAAAGCAGTTCGACACATACAACAACACAGAGTAACACATGGAATAAACAAACATAAATCAATAATACACTACAAAAATCTATATACTGCATGTGCAAATGAGGTAGGATAAGAGAAGTAAGGCAATAAATAGGCCATGGTGGCGAAGTAATTACAATATAGCAATTTAACACTGGAATGGTAGGGTGTGCAGAAGCTGAATGTGCAAGTAGAGATACTGGGGTGCAAAGGAGCAAGATAAATAAATAAATACAGTATGGGGATGAGGTAGATTGGATGGGCTATTTACAGATTAGCTATGTACAGGTGCAGTGATCTGTAAGCTGCTCTGACAACTGGTGCTTAAAACTAGTGAGGGAGGTAAGAGTCTCCAGCTTCAGAGATTTTTGCAGTTCGTTCCAGTCATTGGCAGCAGAGAACTGGAAGGAGACGCGGCCAAAGGAAGAATTGGCTTTGGGGGTGACCAGTGAGATATACCTGCTGGAGGGCGGGCTACGGGTGGGTGCTGCTATGGTGACCAGTGAGCTGAGATAAGGCGGGGCTTTACCTAGCAGAGACTTGTAGATGACCTGGAGACAGTGGGTTTGGCGATGAGTATGAAGCGAGGGCCAGCCAACGAGAGCATACAGGTCGCAGTGGTGGGTAGTATATGGGGCTTTGGTGACAAAACGGACGGCACTGTGATAGACTGCATCCAATTTGTTGAGTAGAGTGTTGGAGGCTATTTTGTAAATGACATCGCCAAAGTCGAGAATCGGTAGGATGGTCAGTTTTATGAGGGTATGTTTGGCAGCATGAGTGAAGGATGCTTTGTTGCAAAATAGGAAGCCGATTCTAGATTTAATTTTGGATTGGAGATGTTTAATGTGAGTCTGGAAGGAGAGTTCACAGTCTAACCAGACACCTTGGTATTTGTAGTTGTCCACATATTCTAAGTCAGAACCGTCCAGAGTAGTGATGCTGGACGGGCGGGCAGGTGCGGGCAGCGATCGGTTGAAGAGCATGCATTTAGTGTTACTTGCATTTAAGAGCAGTTGGAGGCCACGGAAGGAGAGTTGTATGGCATTGAAGCTCATCTGGAGGTTAGTTAACACAGTGACCAAAGAAGGGCCAGAAGTATACAGAATGGTGTCGTCTGCGTAGAGGTGGATCAAAGAATCACCAGCAGCGAGAGCGGCATCATTGATGTATACAGAGAAGAGAGTCGGCCCATGAATTGAACCCTGTGGCACCCCCATAGAGAATTCCAGAGGTCCGGACAACAGGCCCTCCGATTTGACATACTAAACTCTATCAGAGAAGTAGTTGGTGTACCAAGCGAGACAATCATTTGAGAAACCAAGGCTGTTGAGTCTGCCAATGAGAATGTTGTGATTGACAGATTCGAAAGCCTTAGCCAGGTCGATGAATACGGCTGCACAGTAATGTCTATTATCGATTGCGGTTATGATATCGTTTAGGAACTTGAGCGTAGCTGAGGTGCACCCATGACCAGCTCTAAAACCAGATTGCATATGTAACAGTATAACTTTACACATAGCAGAGAAGGTACGGTGGGATTCGAAATGGTCGGTAATCTGTTTGTTAACTTGGCTTTCGAAGACCTTAGTAAGGCAGTGTAGAATAGATATAGGTCTGTAATGTACGGGTAACACCAACATAATGTGTCTTAATAGGGTGTTAGTCCACCTCTAGGCAGAACAGCTTCAATGAACCTCGGTATAGATTCTACTGGTGTCTGGAAATCTTTTGGAGGGAAGCAACACCATTCTTCCACGAGAAATTCCATAATTTGTTTTTTTGTTGATGGTGGTTGAAAACGCTGTCTCAGGCACTGCTCCAGAATCTCCCATAAGTGTTCAATTGGGTTGAGATCTGGTGACTGAGACGGCCATGGCATATGGTTTACATTGTTTTCATGCTCATCAAACCCTTGAGTGACCACTCGTGTAGAGAGAAGGTGATACTCAGGACTAGCGACTTACAGGCAATGAGGCCCAGCATGAGGACTCAATACATTGTTTAGATGGATGGCCGTATATTTGCATCTCACAGAAGAGAGACACACCTTCGCTGTGGCAATCTCCTGGGACGAGACGTTGCCACGGAAGTCCTGGTGTCACTGACGCCAGGAGAGGTGTGAAGACTGATGAAAATATGAATCAACGGGAATTAATGCAACTGTGTGAATTAAACTGTCATGTTTGGATTGTTTCAAGAGTTCATAGAGAGTTATGGACGTTGATATGTTCTACTGTACTGTAAGTGCTATGGATGTATTGTTACACAGAAACTGTGTTATTGTGTTCGGCGGACGGCGGACAGTTCAAAGAGGAGCGACACACGGGTACGCTCCTATTATACAGTTTCAAGATGTGGTGATTCGATTAGAATCTGGGTGTGTTTCTCCGGCCTTTTGTTTTAACTAGCAAAGTGAAAAGTCATTTTAAATCAGGTTGTGGGTGATTTTGTGCTCAAATTTGGTTAAAAAGGGCAGTGAATTCGCTCATACTTTCAGATCTTGCTTCCGAGCTCCTGTGTGTATCAGACTCCCATTATTTTCTCTTAGAGATTATTCTGAACTGAAGACACGTGTAACCATGTTAGTCTTATTTAAGTCTTATTTAGGTGATAGTCATTTACTCTGTGTATTCTGTAAAGTATCATGTATTTTATGTAGAATGTAATTGTTTGAGTGTTCATTATTTTGTGACTAATAAATCCTATTAGTTTAACTGAATAAATGCTTTCCTCATTTTACTGAGTAATTCTTTGATTGACTATACGTTCATAATTTAGTAGGTCTATTGGTAAATATTATTTATGCTACACATAGTACATGGAATAAATGAATGCTAGAACTTTGGTTCCCAGGATTAGCTATCTGTAACTTAATAACTTAATAATTGCATAACGGTGCAAGATAGACACATGTTCATTCTAGTCATACATAAGGGGTGATGCAAGGCTCAATACCTTGACTAGATTCCTCCAGAGACGCACAGGGTCTGTTGCATTTATTCACATAATAATGGAGTCAGATTGCTGAATGTAGTTTATTTTTATATTAAACATAGTTTTCATTCAACTACACTCGCGCCATGTGGATGGGGGCATTATCATAGTTATGGCAGCCAAAATATTGGCCTGCCCAGCATGTTTATACATGACCCTAAGCATGATGGGATGTTCATTGCTTAATTAACTCAGGAACCACACCTGTGTGGAAGCACCTGCTTTCAATATACTGTATCCCTCATTTACTCAAGTGTTTCCTTTATTTTGACAGTTACCTGTAGTTCCCAATAACTACGGACCAGACAACCCATGTCTTTCTCAAGAGCTAAACCCCTTTGAAAGTGGCCATGACATTGCCTTTCTAATAGCAAAACCTGGCACCCAGGAACCACCGCACGCCACTTGGACCAAGCTTTAAAAATACTATATTTTTATGCCTCAGTTGAGCAGTGTCTGGAGAAGGTTTGCATTACCTGACAGCCTGTGATGTCAGAGCCAGACAGCCAATTTCATAAACATATGCACCAATTACGAAATCCATTAATATCTATCATGTCCTGTCATAAATCATACAGCATGGCAGTGGGTCTGACTGTGTAATTATTGTTGAGTGAGTAGCGGAAGTCCTTGATTAGGTCGACTCATTATTTCCCCCCATATGATTAAACTCAGCTCTGAAATAATGGAGAGAGAAAAGGCACCAACTGTGCTTCAATGTGTTTATACTTGTGAATGTGAGCCCATGGAAATGTGCTCCACTGACTTACCTTTCTCTGTTTGTGAATATGACAGACACAATGATCAGTACTTTGACATAAAAACTAAATAAAACCTTTGTTTGTGTCATGGCATCCAAAAATAGCCCTGACTAGTGAAAATAGTTCAACAAACTGAAATCAAATAATACAAATGCAATGTTAACTGTTTGAACACACAATAAACAGGAGAAAACGGGGCTTGATGTCATACTGTAGGCTACAGTATCGCTTTGGAAAATCTGATTCTCCCTCTTTCTTCAAAGGTTGCTCTTTCCACATCATTACTCTAATATTGATTGGGATGCATTTTACTTATGTGTAATCCTGTGTGTTTTCAAACAATGATGTGTAGCTTCAGCTGTATGGTGTCAATATCAAATAATGGTACTATTTTTATCTTGACTATACGTTTTTATACCAGTACATCATCTTAATTCCCTTGTTCATTTAAGTACCCATTAAAGCGATTTATTACAGCTCCATCATTTACATTAATGGAATTAATTGAATTATTTGTTATTTGCACAACTTTACTTTCAAGCTCCAGTAACCAGGGGATATTCTAAATACTGATAGTTTGAGGTGAATGGTTCATGCCATTCAGGATTGTCAAAATCGAATTGGGGTTTTATGCATCCGTTTCGGCATGGAGAAGTTTAATTGTAATTCCGAATGCAGATTTATCATTATTGGCAGTGGTTGTATATCTTTCACCTTATTGATCTCTTGGGTCGAGCTATTCCTCTCCATTATGGCGATAATCCGATTTACAAAGGCTGCATATATGAGATTAAAAATATCCTTCACCTTCCAACGGCACCACGCTGGACCCTCAGTTATGCAGACCAATTGGCTCCTGGCCAGAGCTGACTAATGTCTTCTGGCACATGGGGGTTTTAGGGAAATCAATACTGCACAATAACCAGGCCTGGCTAGATTCTTCCCTTTGGAATGGAGAAAAGCACATTACTTTGAGTGCAAACCCTATTAACAAAGACGCAAAGTCATGCATTATTTAGGGGATGCCAGATTCATGAGGCCAGTTCAAAACAAATATGAATTATGCATCTGTTCTTCCCAGACTGCTTTCTTGATTTTCTCAAATAAATGTGATTATGTTATTAACAATTGGTACATTACTAATCAAGCACAGTAGATATATATCTACAATGTGAGTCAGTGGCCTGCCTATTTGAGGGCAATAAAGGCTATTAGGATGGGGATGGATGGGGGAGACCCTCTCCATCCTGATCAAAGCTAATGGGAGTTCATTGCTGTGCCTGGGCCACAGTGGAGCGAGGGGAGGGGAGTGGAGGAGGCTCCTCCTGGTTTATCGATTAGAGCCCAGGGTAAAAGTTTTGCCATTATTCCTCAGCAGTGAGGGGATAGCCCTCCTCTCCTAGAGATCAATGATGTGCCTAGAGCTGTAATCCCTGTGCTCCTGATGATGTTTTCATTGCTGTGTCAAGCACTGGCGGAATGGACTCACTGGCCCTACTCTCCATAAACATTTCAGCAAACATCTATAGGCTGTTCATAGACTACAGCTCAGCATTTAACACCATAGTCCCCTCCAAGTTCCTCACCAAGTTCAGGACCCTGGGACTTAACACGTGCCTCAACTGGATCTTGGACTTCCTGACTGGCCAGCCCCAGGTGGTAAGCGTAGGTAACAACACCCCTGCCACGCTGACCCTCAACATGGGGCCCCACCAGGTGTGTGTGCTTAGTCCACTCCTGTACTCCCTGTTCACCCAGGACTGTGTGGCCACGCACGACTCCAACACAATCATCAAGTTTGCTGACGACACAACGGTAGTAGGACTGATCACCGATGGCAATGAGGCAGCCTACAGCAGTGGTCACCAACCGGACGATCACAATCGACTGGTCGATAACCAGGCCATTCTTAATCGATCACCAAACATTGCGTTCTTATTTTTTTATCCGTTTCACGTTGTTGAGGGTAGGTGCACTTTATTCAGCAGCCCTAGCGACGGGAAGGCAAAGTGTTCCCATTTTGAACCATTTCATGTGTCTGAAGGTAGAACTCTGCCTACCCATCAGGCCCAGAGAGCATATCAAGTGCAGCTATAGGCCTACCGCTGGCCAATCAGATAGCTCAGATCACTCTGTCTGCAGTTTCCAAGCGCCATAAACTGTAAAAAGAAACCTTGCAAAGTTGATCATGTGAGATTTCAAAACTTATAAAACCATGACTAGAGAGAGACTCGACAAAGAGCTGCTGTTTTTTATGAGTAAGTTTGTGTTTAAGTTGTTATTCAGCACTGTCAACACTTTGTTCAACAGTTTTATAATCAAATCAAATCAAATGTTATTAGTCACACGTGCCGAATACAACAGGTGTAGACATTACAGTGAAATGCTTACTTACGAGCCCCTAACCGACAGTGCAGTTTCAAAAAATACAGATAAGAAAGAGAGATAAAAGTAACAAGTAACTAAAGAGGAGTAGTAAAAAATAACAATATATACAGGGGGGTGCCAGTACAGAGTCAATGTGTGGGGGCACCGGTTAGTTGAGGTAGTATGTACATGTAGGTAGAGTTATTAAAGTGACTATGCATAGATGACAACATAGAGTGGCAGTGGTGTGGAGAGGGGAGGGGGGCAATGTGAATAGTCTGGGTAGCCATTTGACTAGATGTTCAGGAGTCTTATGGCTTGGGGGTAGAAGCTGTTTAGAAGCATCTTGGACCTAGACTTGGCGCTCCGGTACCGCTTGCCGTGTGGTAGCAGCGAGAACAGTCTATGACTAGGGTGGCTGGAGTTTTTGACAATTTTAAGGGCCTTCCTCTGACACCGCCTGGTATAGAGGTCCTGGATGGCAGGAAGCTTGGCCCCGGTGATATACTGGGCCGTACGCACTACCCTCTGTAGTGCCTTGTTGCCATACCAGGCAGTGATGCAACCAGTCATGATGCTCTCGATGGTGCAGCTATAGAACCTTTTGAGGATTTGAAGACCCATTCCAAATCTTTTCAGTCTCCTGAGGGGGAGTAGGTTTTGTCGTGCCCGCTTCATGACTGTCATGGTGTGCTTGGACCATGTTCGTTTTTTAAAACGTTTTTTTAGTTTTTAATTTTACCCCCTTTTTCTCCCCAATTTTGTGGTATCCAATTGTTGGTAATTACTATCTTGTCTCATCGCTACAACTCCCGTACGGGCTAGGGAGAGACGAAGGTCGAAAGCCATGCGTCCTCCAAAACACAACCCAACCAAGCCGCACTGCTTCTTAACACAGCGCGCATCCAACCCGGAAGCCAGCCGCACCAATGTGTCGGAGGAAACATTGTGCACCTGGCGACCTTGGTTAGCGTGCACTGCACCCGGCCCGCCACAGGAGTCGCTGGTGCGCGATGGGACAAGGATATCCCTACCGGCCAAACCCTCCCTAACCCGGACGACGCTAGGCCAATTGTACGTCGCCCCACGGACCTCCCGGTCGCGGCCGGCTGCGACAGAGCCTGGGCACGAACCCAGAATCTCTGGTGGCGCAGTGGTCTAGGGCACTGCATCGCAGCGCTAGCTTTGCCACCAGAGATTCTGGGTTCGTGAGGCCCCGGGAGGCCCTGGACCATGTTAGTTTGTTGGTGATGTGGACACCAAGGAACTTGAAGCTCTCAACCTGCTCCACTGCAGCCCTATCGATGAGAATGGGGGCATGCTCGGTCTTCTTTTTCCTGTAGTCCACAATCATCTCCTTTGTCTTGATCACGTTGAGGGAGAGGATGTTGTCCTGGCACCACACGACCAGGTCTCTGACCTCCTCCCTATAAGCTGTCTCGTTGTTGCCGGTGATGAGGCCTGCCACTGTTGTGTCATCGGCAAATGTAATGATGGTGTTGGAGTCGTGCCTGGCCGTGCAGTCATGAATGAACAGGGAGTACAGAAGGGGGCTGAGCACGCACCCCTGAGGGGCCCCTGTGTTGAGGATCAGTGTGGAAGATGTATTGTTTCCTACCCTTACCACCTGGGGGCGGCGCGTGTTTTGATAAGCTTACATTGTTATTATTTGCGACCTGTGTCTTTTTTAATATCAAGGAATATTTAACTTTCTCTGGTCATAGTCGTAACAACATGAATTGGTACATGATGCAGAAGTACTGCAGTGCGACTTAAGTTTTTCCATCAGCTGGAAGACTGTGTCCCCTTTTCTCCGTGGAGGGAGGGAGAGAGGAGGGATGGTGAGTTGGATGAGAGGCAGCCTCACTGCTGATCCCTCCCTCCCCTCAGACTGACCATCAGATGCAGGCAATCAGTCCAGTAAAATAAAAAAGCTAATTATTCTGCTCACTCAGCTGTGCCTCACAAGTAATACAACAAATGATCTATTACCAGTGTGATCATATAGCTAAGATTTTGAAATATAATTTCAAAATGGTCTGAGAAGAACAACATTGGCAGGGCAATTCAAGCGTAGCCAATTTGCAGTAATAATGTATTGGGCCTATAGCCAACTGCACAAACCTCATTGCTTCAGAACTGTTTTTAATTGTTGCATAGGCTTATGTTGCATACAGTATATATATATATATCTCAGCTTGATCTTGACGGAAAAAAGGTTGGTGACCACTGGCCTACAGGGAGGTCAGAGACGTGACAGTGTGGTGCCAGGATAACAACCTCTCCCTCAACATCAATAAGACCGAGGAGCTGATTGTGGACTACAGTAGAAAGAAGGGAGAGCACGCATTGGCAGATTCTACCCCCAAGCCAAAAGACACCTACATACAGTAGCCACAACACTGCTAAATAGTTTTTAAAAAAGTTGTATTGAATCCAAAACATTGTATATTTTTGCAGTGAAGCCACTACACCACACATCCAACAGACTCCCATTCAGAGCGACACACAGAAGTATACAGGGTCAATGCCCTGCTCATTCCCTAGCCAAACCCAGACAACACTGGGCCAATTGTGTACTGCCCTATCAGACTCCCAATGATGGCTGGATGTGATATAGCCTGGATTTGAACCAAGGACTGTAGAGACACATCATGCACTGAGATGCAGTGCCTTAGACCGCTGCGACAATCGGGAGCACTAATACGTGCATATTAAATAAATAAAGCAGTATGTAAACATTATTAAAGTAACTAGAGTTCCATTACTAAAATGACCAGTGATTCAATGTCTATGTATATAGGGCAGCAGCCTCTAAAGCACAGGGTTGAGTAACCGGGTGATTGCCGGCTAGTGATGGCTATTTAACACTCTGATGGCCACCAGGCGGTGATACAGCCCGAACGGATGCTCTCAATTGTGCATCTATAAAAGTTTGTGAGGGTCTTAGGGGCCAAGACAAATTTCTTCAGCTTCCTGAGGTTGCTCACAACACTGTCTGTGTGGGTGGACCATTTCAGACTGTCAGTGATGTGTACACCAAAGAACTGGAAGCTTTCCACCTTCTCAACTGACACTCTCACACAAAACCCACTCACATTCACATACACTACATACAGAATGCAAACACACACAAGTGCATACAGACAACACACAAACATGCTGTACACACATACGCAAACACTCATATACACTCATCCTATGCTGCTGCTACTGTTCTTTATTTTACTCTTATTACTATCTATCCTGATGTCTAGTCACTTTACCCTGCCTTCATGTACATATCTACCTCAAGTAACTCATACCTCTGCACATTGATCTGGTAATGGTACTCTCTGTATATACAGTTGAAGTCGGAAGTTTACATACACTTAGGTTGGAGTCATTAAACCTAGTTTTTCAACCACGCCACACATTTCTTGTTAACAAACTATAGTTTTGGCAAGTCGGTTAGGACATCTACTTTGTGCATGACACAAGTCATTTTTCCAACAATTGTTAACAGACTGATTATTTCACTTATCATTCACTGTATCACAATTCCAGTGGATCAGAAGTTTACATACACTAAGTTAGCTGTGCCTTTAAACAGCTTGGAAAATTCCAGAAAATGATATCATGGCTTTAGAAGCTTCTGATTGGCTAATTAACATAATTTGAGTCAATTGGAGGTGTACCTGTGGATGTATTTCAAGGCCTACCTTGAAACTCTGTGTCTCTTTGCTTGACATCATGGGAAAATCAAAAGAAATCAGCCAAGACCTCAGAAAAAAATGTGTTGACCTCCACATGTCTGGTTCATCCTTGGGAGCATTTTCCAAACGCCTGAAGGTACCATGTTCATCTGTACAAACAATAGTATGCAAGTATAAACACCATGGGACCACGCAGCCGTCATACAGCTCAGGAAGGAGACGCGTTCTGTCTCCTAGAGATGAACGTATTTCGTGCGAAAAGTGCAAATCAATCTCAGAACAACAGCAAAGGACCTTGTGAAGATGCTGGAGGAAACAGGTACAAAAGTGTCTATATCCAGAGTAAAACAAGTCCTATATCGACATAACCTGAAAGGCCGGTCAGCAAGGAAGAAGCCACTGCTCCAAAACCTCAATTTTAAAAAGCCAGACTATGGTTTGCAACTGCACATGGGGACAAAGATTGTACTTTTTGGAGAAATGTCCTCTGGTCTGATGAAACAAAAATAGAACTGTTTGGCCATAATGACCATCATTATGTTTGGAGGAAGAAGGGGGAAGCTTGCACGCTGAAGAACACCATCCCAACTGTGAAGCACGGGGGTGGCAGCATCATGTTGTGGGGGTGCTTTGCTGCAGGAGGGACTGGTGCACTTCACAAAATAGATGGCATCATGAGGTAGGAAAATTATGTGGATATATTGAAGCAACATCTCAAGACATCAGTCAGGAAGTTAAAGCTTGGTCGCAAATGGGTCTTCCAAATGGACAATGACCCCAAGCATGCTTCCAAAGTTGCGGCAAAATGGCTTAAGGACAACAAAGTCAAGGTTTTGGAGTGGCTATCACAAAGCCCTGACCTCAATACTTCAGAAAATGTGTGGGCAGAACTGAAATAGCGAGGCCTACAAACCTGACTCAGTTACACCAGCTCTGTCAGGAGCAATGGGCCAAAATTCACCCAACTTATTGTGGGAAGCTTGTGGAAGGCTACCCGAAATGTTTGACCCAAGTTAAACAATTTAAAGGCAATGCTACCAAATGCTAATTTAGTGTATGTTAACTTCTGACCCACTGGGAATGTGATAAAAGAATTAAAAGCTGAAATAAATCATTCTCTCTACTATTATTCTGACATTTCACATTCTTAAAATAAAATGGTGTTCCTAACTGAACTAAGACAGGGAATTTTTACTAGGATTACATGTCAGGAATTGTGAAAAACTGAGTTTAAATGTATTTGGCCAAGGTGTATGTAAACTTCCGACTTCGACTGTAGCTCCATTCTTGTGTATTTTATTCCTCTTATATGACATTTTCTTAAATATATATATCTTTGTTTAACTCTGCGTCATTGGCTCGTAAGCAAGTATTTCATGGTAATGTCTACACCCGTTGTATTCGGCGCATTGATTTGATTATGTAGGCCTGTGTAAGTGTCAGCTTCAATGACCTGTTCAGAGAGCACTACATATCAGTGAAGATATTGGCTATTTACTGTAAACATGCACTGTCTTAGGCCATTATATTTGAGATGCCATGCTAATCTTCTATTATTTGGATGTTATGATGATAGACCTGATGGTAAGAGAGTATGACTGATTCATATAATACAACATGGTGACCAGACTATCAAGTACAACACTTGACCATGGACAAATAGACCTCAAGATCGAGACAAGAGTGAACACTGATGAGGGATGGTCATTCCATAATCCTCTACTTTAAAGGAATAATCCACTCATTAGTCCACTGATGACACATTCCCAAAATGTTTTTGGACTGTATCAACAGTGGCCTAATGACAAAAAGAACCCCATTTTTTGGGGTGATTGGAATATTAATTTAACCTTCACTATTATGACATCTCATATACAATGCAATGTCCTCCATTCCAGAGCTCTCCAAAGACAGGAACAACATACTGATAAAACACACTGTTTTGAGGATTTTGAAGGTTCCTGCTGTTGAAAATCTTTCAGGGTGTTAGAGAACTGTTCTCTTTTTCAGTGTTGAGAGGAAGCTGATATTCTCTGAGCCATTAAGCTAATCACTATTAGACCTTTTAAACAGTCAAAAAAATAATACGTTCCATATGCATGTGCAACAAAGAGGTTCCCCCGTAAACATCAGGCACTACAGCTCGCCGTAATTGCTAGCTAGTTAGTTGGCTAACTAGCACATAATGACAATTTCGTATTTCTTGATCCAACCAAAAAACTAAACTGAAGTTATATAGACACACGTTGACATGTTGCTACCAGATCCACTAAACAAAATCATCACACAACATTTATTTGTCATATCTGCTCCTGCAACACCCTCTACTGCTCATCCTGTGTCTCTCTCTCTCTCTCTCTCTCTCTCTCTCTCTGTGATTGTGTGGACAGAGACAGGTGTGCTGGAGTCAGAGGAGATCCCCACCAGCTGCAACTGTTCCATAATCAAGACCTCTACAAATACTCAGCCCTGCCACTTCCACGCTGCCAGGTCGTAATCTCTGCTCATAATCTCTACTCAGCCAGTCTACCGTTTGTTACTATTCAGATCCTGTTATCCTGTTGTGCCTGTTTTTCTTGCCTGACGCTGTTTTCCTCTCCGCTACAGTTCTGCCCGCTCTGACTCTGGTCCCTGTCTCCAGTCCCACGTCTCGTCGTCCTGCTACTCTGTCCTGGATTCCCCACTCTACTACTCCCTTGGATTCCCCTCCGGAACCTGCTTACCCTGTCTCAACCCCTCTCGCTCCAGCCTCAGCACCTGGTTCCCAGCAACCCGCCTGACCTGCACTCCATCTCCCCCGTGTTTCAATAAATACCTTGGTTACTTTATCCCTGTCTCCTCGTCTGAGTCTGCTCGCCTGCTCGCCTGTTCTGCTCGCCTGTTCCACTCCACATAACATGATTTCCCGTTTATTATTATTGCTCTGTTGGTGTTAAATTTTGGCTAGCACAGTAAATAACAGAGCTAGAGTGATGTGAAGGTAGACAAAGATCAGCTTATCTTGTTAGCCATCTAGATTGATGGATTCCTCTCAAGACAGCCAACAATATAACTAAACTCAATTTTGCTAGCATACGAGTTCAATTTTTGACGGCCACATTGTTTAAATCAAAAGTGACCCCACTATCAACCTCTCTCTCGCCCCTCACCAGTCTGTCTCTCCTACCACTTTCTCTGCTTCCTCCAAAACGCAACTATATTTTACCCAAGTGTATTGCCCACTTAGTTTCAATTAAGAAACATACTGTAGAGGTAATGAATCGCTAGGCATGTATTATCGATATTGCGTCACGAGACCTAGCTAGGGGTTTGTTTTCACATGTAATAAAGCTAGACTAATACAAATGCTAGCGCTGACACCTTCTGGTGATAATGTTGAACTGCATATTAATAACACCAGGATGATACATAACATGAAGCAAAGAAATTTCATCTTTGTTTCAAGCAACAGATTTTTTTTTATTAAATCAAATTAACCTTAAAATATCCAGTTCTGCACACCCTCATGATAATTATATTTTTGAATAATGTATCTCTCCTGTGCATGTCATTCTGAAGGCCTATCTTCATTACAAGGGTAGGGCTTGCACTAATCCATTTCATGACGGCATGTCCAGTAGCTGTAGAAGTAAAATCTGGTGTCCTTCAACACGGTTAGCCTCATTATGAGTGAAATATGGTATCCTTCAACATGGTTAGCCTCCTTATGAATGAAATCTGGTATCCTTCAATATGGATAGCCTCATGAGTCAAATCTGGCATCCTCCAACATGGTTAGCCTCGTTATGAGTCAAATATGGTATCCTTCAACATGGTTAGGCTCATTATGAGTCAAATCTGGTATCCTTCAACATGGTTAGCCTCATTATGAGTCAAATCTGGTATCCTTCAACATGGTTAGGCTCATTATGAGTCAAATCTGGTATCCTTCAACATGGTTAGCCTCATTATGAGTCAAATCTGGTATCCTTCAACATGGTTAGCCTCATTATGAGTGAAATCTGGTATCCTTCAACATGATTAGGCTCATTATGAGTCAAATCTGGTATCCTTCAACATGGTTAGCCTCATTATGAGTCAAATATGGTATCCTTCAACATGGTTAGGCTCATTATGAGTCAAATCTGGTATCCTTCAACATGGTTAGCCTCATTAATTGTCTAATTAAAAAGACAAACCCACACACCGGTGTCGTGACTTTACTTTCATTAATCAGATGACTGTTATTTATCGAATCAACTATGTTAGCAATCATTAGGAATTTGGGGTACCACGAGTGCGGTTGTTAAGAGTTACCATCTCCCGAATTAAACTCTAAAGGTCTTTACCTATCACATCCGTAGAACAGTCAACGTATTAAATCATAACCTCCTGCATCTGCAAAAACCCCAGTCTTACTCATGATTCAGTACTACACAAATTGGTGTAATTATTTATTTGCTAGCTAACTAAATGAGAAAACAGGATAACATACACACTTAATACATTAGAAAAAATCACTGGTGGACTGACACAACATATGGCGGCTTGTTACACAGAAAAATAAGAGAGGGGGAGAGAGAGAGGAAAATAGACACTTATCGTTGATACATTTTTGAAACTATTCTCACAGTAATCATATACTTTGCACACAAACGGCCGCCCTTTTGGAGTAAGAAATCATGAATGTATTTACGTGTGAATGCCCTTCGCCGTTTATCTCTGTCAGAACCAGCCCTCCTTAGGAAGAGTGTTGAGTTGGCCTTTCAGCGGCACGCTTGTAAGGCTCTGATTGTCCAAAAGGGGTCCCCCCCTTTCCCGTCTTCTTACTGTTGTTCACTCTGGAAGATGCTCCTTGGAAGTGGTTAGCCAGCCATGTCGACGGCTCCCATTGGTGATGAGAGTAGGAGAATACAGTAATTTGAGAAGAGTAGTTTGAAGAGTTCGCTTTTCTAGATATTTGGCTTCGGACAGCTAATAGTTCAGAGTTTGAACCACTTTACACGCGCAGCTGCATCCTGGCGATGTTCTGGTCTCGTCTGGGAGGTAAGTTTATTTTCTTCACCTCGTATTGAGGTAAAAAGTTCCAACCATTTAAAACGTGTAGCTAAGCTCCATGCTTTTCTGGTCTAACGTTAATCTCTCTACCAATCCTTTTATGCACTCTGGCCGAAGGAGACGGTTCCGTCAGTCTGTCATGCTTTCTGACCTCACTCGGGGCATGGCTACTGACTATGCACAGTTTATAGGAGATAGATTATCTTATGGCTCCTAAAATATCATTCCTTTCTTAACAACAATACATTTATAATTTTTCAAATTATATGCACACTGTATTAAATGGAAATTTGACAGATAAAGGGGATATACTTTCCAAGTTGCAGTATTCCCTTTATACAATTTTTTATGACATCACAAAATAAAAACTAATATGACATAAGTTTTCTACAGATCATCTCCGACCATTCCCCACATTCTTATGTTAGAAATGTTGTTCCAGAATTCACTTTTTGAATGAGTTAGAGTTTCGGTGTAGACAAAGGAACATTCCTTTGGTTAAAACTGGAGAGGGAGACCCTAGATCTCCTCTCCTTTAATTTACGACAGGGTGTGAGCTGTCAAACCAGCAGCTTCCTCCTCCCCTCTTCTGTAGGTGAGAGAAGGTCTGGTTACTGTCATCCATTGCCAAGCTGATCTGACCCATTGCATCCTCACAGGACAGTCATGACACTGGTCTGGCCAGGATTAGCCTTTTATTTTCTTTCAAGTTATTAGCAAATGATTCCACACAGATAACTTATCTCAGATGTGAGTTATTTTCCTAAATGGAGAAAACATCTCAACAAAATGAAAACAATGTACTAATCCAGTTTCAGTATAGAAATGACAAGCCACATGTAGAAGTGCATTGCACATGCCCACAAGGTCAATACTAAACTCATCATATGCATGCCATAAATTATCTTACATCCACTGTAACCTTAAGGGTAGAGCACGGATAGTGGAGGCAAGAGAAAATACCCTGGAGAGTGACCACAGTGAAGGTTCACTTTTACATGGGCTGCAAAGTAGCCATGTAATGTATGAGTTTGATCTCTGTATAGCTGACCGGGCCGGGACACAAACCCTAATCAAATGATACTTGTAGCTAGCATGCCAACCACTGGAGAAGGACAACAATGAGTGTAGCAGAATGAAGAAAATCAGCGTAAAATTGCAGGGGGAGATCCACCCGCAGCTGAGATGCTTACGGTATATTGTATCGCAACTGTATTGGAGGAGAAGGTACAAGGTCCCTCCCCTCTGACCTTTTTCTCCAATGGGTTTTTAGGAGGTGAGGAGAGGAATTGAGGAAGGATGAATTGAGAAAGAGCCTCGCACTCACCTGTCAAGTAGCTCACATGTGCTACACAATCAGCCCTCTGCTACACTCACTCACCTCCTCCTCCACATTTATTCAAATGTTGTTGTTTTTTTTTGTGTCAAGAAGTTTCCTTTCATTTGAAAATATGTTTCTTAAGTCATTTGTTGTTACGGTAATCAGGGCAAGGCACAGACATTTTGGGAGGCATGTACTCAAACAAAAAAAAGGGCACCCAAAAAATCTGATGAGTATTTTGTAAAACTATTTTTAACTGGAATAAACGCTGTACTTATTAATAACGATCAACACTATTCCAGTCAAAATAGAAGATTGTAAGAAATACTGTAGTCTACCATCACTATACCCAATCCAAATCCATTTGTTGCCACTATCATGTATACAAGTGGTTTTTAAACTTTTGGACCCGCGACCCCCAAAACAGAGTGGTAGAAGACGTGCGACCCCCATGTCACAAATGCACATGTGCACATAATCTCTGCAAATTGTAGGATGTCATTACAGCCGTAAACGGTGATGCATTTTCAAAACGCAAGATAGGCTACAGAAATAAAATTTTACACCAGCATTTGGAGCTGAAAGTCATTCATGTTAGCAACCAAAATCAACTATGGATATATCATGTCCCTTCTGGAGTCCAGAGCAAGCAGAATCATACAACCTACTTGTAGCTGAGGTTGCAGGATTGGATGGAAAGCATGTTCTGTCTGCAGAGCGCCATCACTTTGGAGGGCAGCCTGTCTGCAGAGCGCCATCACTTTGGAGGGCAGCCTGTCTGCAGAGTGCCATCACTTTGGAGGGCAGCCTGTCTGCAGAGCGCCATCACTTTGGAGGGCAGCCTGTCTGCAGAGCGCCATCACTTTGGAGGGCAGCCTGTCTGCAGAGCGCCATCACTTTGGAGGGCAGCCTGTCTGCAGAGCGCCATCACTTTGGAGGGCAGCCTGCCTGAAGAGTGCTCTTTGCCAGCCGAGTAGCCCTGTTATTTCTCACAATATCATAATATTCACCAGAATATGTTACATCTTCATCACATAATATTACATCTGCCTATTTTAGACATATAGCCAGTAGCAACCCAAACTAGGCCCATCTGAAATATGCAAATGATCAATCAAATCGCAAAGATGAGTCAGTAGATTGCTAAACTGTATTTTATATCAATGATACATTTAGGCCTACTCTTTTTTGCCAAGCAAAACTGGAGGAAATGAAACATGTTCTTTCTGGTCACTAATCTGGATATGTGTGCCGGCCTTTGCGCACCAATGCTGATGACTGGTCATTGGTCAACAAACAAGAAGCATAAATGAGAATTTAACTACGACTTGCGGACTGTGGGTTCAGAACAACAACGACAAAAATTGTATTATAATTTATTTCTTTTTTTGGGGGGGGGGGGGTGAAATTATACCAAGACAGAAAATGGCACTTTGGAGACTGGAAGGGAAAAGGAGCATGTGCTCTGCATAGGTAGAGCCTTATCTGTGCACTGGCCTGTATGTAATGAATTGTATACAGTCATGTTTTTTTTCTCCACCATATGATAAATAACTATTTTATAGCAACTACACAAGAGTGTTAAACCCCACATTTATTCAAATTAGTTTTCTCCCTGCCAATAACTTTACATTTGCTTGAAAGTTTGTTTCCTAACCCTTCTGTGGTGTTCATGTTTTTGTTATTCACCCTAATGTAAGCGGGTCTGATGGACCCACAACATTATTGGGTTTTTAAAACAATACAGCCATAAAAATTTACATAAAAAAACTTCATACTTAATACTTAGATGTCAACTTATATCAAGTAAAAGCATTATAGACAGTATACATGCTTAATATTTGCCATTTACCTCTGCTAGATCACATTTATCAATAAAAGCGCTATTCGGTTTTTTATATAAAATGTAATCAAGACATGGATGGAATAAATCATGTTTATCTTGAACAAATATCAATGAAATAAGGCTTTCAGCACATTGATGTTTATTGTTTTGAACTGAACAAATTGGAAGGACAAATTTTACATACAGTATTATATGGAAATTATAATGAGCCCCATTGAACACAAATTAAGGCCGGTCTACACATGACATGAGGGACAGAGTTTTGATGTGTGTGTGTTGCAAATGTATTTCTTGCACTTGATGCATGGGTACTGTGTCTTCCTGTCCTTCTTGGGTCCACACACATCGCAGTGCTTCTTCTTGTTGCTACCGGCTGCAATGTAGAACGATGAAAACACTTAGTTCAGGAACATCTCACTCACTCACATATGTAGTTACAGCAGGCCAAGGTATTAGAGTCAGACACACACACATGCTACAACATCACTCACACTTACTTCTGGTATTTGTTGGTTGTTGGTTAGTTGTTGGTTCTGTGGATTGGGCAGATGAGGCACCAGCATCCTCCTCCTGAATCCTCCTCATGGTGGCTGCAGAAGCTGAGGTCCTTGGGATATGTTGCCTCCTCTAGATCTGAGGTCTTACCAATGCCTTGCCCAGCTCCTCGAAAAAGAGTTGTCTCCTCTGGAGCTTCCCTCTGTTCCAATCTGTGTTGTACTCCGAGATGTCCAGGATGTTGAAGAATATCACAAGTTGCCAGCGTAGAGTTCTTCTTTTTGCAGCAGTAGTCAGTCACCAGCTTGTCTAAATTGTCCACCCCTCCTTTTCTGGCATTGTAATCCTTTACGATTTCTGGTTTGGAATGTAACTGGCCGCAGATTCTCCCATCAATATGCAGCGTACTCATGAGTACCACATTTTTGCCTTTTTTTGGCACGTAGGACACTAGGGACATGTTGACTGTGAACACAAACTTAGAGGAATTGATAGGCCTGCTCCATGTACTCAACAGCTGAGGTTGGAGCTCTTGCTTGTTTTTTCACACTGTTTCTGCCATCATCAGCTTCCTCTTGAGAAGTTCCTGTCCCAGCTTGTGTGAAGTAAAAAAGTTATTGCATGTGATGTTGTGGCCATGGAGTCCCTGTGTCACATCCAGGAAAACCCATACCCCTTGGTTCTTCTCAGGGACTCCTCCATCTGGCTTCCCTGTACACACTTGCAAGTTCCACTCATATGATGAAGCAGCAACACAGGCAGCCCAGATCTTGATTCCATTTTTTGTGGGTTTTGATGGTATGTACTGCCTGAAGGGGCAGCGGCACATAAATGGCATAAGCTGCTAATCAACAGTAACGTTGGGCCCAGGGTTGTAAATCAGGGGAAGGCGGTCCACCCACTTGTCCCACACTGACCTGATTTCAGCTAGTTTGTCTCTCTGCCGCCGAGCTGGTCTGGTGTCTCCGTTATCGAAGGGGACAATCCTGGAAATAATGTGGAAGTTTTCCAGAGACATTGTTGCACAGAAATGTTCTTTACCAGTTTCTGCATCCCAAAGCGATTCTGTGGATTCCCCATTGGATCTGAAAACACCAGCAAGAATAAGAACCCCAAAGAATGCATGTAAATTACTTTGGTCCAATTACTCCTTCCATCTCTCTCCAAAAACATGCCTTCCCTCCAAATTAGTGCAGTCCAGAATGATTTTCTGGATGGTGTCTGGGATGACCAGTTCAAAAGAAGACTTTATTTCCTGCACATGAGTAACCGCCATCTGCGTCAGCCCTGGTTGCATCCTTATCACATTGGCAGCCCTGCGAGGTGGCTCATTCCTTGGGCAAGAAGACCATTCAATTTCATAATTTTTTGACATCCAAATTTCTCCTCCCGCAGGCTGCGGGAGCTGTTTGCTGATGGGCTGGTCCTGTGGCTGGCTGAGGGTCAATCTTATCCTTTTTCTCCAACTTAGTGTCAGGCTCCGAATAGACAGAGACATGATCCTTATATTCTGAATGTTTTTCTTTCAACGTGGAAGAGCTCCTTCCACACTAGTTCTCTCTCTACAGAAGTTATTTCTAAGGCCATCTGAGCAGAGATTATTTTTGCCATACTGATTGCTTGTGGTAAGGAGCCACACATGCAAAGCTATATGTTTGTTGTGTCCCTCCCCCAATTTGCACATGGCTGGGGTAGAGAGTGGGAAAATACTGCAGTTTTTACAATGTATCGAAATAATGTGTTGTAATAACATTTTGCAGGTTCCCTCAAGACATTGTGCAGTTTCACACACTACAAAGGTTAAAGAGTGGGAGAAAAGCGGGAGACTATGACAATGGATGTCATGTAAAGTGTTGCCCATTCATCTTACGCCAAAACAAGAGATGATTGAATAGTTAAATGAATAGTGTCTAATACATATAATAAGCAGAATGTCAGGGCAGGGCTGGAACAGAAACCTGCACACCCAGGAGCTAGCAGAAAGTTTGCCCATGCATGTTCTAGGTCTACGCATTGTTAATTTTAACATTATTTTTGTAGTCCTACAATCAATTCTAACAATAACCCAATAGAATATACTGTATAACCGATTGGAGATATATACCCTTCAGTCTCTCGAAGACTTGGAACTTTCCTTGGGATCTTC
Organism: Salvelinus alpinus; assembly: GCF_045679555.1. NCBI lineage: Eukaryota > Metazoa > Chordata > Actinopteri > Salmoniformes > Salmonidae > Salvelinus > Salvelinus alpinus. The sequence continues at coordinate 14,516,676 of NC_092098.1, read as the reverse complement.
ATCCGCAGACAGGGTTTAGCAACTTCCACAGGTCTCTGGATCTGAGGTTAGGAAACATAGAAATTAGACCAGGACTTGCTTCATTATTCTTAATGGCTGTGATAGGATAAAACTGAGGAAATATCAACAAAATTGTAGGAGCTCCACAATACTAACATTATAAGGGCACAGGGCGAGACCCAGATGCAGATGGTTCGAGTCTCTGATATTTATTATAATCCAAGAGGCAGGCAAGAGAATGGTAGTGGTCAGGCAAAAGATCATAACAAGGTCAGAGTCCAGGAGGTACAGGGTGACAGGCAGGCTCGAGGTCAGGCCAGGCAGTTTTTTTATTTCACCTTTATTTAACCAGGTAGGCTAGCTGAGGACAAATTCTAATTTACAACTGCCACCTGGTCAAGATAAAGCAAAGCAGTGCGACAAAAACACAAAGTTACACAAACAAATGTACAGTCAATAACACAACAGAAAAATCTATGTACAGTGTGTGCAAATGTAGAAGAGCAGGGAGGAAAGACAATAAATAGGCCATGGAGGAGACAAAATTACAATGTAGCATTTAGATGTGCAGATGATGATGTACAAGTAGAGATACTGGGGTGCAAAAGAGCAAGAGGATAAGTAACAATATGGGGATGAGATAGTTGGGTGTGCTATTTACAGATTGGCTGTGTACAGGTACAGTGATCGGTAAGCTGCTCTGCTTAAAGTTAGAGAGGGATATATAGGACTCCAGCTTTAGAAGTGTTGGCTTTGGGGTCGACCAGTGAAATATACCTGCTGGAGCGCGTGCTATGGGTGGGTGTTGCTATGGTGACCCGCGAGCTGAGATAAGGTGGGGCTTTACCTAGCATAGCCTTGTAGATGAACTGGAGCTAGTGGGTTGGCGACAAATATGTAGTGAGGGCTAGCCAACGAGAGCATACAGGTCGCAGTGGTGGGTAGTATATGGGGCTTTGGTGACAAAACGGATGGCACTGTGATAGACTAAATCCAATTTGCTGAGTAGAGTGTTGGAGGCTATTTTGTAAATGACATCGCCGAAGTCAAGGATCAGTAGGATAGTCAGTTTTACGAGGGTGTGTTTGGCAGCATGAGTGAAGGATGCTTTGTTGCAAAATAGGAAGCCGATTCTAGATTTAATTTTGGATTGGAGATGCTTAATGTGAGTCTGGAAGGAGAGTTCACAGTCTAACCAGACACCTTGGTATTTGTAGTTGTCCACATATAAGTCAGAACCGTCCAGTGATGCTAGTTGGGCGGGAGGGTGCGGGCAGCAATCGGTTGAAGAGCATGCATTTAGTTTTACTAGCATTTAAGAGCAGTTGGAGGCCTCGAAAGGAGTGTTGTATGGCATTGAAGCTCGTCTGGAGGTTTGTTAGCACAGTGTCCAAAGAAGGGCCAGAAGTATACAGAATGGTGTCGTCTACGTAGAGGTGGATCATAGATTCACCAGCAGCAAGAGCAACATCATTGATATATAAGAGTCGGCCCGAGAATTGAACCCTGTGGCACCCCCATAGAGACTGCCAGAGGTCCAGACAACATGCCCTCCTATTTGACATACTGAACTCTGTCTGAGAAGTAATTGGTGAACCAAGCGAGGCAGTCATTTGAGAAGCCAAGGCTATTGAGTCTGCCGATAAGAATGCAGTGATTTAAAGCCTTGGCCAGGTCGATGAAGACGGCTGTCTTTAATCGATGGCGGTTATGATAATGTTTAGGACCTTGAGCGTGATTGAGGTGCACCCATGACCAGCTCGGAAACCAGATTGGAAACCAGATTGCAGAGATCTGGTGATCTGTTAACTTGTCTTTCGAAGATTTTAGAAAGGCAGGGCAGGAGGGATATAGATCGATAACAGTTTGGGTCTAGAGTGTCTACCCCTTTGAAGAGGGGGATGACCGTGGCAGCTTTCCAATCTTTGGGGATCTCAGACGATACGAAAAAGAGGTTCTATAGGTTAGTAATAGGGGTTGCAACAATTTTGGCTGATAATTTTAGAAAGAGAGGGTCCAGATTGTCTAGCCCAGCTGATTTGCAGGGATCCAGATTTGGCACTTTTTGCACTTTCAGAACATCAGCTGTCTGGATTTGGGTGAAGGACAAGCGAGGGGGGGGGGGGGGCTTGGGCAAGTTGCTGCAGGTGGTGCTGAGATGTTGGCCGGGGTAGGGGTAGCCAGGTGGAGGGCATGGCCAGCCGTAGAAAAATACTTATTGAAATGATCGATTATCGTAGATTTATCGGTGGTGACAATGTTTCCTATCCTCAGTGCAGTGAGCAGCTGGGAGGAGGTGCTCTTATTCTCCATGGACTTTAGTGTCCCTAAACTTTTTGGAGTTTGTGCTACAGGATGCGAATTTCTGTTTGAAAAAGCTAGCCTTAGCTTTCCTGACTGACTGAGTATATTGGTTCCTGACTTCCCTGCAATGTTGTATATGACGGGGGCTATTCGATGCTAATACAGAACGCCACAGGATGTTTTTGTGCTGGTCAAGGGCAGTCAAGTCTGGGGTGAACCAAGGGCTATATCTGTTCTTAGTTCAACATTTTTTGAATGGGGCATGCTTATTTAAGATGGAGAGGAAAGCATTTTTAATGATCAACCAGGCATCCTCTACTGACGGGATGAGGTCAATATCCTTCCAGGATACCCGGGCCAGGTCGATTAGAAAGGCCTGCTCGCTGAAGTGTTATAGGGAGCGTTTGACAGTGATGAGGGATGGTCGTTTGACCGCGGACCCATTACGCACGCAGGCAATGAGGACAGCAGAGGTGTATTTAGAGGGCACGTTGGTCAGGATGATATCTAAGAGGGTGCCCATGGTTACGGATTTAGGGTTGTACCTGGAAGGTTCCTTGATAATTTGTGTGAGATTGAGTGCATCTAGCTTAGATTGTAGGAAGCATGGGGTGTTAAGCATGTCCCAGTTTAGGTCACCTAACAGTACAAACTCTGAAGATAGATGGGGACAATCAATTCACATTTGGTGTCCAGGGCACAGCTGGGGGCTGAAGGGGGTCTATAACAAGCGGCAACGGTCAGAGACTTGTTTCTGGAAAGGTGGATTTTTTAAAGTAGAAGCTCGAATTGTTTGGGCATAGACCTGGATAGTATGACATAATTATGCAGGCTAACTCCGCCCCCTTTGGCAATTCTATCTTGTCGAAAATGTTATAGTTATGGATTTTTTGTGGCCTTCCTAAGCCAGGATTCAGACACGGCTAGGACATCCGGGTTAGTGGAGTGTGCTAAAGCAGTGAATAAAACAAACTTAGGGTGGAGGCTTCTAATGTTAACATGCATGAAACCAAGGCTTTTACGGTTACAGAAGTCAACAAATGAGAGCACATGGGGAATGGGAGTGGAGCTAGGCTCTACAGGGCCTGGGTTAACCTCTACATCACCAGAGGAACAGAGGAGGAGTAGGATAAGTGTACGGCTAAAGGTTATAAGAACTGGTCGATTAGTGCATTCGGAACAGAGAGTAAAAGGATCAGATTTCTGGGTGTGGAAGACTAGATATCAAGCCATAATGTACAGACAAGGGTATGGTAGGATGTGAATAAAGTGGAGCTAAACTTAGGCATTGAGTGACGATGAGAGAGGTTTTGTCTCTAGAGGCACCATTTAAGCCAGGTGAGGTCACCGCATGAGTGGGAGGTGGAACAAAAGGGCTAGCTAAGGCATATTGAGAGGGGCTGGAGGCTCTACAGTGAAATAAGACAATAACCACAAACCAAAACAGCAATGGACAAGGCATATTGAGATTAGGGAGAGGCATGCGTAGCAGAGTGATCATAGGGTCCAGTGAGTAGCTAGGCGAGCTGTAGACACAGCGATTCAGACAGCTAGTGGGCCGGGGCAAGCAGGCTAGCAGAAGGGCCTTTGGGGGACGCCGCGACGGAAGAGCCTGTTGAGACCCCTCGGACGGTTACGTCCTCAGACCAGTCGTGATGGATCAGCGGGGCTCCGTGTCGGCAGTAAAAGGGTCCAGGTCAATTGGCAAAATAGGTATTATAGCCCAAGAAATTGGCTGATGGACCTCATCAGCTAGCCGGGAGATGGGCCTTGCTCGAAACGGATCAGGGCGTGACAAACCTATTTGAGAGAGTGAAAAGAAGGAAACCTGTGCAGAATGAAAATATTTCAAAAGATGTATCCTGTTTGCGACAAGGCACAAAAGTAATACTGCAAAGAATGTGGCTAGGCAATTAATCTTTTTGTCCTGAATACAAAGTGTTATGTTTGTGGCAAACCCAATAAAACACATTACTGAGTACCACTCACAGCTGTAATTGCTGCAAAATGGGATTCTAACACAGGGGTGTCTAACATGTATTGATTGAGGGGTGTGAATACTTATGTAAATGAGATAGTTATGCATTTCATTTTCAGGAAATTAGCAAACATTTCTACAAATAGGGGTATTGTGTGTAGATGGCTGAGATTTTTTTTTTTTTTTGTATATACTTAATCATTTTTAAATTCAGGCTGTAACAACAAAATGTGGAATAAGTCAAGGGGTATGAATACTTTCTGAAGGTACTGTAAAATGTGGTAGTTAGTTGCAATTGTGTTTTGTATTGTCATAGTTCTCTCTTTGGGACTGAAAATCTGTTCATTAACTAGCTATCTTAGCTACTAGCTAGGTAGCTAACATTGTTGTTTTTAACAGATCTAGCTAAAGGTTGTGTGATAAAATAAACAAATATTGGATTGTTGTCTATCCTATTTATATGTAGTAAGCTAGCTGACGTTATCTCGAATAGACGGTTAACTTGATAAACAACCTATCCGTGTGCTACACATCATCCTGGCACCACCACCTCCATGCAGGCAATGATGGCAGCTACGACGCTTCTTTGGGAAATCTATCAACTTTTTAATTTTCTAAAATAGATTTGTCCCCGGGTGTAAGGACCATCCCACCCGCGATTACTATGGTCAAAATGTTGACCTTGAGACAACAACTAGACTAAGTTAGCTAGCTTAGTTGCTAGCTGTTTACAGCCACGACAGAACAGCTGTTGTTTACAAACACACCAGAATTTCTGCTTCAAAGGTCTATATATAAATGGAACTGTACTGTATGGAATAGAATAGCCTCAGCTTACGACATAACATAATTGTAGTGCTCATGGTGACTCATACAGTATGTCAGAAAGAACACAACTTCCACCTGGGCCCCCCCCCCACTCTCTCCCCCTTCTCTCTCTTCCTCGCTCTCCCCCTCTCTCCCTCTTATCCTCTACCGCTCTCAATCGTTTTCTCCTTTCACCCTCCCCATCTCTCTTTTTGTCCTACATTTCACTAGACATGTCAATATAAAACTCATTAATCATGCTACATTCTGCATTACCCTTAAGGCTAGAAACATTCATGATTTAGACCTATTTGAAATTCTAATCCAGCTATTACTGCAAAGACATGTAAGTATGTCCTCTCAGCTATCAATAACTTAAATCTTTGAAAAGGTGTTTATTTTCCAATACTTTAAAGGCCTTTAAAGGCCCCTTTATAAGAGTAAAAAAAGTATGTTTATATAGCTACAAGTTATTGAATGTGGAGATAGAAATCATCTGTCTGTCTATTTAATCAGGCAAGTCAGTTAAGAAAAACATCTTATTTTCAATGACGGCCTAGGAACAGTGGGTTAACTACCTTGTTCAGGGGCAGAACGACGGATTGTTACCTTGTCTGCTCGGGGATTTGATCTAGCAACCTTTCGGTTACTGGCCCAACACGCTAACCACTAGGCTACCTGCCTCCCCAATATAATCAAGGTCTCAAAGCTTGATAGATCACCTGATGTTAGCTCTTTGTTTATTGTGGAGATGTTAGAATATGTCAAATAATAAATCATAATTTTCTTTCCCCATTCTTCTGTAGTCTCAAATTAACTTGAAAATTGTGTTTCAAATCAATTCCATCAGATCTGCCCTGAATGGCTACAGTGTCAGCTGACATATATGACGAATGTAGGTGGTCAGAGCTGAGCATCTGTTTAACCACTTCCTACAAGTAGTCTCGTTCGTACCGCTCCTTAATCAATAGGACTGATTACATCATCATAATTTGCTTATGATGGATATGTTGTCATGGAGGGATTATTATTTACCATTAGGTGAGAGATTCATCTGACCGGCTAGTTATTGACTTGTGGATGTGAGTTTTTGCAGAATCTTCTTTCGAGGAATTGATATTCAACTCTCTGTATTGACAACATTGTTTCTAATCTGTCAGATGAAAATGAAATGAGACTAATGAGAAATGCTTAAAGGCCCATAGAAAAGGCTCCAACGTGCCAGCTGTCTAAATGTCACAGGCCACTGTCCAAAAGCTGGTCTATACACACAGGGCCTACGGGGACAGCATCAGGAAGTTGAGAATGTCAGATCTCTCACAGAAAGGTCCTTACTGTCTCTGTTGGAAGTTCTATATTAGCGATACACACATTTCATGTAGGTTGGTATTTTAACACTTTGTGTTGGTTTATTTCATTGGACCATGTATGTATTGTATGCTCACAAGACTGAAATATGTCAGAAATGTTGAAATGTCGTCGCTCAGAGAACCCAACAAGGCTGTATACAGCGTTGGTGAATCATAACATACCTAAACATTGACGACAGCTTTCCATCACAAAAATATTGGGTCAAGTATGTCAGTGTTTGATTCATTTCTTGGATTTTGGCCTTTTGTACTTTAACTTAGAGTATTTTTAGAGTTTAATACTCGTAATCTATTCTCTTTCATGCTTTGATGTGAGAAAATGCCTTCATCAAATAGCTATTGTTAAATGGAGAGATGCTCCTTATTTAAGTCCTAAGACAAAGGTGCAGGAGCAAGGCTGCGTGCTATTATCATTTTTTCCTTTGTGTTTGTGGGTAAGCAATTCAAATAAGTGGGTCACTTGTTATTGAGCTAGCACTTGAACAGGGGAGCGAGCGCTATCTGATATCTACCTGATGCCTTGACGTGGCTGCGTCTCCCCAGGTCTCCTGATCCCACTGAAGACCAAAGAAAAACCTAATGAGATGATGACAGCATGAGATCCGCTATTTACCATTGGGCTAATCCTCACAAACAATCAGATGAAATTGTGTTTTCTGCATGTACGAAGCCCTCTGCCCCCTTACAAAGTATAAGCAGGTAGGCTCCTCAGCAAGAAGTGATTTGTTTACATGCACCCGACTCACTGCCTTGTGTCAAGCAGAGTAAAGATATTCTTACACATATTTCTGACAGTAAAGTCCCAACGTAGATTTACCAGAGGAGCCTCATCTGCTAGTAAACAGACATCCCAAAAAAATGACTTTCAAGACACCAATCAGAGAGCAAAGACATCATCCTCCAGAACATCCCAATTAACCCAAATCATCAGAATAATCTGTCAGTTTCATCACATCCACAGACACCGCACAGAAAAAGGAGCTAAATAAGACATAGACTTCTGACAGTGACTGGTTCTCTGGATGAATGACAAGCAGCGGGACCTGTAAAATATCCCAAGGCATGCCCAACCCGCCCCCATCAGTCTGAGGGTTGTCAATGTTATTGAGAGGCTGTCAGGCTCATTCTGGGTGCCGTCCAAATCAACAGTAAATATTAGTCCTGTAGGACCGTCTAACATCCCCTCTTATTAATAACCTCCTAACCCTGTTGTTTGATGTTCAATAATTACACTCTGTGCTCTCAGGGGAAACCCAGAGCAGCCCCTGTTCACAGCCCTGCTCCCAGGCTCCTGTCCTCACAGAAACTGACGCCCACATGACCGTCCTCTCAAATATAGACGTAAATATAACTACAGACCAAATGACATGGGCTTTAATGAAGATTAGTCAGAGGAGTTTACACTGGGAAGTTATTAACTCTTTCATTGCATGTACTGTATGATACATAGATAATGGTACTGAGTATGTGTTCTTACATGACTTATTGTTGAGGATATCAACAGGAACTTTGCACTGGGAAGTGGAACAAGAGGCAGGCCGTGGGCGAGTGGGATACCCAGATGTATTCACAAGCACAGCTGAATCATTTATGATGTTGGTTATTGTTTCTTCATCCAGCTGGGATGTAGAAACAAATCCACAGCTGGTAGAGGGATTTCAGCCTGATCTTGCCCTCCACACAACACACCCCCCCCCCCCCCCCCCCCCGCCCCACACTCTAATAGCACCCCCAAGTACAGAGCAAGACGTCTGGAGTCCAAGTAGCTTCGTTGCTGTTATCCAAACAAACAAAGGCTTACATCGCTTCCCCTAGCTTCCTGTCTCAGTGCCTTGTTTCCTAGGTAACCGTGTCAGGTGAAACGAGTAGGGTACTGACTCCCTCCAGAGGGCCAACACTCTCTCATCCAAAGTTTGTCTCACTTTGGGTCATGTGACACCTGTTCCCATGACAACCATGTTGGGGGGCAGTCTGGATGTCCCTTTGATCAGGGGGAAACACCACACATTCCAATGAGAGCGCCTCAAACCATGGTAGGGATTTATACATGCAACAGCTGTTCTTCATGAAGGTGCACTGAGCTCACATTTAGGTACGTGATCCTAGTGGCTGTTCCTTGCAGAATTTAATCATTGTAGAGAGATGAGAGGGCTGCAACGTAGTCATATCAAATCAAATGAATGATCTGTGAGTAGCTCCGGTTTGAGGTTCTGCTCATGCTAAAAGAGCTACATCTCCATGGTAACCATGCAGGGATATATTTTTCATATACTCTGATTGAAATGTGAGCTGAATAAAGAGGTAGAAATGTCATCCGTTTAAAGGTGAACATGACATGATGTCACCATCCATAATCAGACTGATTTGATGCCAGGCTTCCTTTCACCCACCCCCGCCTAATGCAGCTAATCATCAGCAGTACTGTCACTTTGCATATGTTAGTTTGCTTTGTGGGCCAGTGACCTTTAAGCCCTTTCTGGTCCATAATAAACATGTGGCCTTTCCAAGCCTTTGAGCCTTGATAAACAAAGCGGCCGTCCCAAGCCTCTGGGCGGAGGTAAACGGGTGACTTCTCCAAGCCTTTTAGCTTGTGGAAAGCTGTTGGAACGCTTCCATCAGATAACAGAGCCCCGTGGGTATACTCTCAATAAACTGTGTCTCTGGCAACTTGCTGAATCTCCAGACACCTGTACCATTGTGGGCGGCCGGGCCTGTCCTTTCTCCCCTCGCCACCGTAGTGATCCAGGACCATTGATCCACTTAGGGACAAGGACAAGTCTGTCTCCAATAGCCATCGACTGTAATGGGGTCTGTAACCCAATGTCTCCTGAAGCTCAAAATACACTGGAGCGTGACCTCTGCAAGACCGCAGCAACACACACTCAATGGTGCAATATATCCCATTCAGCTCCACAGACACAGATGACACAAAAACAGTAGGCTATAGAAGAGTCCTTTTGGTCATCTTTAGATTCAAATTCTAGCTATTATCTCTACAGTTTTATGTTAATTAGACTCATCGACTGTATGTGTCCCTGTTTTTTGTGTACACTAATAACCAGATGTTGATGCTGCTAACTGTATCTATGATCTAGGATGTTGTATATTTCCCAGCAGCTGTTGTTATCCCCTGGGTTATAAGGACAGTGATACAGTTTGAACTTCCACACACTCTTAGAAAGGTACTGTCAGTACAATTTTACTGGCAAACAAATCACAATACTTGGCCATTAAAATGGCATGATTGTAATTTTCTGCATCCTCTGATTTTACATCCAGGCGTTGGCGTTGATTTATAATCCGGTGAATTCCTGTCAGCCTCGTCTATAGATCATGGATATTCATTACTCCCGCCATTCCTCATGGACCAGCGCTGATGACTTGGAATGTGATGTCACACATAACTCCAAAGCCCTGTTTATGATCCGCTTCCGACTTTGGGAATCCTGGGAACTGCTGCTATGATCCATTAGGCTCCTATCCTGACTAAGCACAACTCCCCCAGCAGGGGAGTAGCAGGAGGCAGACCCTGGCCCAGTTCAGCTCCCTGCAGAGGGGGAGCCCCCACCCCACTTGTGGGACGTGAAATATGACCACTAGAGGAACATCGGTGGGGCTTACACTGTGCACCTGGTCCTGTTCTACCCAGCCTTGGCAGAAAATCTGTCGTCTGTTACACAGGACGACAAATGAAATGGAAATGCAAACTGCACTGCCATAGTCCCATAAATCTGTCACAGGCTGATTCCCAATGTGGTTCTGCTCAAAGCGACAGTGTGATCAGTGTGACCCAGCCCCTCCCTTCTCCCTCTCAGCTGTCTCTCTCTCAGAGAGCACCTCGACCTTAACCTGAGGGGGGCGGAGCTGCTGATATGGTATGCTAATAGTCTCACATAACTGGGATAATATAACACCAGGGTAAAATGATAGTGATTTTGTGTCTGGGTCTTTTGATGTGGTAATAATGGAAGCACAGATATGTATGATGCATGTACGCTGAGTGTGATTCCAGGGTGTGACTTTCACCTCCTTTTCATGGTTGTTCGTGACCATGTCTCCTACTTGAGTTGAATTTAGAAGCCATCTAGCATGTATTTTTCATGTGCTGCTCCACCATGACAACTGTGCATGACGTCAGGCATGACTCCTACAGCCTCATGCTATATTTCAACTGCTTATATATACTGAACATATACTGTAACGGTAAAATATATGGTTATTTGGGGCATTATCAACAATAAAATACTGTGAAATGTTTTACTTCAGCATACTATAAATTATGGTGCATTGTGGGAAACAATGTATGGTCAGGGCAATAATTGCTGCATTTTGACTGGTACTGTTATTCCATCCCAATGAATACAGTACCGTATTTCTTGGAGCGCCAAAAACCTTTTGAGCACTACTGGGTGCTATTGTTGTACTAATTTAACTTGTATGTGGTAGTAGTGCCACACCAATTCAAAAAAGTATAGGGGACAGATTGTAGTGGCAGCAAGTCTAAAACCTTAAATGGTTGAGAATTTTGCCATGTCCTTTTGATCTGTTTTGCCCTGTAGTCGCTGCCAGTTTGCAAGCGTTTGTGAAGGACTATAGATGTGCAATTAATCGTGGTTAACACACAACTAAAGTCTTGCGGAATTGGTCAGCTGCTCGATTAAGTTCTGGGTCCATATGCGTTAAGAGAAAAGATTAAGCGATGCTAGAACGAAGAGCGGAACCCGAACAATGAGATCCACCCTCTCTCTTTGCAAGTTACAGACAATACAAGTCTATTGGCTGAATGTCCCATCCCCTTCTGAAATTCGAAAGATGCTAACACCTGCGAAATCGTGATTTGTCCAAATAATCAGTGATGAAAAACCAACTACTGGAACTACTGCTGCTCGTTATCCATCGGTGACCATTGTATAAAGACATATCTACGGTGCCATTTATGTTTGCATAGTCTAACCACAATATAATAAACTGAAAGTGATATACAACACCAAATATGTATTGGCTGCTAGGTAAACACATTACCTAGCAGCCAACCCGCTTGCACCAATCCCATGTAATTACAGTAAAATACTGTGAAACACAAACACCATCTCCCTTCAATGAATTTCATTCATTCATTATGATTAAAGAAGTATTTACTTTTTACTGTATAATACAGTCACTCATTATTATTAATACAGTTTAAGTACACTTGGAGGTTGGAGTCATTAAAACTCGTTTTTCAACCACTCCACAAATTTCTTGTTATCAAACTATAGTTTTGGCAAGTCGGTTTGGATATCTACCTTGTGCATGACACAAGTAATTTTTCCAACAACTGTTTACAGAGAGATTATTTAATTTATAATTCACTGTATCACAATTCCAGTGGTTCAGAAGTTTACATACACTAAGTTGACTGTGCCTTTAAACAACAAAATTCCAGAAAATGATGTTATGGCTTTAGAAACTTCTGATAGGCTAATTAACATAATTTGAGTCAATTGGAGATGTACCTGTGGATGTATTTCAAGGCCTACCTTCAAACACAGTGTCTCTTTGCTTGACATCATGGGAAAATCAAAAGAAATCAGCCAAGACCTCAGAAACAAATTGTAGACCTCCGCAAGTCTGGTTCATCCTTGGGAGCAATTTCCAAATGCCTGAAGGTACCACGTCCATCTGTACAAACAATAGTACGCAGGTATAAACACCATGGGACCACGCAGCCGTCATACCGCTCAGGAAGGAGACGCGTTCTGTCTCCTAGAGATGAACGTACTTTGGTGTGTGAAAAGTGCAAATCAATCCCAGAAGAACAGCAAAGGACCTTGTGAAGGTGCTGGAGGAAACAGGTACAAAAGTATCTATATCCACAGTAAAACGAGTCCTATATCAACATAACCTGAAAAGCCGCTTGGCACGGAAGAAATCACTACTCCAAAACCGCCAAAAATAAGCCAGACAACAGTTTACAACTGCACATGGGGACAAAGATCGCACTTTTTGGAGAAATGTCCTCTGGTCTGATGAAACAAAAATAGAACTGTTTGGCCATAATGATCATCGTTATGTTTGGAGGAAAAAGGGGAGGCTTGCAAGCCGAAGAACACCATCCCAACCGTGAAGCTCGGGGATGGCGGCATCATGCTGTGGGGGTGCTTTGCTGCAGGAGGGACTGGTGCACTTCACAAAATAGATGGCATCATGAGGTAGGAAAATTATGTGGATATATTGAAACAACATCTCAAGACATCAGTCAGGAAGTTAAAGCTTGGTCGCAAATGGGTCTTCCAAATGGACAATGACCCCAAGCATACTTCCAAAGTTGTGGTAAAATGGCTTAAGGACAACAATGTTAAGGTATTGGAGTGGCCATCACAACGCCCTAACCTCAATCCCATAGAAAATCTGTGGGCAGAACTGAAAAAGTGTGTGCGAGCAAGGAGGCCTACAAACCTGACTCCAGCTCCATCAGTTACACCAGCTCCATCAGGAGGAATGGGCCAAAATTCAACCAACTTATTGTGGGAAGCTTGTGGAAGGCTACTCGAAACGTTTGACCCAAGTTGAACAATTTAAAGGCAATGCTACCAAATACTAATTGAGTGTATGTAAACTACTGACTCATTGGGAATGTGATGAAAGAAATAAAAGCTGAAAGAAATAATTCTCTCTACTATTATTCTGACATTTCATATTCTTAAAATAAAGTGTTGATCCTAACTGACCTAAGACAGGGATTTTTTTATAAGGATTAAATGTCAGGAATTGTGAAAAACTGAGTTTAAATGTATTTGGCTAAGGTGTATGTAAACTTCCGACTTCAACAGTACGTATTTTACTGTGTGTCATTACACAGTACTTTCTTTAATGCTGTATTTAGATTACAGTAGTTGTAATGCAATGTGAAATACAGTAACTTAATGGCCAATAGTTGCCTGTAAGTTACTGTAAAATTCACAGCAACCCATTTACAGTGTACCATTACATATACAGTGCCTTCAGAAAGAATTCACACTCCATTACTTTTTCTACATTTTGTTGTTTTACAGCCTGAATTTAAAGTTGATTACATTTAGATTTTATGGTCACTGGCCTACACGCAATACCCCATAATGTCAAAGTGGAATGTTTCTTTTATGTACTAATTAATTAAAAATAAAAAGCTGAAATGTTTTCAGTCAATAAGTATTCAATCCTTTTGTTATGGCAAGCCTAAATAACTCCAGGACTAAAAATGTGCAAGTCACATTTTAAGTTGCATGGACTCTGTGTGAAATAATGGTGTAAACATAATTTTTGAATGACTACATCATCTCTGTACCAAATACATACAATTATCTACAAGGTCCCTCGATCGAGCAGTGCATTTCAAACACAGATTCAACCACAAAGACCAGGGAGGTTTTCCAAAGTCTCACAAAGAAGGGCACCTATAGGCAGATGGGTAAAAATAAAAAAGCACACACTGAATATACGTTTGAGCATGGTGAACATATTAATTACACTTTGGATGGTGTATCAATACAACCAGTCACTACAAAGATACAGGCTTCCTTCCTAACTTGGTTGCCGAAGAGGAAGGAAATCGCTCAGGGATTTCACCATGAGACAATGGTGAATTTAAAACAGTTACCGAGTTGAATGGCTGTGACAGGAGAAAACTGCAAAACATTTAGCAAAGAAATTAAGTTTATGTCTTGATGTTTCTGGGAAGTGGAACAAGAGGCAGGCTGTGGGCGAGTGGGATACCCAGATGTATCCACTTCCCAGTGCAAATCCAATATAACACATTATTGAGTACCACTTTTCATATTTTCAAGCATAGTGGTGGCTGGATCATGTTATGGGTATTGGTTATGCTTGTAATCATTAAGGACTGGGGAGTTTTTCAGGATAAAAAAGAAACAGACACTGGGAGATAAATTCACCTTTCAGCAGGACAATAACAAAAACACAAGGCCAAATCTACATTGGAATTGCTTACCAAGAAGACCGTGAATGTTCCTGAGTGTCTTGATTTAAATCTGTTCGAAAATCTATGGCAAGACCTAAAAATGGTTGTCTAGCAATGATCAACAACCAATTTGACCGAGCATGAAGAATTTTGAAAAGGATAAGGGGCAAATATTGTACAATCCAGGTGTGCAAAGCTCTTAGAGACTTACCCATATAGACACATCTATAATAGCTGCCAAATGTGATTCTAACTTGTATTGACTCAGGGGTTGAATACTTAAATAATCAATAATATTATTGTCTTATTTTTCATATTTTTTTCCCCCAAATGTTTTTCTCTACTTTGACATTACAGAGTTTTTTTGTAGATCGTTGACAAAAAAAATGTTTTAATCAATTTTAATTCCACTTTGTTACACAACAAAATGTGCAAAAAGTGAAGGGGTGTGAATACTTTCCGGAGGCACTGTAAGTGTGAATCAGAATGTTGGTCCATGCATTTATGAGGCTAATGGCTAAATAAGCCAATCTGGCATTTAGGCGATTCGTTTTCCAGAATAATTGGTGAATTTCTATGATGGTGGTGAGATGTGTGTGCCCAGAGAGAAGGCCAGTGTTGCAGACTAAGCTTGCATTAGTGCTCCCTAAAGGATGGAAATTGAAGCATTGAATTAGTATCGGACCACACTGTCAGAATCATCAGCATGTCAGTCCTATCCCATATTACAGTTGGCACATTGAGAAGAGCCATAA
Source organism: Salvelinus alpinus (assembly GCF_045679555.1). Lineage (NCBI taxonomy): Eukaryota > Metazoa > Chordata > Actinopteri > Salmoniformes > Salmonidae > Salvelinus > Salvelinus alpinus. The sequence goes on along the minus strand of NC_092098.1, from coordinate 14,501,523 downwards.
CGGACGTCTACCTTGTGGTTTTAATGCCCCCAGGACACTTTTCTTGATTACGTAAACAGACCCCCCCCCCCATCTTGTTTCTCTATCCAAATAGCATCACACCCGCAACAGAGACTTTTATGAAAGGTGGATTGTGTGTCAGGCTGACAGATATGGCTGTCCTCCCTCTGTTCCTCCCTCTCTAGTCAGAATGTTTCAACTTAGGCTATGACTGGACTGAGATGTGATATTCATTGTACAAGACTGGCTGTTAATGAGAGAGGCATGAATAATACAGCAGCGGACTAATAACCTAGTCATTATTAATCCCCAAATGTTCATTAGGAGCTGCTCTCATCCTCCTCAGCAAGACATCTAATGCTGGCCCTTATTGCTGCATAATAAGAGACACCCACTGAGTATAGACATGGGCATGTCTTCATTTCTCTCTCATACAGATACTAATTTCTTATTGTGTTCAGATATTATTGTGTTAATATGATCGATTAAATGAGATATTCATATCCCTATACACCATCATCCTCTCATCTCAAGCGTTGTTATGCCATGATATTTTACTGTTACCAAGTAATGAGAAAGGGATAGAGACAATGCCAACAAGATGAAGCCTCAAAGCTCAAACCAGAGGTACTTTAGAGGTAATCCTGGACACTTCAAGTGACTAGAAAACAATGAAAATGGCTCCCAAACAGAGGCAGGGGGTCAGTTCATGTGACGAATGTAGTCTCTGACCTCTCAGATTAATGTGCCACTTCACTGCAGGCAAGTCTTCTCCTATGGATACTGTGTATCTCACCTAACTGGGATCGATATCCCTCAACATCCTGCACACAGTCAGCCATTAATCTTCACATCAAAGCTCTCAGTGGCCATGCAGCCACACAGCAACACCACCCCAAGTGGTGCGTGCTAATAAACAGAGACAGCCATGCAGAGAAGATGTACACACAGGCCTGTCCCTTTTTAGCATCTTGTTGAAGATTCATTACATTCAAATGGGAAAATAACTAATGGAGCCAGTTCTACTGCTCTGCCTGGCCAAACCAAATCTACAGGCTACTGCACTGCTGTCCTGTCTCTCTCTACCAGATGTCCAGTGAAGAAATTATCAACTCAGTGATAACTCAGCTCCTCAAATCAGCAAGAACTGGGACGGAAAACAGTGAAGACACACAGAGAGTTAGAGAGAGAGTTAGAGAGAGCGAGAGCGAGAGAGAGAGAGAGAGAGAGAGAGAGAGAGAGAGAGAGAGAGAGAGAGAGAGAGAGAGAGAGAGAGAGAGAGAGAGAGAGAGAGAGAGAGAGAGAGAAGGAGCGAGAGGGGCAAAGAGAAGGAGAGTGAGTGAAGCGCAAGAGAGTGAGGTGTTTTCCAAAGCAATCACATTTTTAATTATCTTCAGTGAAGCGAATGTGCCTTTTTCTGGACTCAGTAAAGCTATTTACTAAATACCCTCTGAGGTCGTGGGAGCAGCACGCTGGTCGCCGCTCCGTCTCTGAGAAAGCTGTGTGGGCCTCTGTACTCCCGCTATAGCTTTCTCCTCCCCATGCAAACAGCTGCCTCACCACTGTGCTCCGGCTAATTACGTCTCAGTCCGTCTGATGAGAGCCGTGGCTGTCAGGCCCCTCCACGCACTCAATAAATCACCGCTCCGCAGGCCAGCCTTATCTGATTGGACGAGGAGAGGTGCCTGAAACTCCCCTATCTGTGCGACTCAGATACTCTCCCCTGCTCTCGGGCTGGCAGGGCTAATCTTGCTTTCTCAGAGTCTATTCTGCTCTCCACCATCTGCTCTGAGTCGCGTGTGGCCAATCTGCAACGTCGCCTCAAATTGAATCTCTGCGATGGTGGTTAGGTGTTTACCACACGCACTGTCCCCAAAGCCCCGCTGGGCGCACTGGATACGTGACACAATAAGGTGACTCAATTTCTCGTCTTAAAGTTTTCCAATGAAAAAAATAACTCTGTATACATACTTTTGGGAGAAGAACAGGACACTGTAACCTCCAGAATTATTTACTCAGTTATGATTGTGGTGTGTGTTCTGTTGTTGAATTGGAACCATAATAACATTTTTTTTAAACGATTCCATAAATCAACTAGGCTACACAAGTTAAATGGAAAATGTTGCGTCTTCATTCTCTGACCATGACCAACCAAGCAAGAAGATCCAAGAGAAGTGTCGGGTTTAAATATCATTCCACCCGAAGCCATAAGATTCACTAGTCTGTTCAGTACAAATCCAGGTGTTTTGAAATAGCTCTGCAGTCAGAGTAATAACCTGCAGGCTCACTTCATGGAATTTCATGTTTTCATTGTGTATCTGTGTGAGCATGTCTATAAACGACATATAAACACTACAATCCCCTCCCCCCCTCCTCCTATCCTCACCCCCACCCCCTCAAGTTCCCTGTGGTGGGGAACCTTGTAACAGCGCCACTGTGATTATTACATTGGTTTCCATGGCAACCCCCCAGAAACAGGAGAACAATGCCATAGTATGCCAATCGAAAACCTTTAGTAGAAGCAGGCGCACATCCATATTGTCATGCCAATAGACACAATTTAAATCATAAATCTATTTTTTGGGGCCAGTTGGAAGCGAAAAGAACCCGCTTTGAACAAAGAGGTGATTGGTTTCCCCTAATCTGGTTTCTTTGACACCATCTAGGTATATGATAGTCAGTGGATTGCGTCGCAATTAGTTGCGAAAGAAAGTACAATACTGTAAATCATGATTGAGACTATTCATCGATACGCAGATACATCTACAATGACATCAATCTACGTTGAGCCCTGTGTGTTGTTTTTGGAATACAGAACTGTTTGTCGGATTTAAAACAAAAAATCTAACTGCTTCACTTTCCCATGCATCAATGAGTATAGTTAGAAAGACTATGAAAAAGGTTTAATTTCTCATCTGTGGGCAAAACTCTTTGGCCGTCAGCATCAAATATGTGCCTCCTTCACGCTGAAAACCACCTGTAGGTTAGGTGTCCCCATGGTACTCTAATCTAAATATGCCTACAATATACAATTTAAATGATAGGATAACGTGTACTGGATGAGCAACACAGGAGGTGGAGGTGGATAAGCAGTGAAATAACACTAATAAAAGTAACAATAATGTGCCATTTAGCAGATGCGTTCAGCCAAAGTGATTTACAGACATGTGTGCATACATTTTACATATGGGTGGTCCCTGGAATCGAACCCACTATCCTGGGGTTGCAAGTGCCATGCTCTATCAACATCAGAGGAAATGGTAGATTGATGAAAACTACAGTAATGGTGCACATTGACCATTGATTCCAGTGTGGGAACACTGGCTGTTAGTTAATATTCATTGGTTTCCCTCTTGCACCCACAGACCCCTATTGTGGAGTGCAGAAGTCCCTCGTTTGAGAAAACATGGGCTCTGATTGTACTTTCTAGAAAAATTATAGGTTCTCTCTCCAGCCCGGAGCCACCGCCCACTCCCACCGCACTTCCATCCCCCAGGAACCCAAAGACCATGGCTGTAAATAACAGCTCCTGCTGAGCCTCTGGACAACAACAACACAAGAGAGAGAGGACAACAGCAATATGCCTGTCAATCACCCAGCATGGTGCTTAGTCCAGATCAAGCTCTGCAAAGCCCAACGACTCACGCACGCAACAGGAGAGAGCACCAGCGGAGCATCTAATATGGATTACTGGGCTTTGTTCCATAGAGCACACTCAGTGAGGGTCTCTGTAGGAGAAAACACTTTAGCCTCAGTGCGCTTGAACTCCAGAGCACCTCTTGACCTCCAACATGGAGGATAACACAGTAATAAAAAGCATGTAAGCCAACCATGTAGATCCTGTTGTGTTGAGAGACCAACTCTGCTAACCTGCAAGGAGCCTACAGTGTGTGTGTGTGTGTGTGTGTGTGTGTGTGTGTGTGTGTGTGTGTGTGTGTGTGTGTGTGTGTGTGTGTGTGTGTGTGTGTGTGTGTGTGTGTGTGTGTGTGTGTGTGTGTGTGTGTGTGTGTGTGTGTGTGTCTGTTACATGCGTTTTGAGAGAGTGGGAGATCACATTAGCAAGTTTTGTCTGAGCTCAGCTAACCTCCATTATCCATCTGCCCACGCAACCTGTGGGTGACTGTGGAATGCAGAACGTCTATATTATACAGTACATACTAGTAAGAATTTCCACTTCACTTAATGAACTCTTACTAATTTCATCAACAGCATCCTTGTGGTTTGGTACACCAGAAGTACATTCATTTCCAATGGAACGCTGCATTTGTCTTGCATATATCCAATTAATGCATCTAATTGTATGAGTAGAGTTGAGAGAAATAGTAGCAAAAGGTGAATGTTGAACTGCTGTTGCACACATATCCAGTAACGTTTTTAATTAAAAAAGTTTGACTTATTTGCCGAATAGCATAAATGTTATTTCTTCGATAACATTTACAAATAGATTGTGACAGCATATACTATCACCTATAAATATACAGTAGTTGCAAGCAGCAATGAATGAGGTTCACAAGATGCAGAAAGGACACGATCAGTTGGATAACAAAGCAAGCACTGGAAATATCTTCCTTTACTTGCCTTCAAAAGTATTCAAACCATTTACTTTTTCCACATTTTTCCACATGTTGTGTTAAAGTGGGATTAAAATGGATTTATCATTTTTTGTTAATGGTTTACACAAAATATTCTAACGTCAAAGTGGGGGGAAAAAGTATAATATTTGTAAAACATTTATGAGTCAATACATGTTAGAATCACCTTTGGTTTACAGCTGTGAGTCTTTCTGAGCTTTTCACACATGGATTGTGAAACATTTGCCCAGAATTCTTTTCAAATTTCCTCAAGCTCTGTCAAATTGGTTGTTGATCATTGCTAGACAACCACTTTCAGGTCTTGTGCAATAGATTTTTAATCAGATTTAACCCTTGCGTAGTCTTAACATTCTGTATGCTCCCCTTGGGAAGGCCCAGGTAAGCGCTTTGGACTTTTTGTTTTTTTTAACAACTTTCAATGCAATTTCCTGCAATCTAGAGAAAAATGTTTTATATTAGGGTGAAGTCCCTGGCCATAAAACTATAAATTAATTAAGTTAATGTTTGTAATATAGTTTGTAATCAAAGAGACATGTCTCCTAATATTTCACTCCAATTACTATTTCCCACCTGTCTCCTCATGTCATAATCTTTTATTACGTTGTGAAAGAGAAGAAGCGTGCATTGGCACTGCAGCTGCACAAAAGCTCTGTTCTGTGACAACATGCAACCCAAAACACAACACATAATAGGCTTCATGTAATAGGCATTTTTATTGACGATGACCTGATGGGAGTGTTAACCCTTTTGTGGTGTTCGGGTCTGTGGGACTCATTTTCAATGTTAACTAAAAGAAAAATTATAAAAATTATTTATTTTTTCAACCTCATTGGCCTTGGCTCATTTCCTGTGAAGAACATGTAAAATAACACATTTTCATTGAGTGCACACACCCCCCTACACGTTTATATTACGTATGTGGTGTTTGGGTCCACTGGACCCGAGGGTAGTAAAAGTGTGGGAAAGTGTGTGTGTGTGTTGGTGAAAACAAGTAAAAATTAAACACAAAGTTTTGCCTTGTGCCTTCCTCCTCCCTGGGCCTGTTGTTTCAACAAAGCACCAAGAACCTGTCTGCCTGCTTTCCCGCACTCTTCACACTTTGTAGTGTGTGAAACTACACAATGTCTTGCGGGAAGCTGCAAAATGTTATTACAATACATTATTTTGATACATTATTTAGAAACATTGTAAAAAAATGCAGTATTTTCCCACATTCTACCCCAGCCAGGTGCAAATTGAGGAAAGGACACAACAAATAAATAGCTTTGGAAAAAAGAATCTCTGCTCAGAGGGCCTTAGAAATCATCTTTGCTGAGAGAAGCTAGTGTGAAGATTTTTCAGAATATGAGGATTATGTCTTTGTCAATTCGGAGTCTGACAGTGACTTGGAAGAAGAGAATGAGATTGACCTTCAGCCAGCCCCAGGACCAGCCCGTCAGCAGCCAGCCCCAGGACCAGCCTGTCAGCAACCAGCTCATCAGCAGTAATATGGATGTCAAAAAATTGTGAAATGGCCAAGGAATGAGCCACCCCGCATGGCTGCCAATGTGATAAGGATACAACCAGGGCCAATGCGGGCTGGTCCGGGGATTACTGGTCCTGGGGTTACTCATGTGCAGGACATAAAGTCTTCTTTTGAACTGGTCATCCCAGACACCATCCAGAAAATCATTCTGGACTGCACTAATTTGGAGGGAAGGCGTGTTTTTGGAGAGAGGGCAGTCAGGTCTGGAGTGAACCAAGGGCTATATCTGTTCTTAGTTCTGCATTTTTTGAACGGGGCATGCTTATCTAAGATGGAGAGGAAATTACTTTTAAAGAATGACCAGGCATCCTCGACTGACGGGATGAGGTCAATATCATTTCAGGATACCCGGGCCAGGTCGATTAGAAAGGCCTGCTTGCAGAAGTGTTTTAGGGAGCGTTTGACAGTGATGAGGGGTGGTCATTTGACCGTGGACCCATAGCGGATACAGGTAATGAGGCAGTGATCGCTGAGATCCTGATTGAAAACAGCGGAGGTGTATTTGGAGGGCAAGTTGGTCAGGATAATGTCTATGAGGGTGCCCATGTTTACGGATTTAGGGTTGTACCTGGTGGGTTCCTTGATGATTTGTGTGAGATTGAGGGCATCTAGCTTAGATTGTAGGACTGCCGGGGTGTTAAGCATATCCCAGTTTAGGTCACCTAACAGAACGAACCCTGAAGCTAGATGGGGGGGGGGCGATCAATTCACAAATGGTGTCCAGAGCACAGCTGGGAGCAGAGGGGGGTTGATAGCAGGCGACAACAGTTAAAGAGACTTATTTCTGGAAAGATTTATTTTTTAAATTAGAAGTTCGAACTGTTTGGGTATAGACCTGAAAAGTATAACAGAACTTTGCAGGCTATCTCTGCAGTAGATTGCAACTCCTCCCCCTTTGGCAGTTCTATCTTGACGGAAAATGTTGTAGTTGGGTATGGAAATCTCAGAATCCACATCACCCGAGGAACAGAGGAGGAGTAGGATGAGGGTACGGCTAAAGGCTATCAAAACTGGTCGCCTAGAGCGTTGGGGACAAATAATAAAAGGAGCAGATTTCTGGGCGTGGTAGAATAGATTCAGGGCATAATGTGCAGACAGGGGTATGGTGGGGTGCGGGTACAGCGGAGGTAAGCCCAGGCACTGAGTGATGATAAGAGAGGTTGTATCTCTGGACATGCTGGTTATAATGGGTGAGGTGTGGGAGGTGGGACAAAGGAGGTATCAGAGGTATGATGAGTGGAACTAGGGGCTCCATTGTAAACTAAAACAATGATAACTAGCCTAAACAACAGGATACAAGGCATATTGACATTTGAGAGAGACATACTGCGAGGCATAAAGTAAAGTGTTGATTGGGAGAGCTAGCTAAGACAACAACGGGTAAGACAACAACAGCTATTCAGCTAAAACAACAACAGGTAAAATGGCGATGAATGGGCAGAGAGGGTCGGTTAACTACACACAGAGACTGAGTTCGCGGCTGGGGCCGACAGATAAACAAAAAATAAACAGAATGGAGTACCGTGATTAATGGACAGTCCAGCAGGCATCAGCTATGTAGCCAAGTGATCATAGGGTCCAGGGGGCAGCAATAGATGGAACAGGGAAGCCGCGGGGTAGTCGCTACTACGCTAGCACGCGGGCGACACAGTGTTTAAAGTTAGTAGCCCAGGGCTAGTAGAAGCGTCTGCTCCGACGTCCGACGGAGGCCGGTTGAATGCCCAGCGGATGGAGTATTTGTCGGCAAACCAGTCGTGGTGGTGCGGCGGGGCGCTGTGTCGACAAAGGATCCAAACCAGATGGCAAAAGAGATATTGTAGTTGAAGTAATTTAGTTTGCTAGCCGGGAGATATGCATGGCTCAAGGCTAACTGGTGCTAGCTTTGGGACAGGGGCGTTAGCCACTATAGCCACTCGGTAGCAGCGGTGATCCGGTGCCAAGGTGACTGATTACAGCTGCAAAAGAAGAACCCTGTGCTGGCCACTTGCGATATTCTTCAATAACTTGGATATCTCGGCGTACAACGCATTTGTCATCTGGATGACGTTGAACCCAGATTGGAACAGAGGGAAGCTCCAGAGGAGACGGCTCTTTCTCAGGGAGCTGGGCAAGGCATTGGTAAGACCTCAAATCCAGAGGAGGCAACATATCCCAAGGACCCCAGCTTCTGCAGCCATCGTGAGGAGGATTCAGGAGGAGGATGCTGGTGCCCCATCTGCCCGACCCACATAACCAACAACAACAATACCGGAAGTAAGTGTGAGTGACGTTGTTGCATGTGTGTCTGACACTCCTACCTTGGCCTGCTGTAACTATATAAGTGAGTAAGTGATTGAGATGTTAGTAAAATTTCTGAACTAAGTGTTTTTATGATTCTAGATTGCAGCCGGTAGCAACAAGAAGAAGCGCTGCGATGTGTGTGGACCCAAGAAGGACAGGAAGACACAGTACACATGCATCAAGTGCAATAAATACATTTGCAACACACACACAGTAAAACTCTGTCCCTCATGTGGTGTGTAGACCAGCCTAAATTTGTGTTCAATAGGGCTCATTTATAATTTCCATAAAACAATGTATGTAAAATGTGTCCTTCAATAGTGATGAAAACCTTGTTAACTTTATAGTTGTTCAAAATAAACATGATTTATTCCATCCATGTCTTGATTATATTATTTTTGTTTTCAAAAATCAAATTTTATCAATAAAAAAAATGAATATGGCTTTTATTGATAAATGTGATCTAGCAGAGGTAAGTGGCAAATATTAACCATGTATGCTGTCTATATTGCTTGTAATTGATATAAATCAACATCTACGTACTAAGTATTTTTACAAATTGTTATGGCTGTATTGTTTTAAAAACCAAATAATGTTGGTGGTCCATCAGACCTGTTTATATTGGGTGAATAACAAAAACATGAACCCCACACGTGTTAACCTCAGGTAGATGTGCAATCCATTGTACTTCAGGGCACACCTTTTGGCCACAGCAAGCTACTGTTTGTGCGCTGTTCCCAAATGTTTTTAGCTACAAAGTGAAGACACTGCCAGGATATTACCAATGACTGCTTTTTGTGGAGATTTGATAAATAAAAATTAATTCAACTATCTATCACATACTGACTGTCATTGTGTGAAAGGGGAGAAACAAAAAAAGTCGCATTTATGAGCGGAGGGAAGGGAATGTACAGTTTTGTGTAAGGATGTACCATTTACTGAACACATGTATCAACTAACTAGAGAGAGATGTGTGTATATATAATACCTCAAATAGTGATATTTTTTTGTGGCCTCATGTTCGTATAATCTAGAGAGCCGTATGTTAAAATATAATTTTCCTCTTACTGGTTTTAAACACTTAGCCTATCCATGGGAGGCTACGGAAATGATTGAAAGGCGGTGGTACGGGACACAAAGAGATTTAAAAGAGGACCGTGAAGGAATTGGGGAGATGCTCATTCTCAGAAAAATGTTGGTTTGAATACTTTGATTCCTTGTCTGTACATAAATCATTTTAACTGTGAGTGACCTGACCTGCAGATCGTAGGTAGGATTAAGCCCTACATGGCTGGGGGAAGAGCAGCCCATTGGCCCTGGAGAAACATCCATTCGCCACCCCTTTGGAATTACCCCACGGATTCTCCCCAAACCCGCACGGATTCAGACACATCTGAGAGGGGATTATTATGGGACCTGAGAACAAGGTCAAAGACTTATGGAAGAACACAGAGTAAGTTAAGTTTAACTTCCACTTTATCCCTGAGCCTCTGGAATACTTGGGAGATAGTTGAGGCCGACTCTGGTGAAAGCTCCCCCGCCGGCACGCAACGGTTTACTTTTGATGTTAAATCCTTGAAAGCTGTTTCTTTAGCTGGGGATTAGTGCATGGAGAGCTAGGCTTACCATGCTCCAGCTAATAAAGATGACACATCTAACACAGGTGCTCTTACATACAACCGTCTGGGAACAGTGCTTACCAAGTTCCACTAATTATGAACAACTCACTTAGCTTCAGTTGGTAGAAGAATAGGCAGACATTTGTACTTTTATACAAATTATGTGGTAATAAAATGTTGAAAAGTCCTGAGCCTTTGTATTTGTATTGTATTATTGGGACTATACTTTTTTTTAGCATGGAGTATGCACACACACACACACACAGGTAGGCTATACATGCATACACACTGATATGCTTACAAATACATCACCCAAGCTCTCACCACATTCAGACAATACTGTGTACTCAGTTTCCCAGGCTCGGGTCCCCTCACCCTATCCTGAGAGAGTGACAGTTATGAAGTGTGTCCATTACGGTCCATAAACGTCCATTACAGTTACTGATTAGTCTCCACGCCTGCGCTCGCTCGGGGGACTGTTGTAGCTAATGATTCTATGGCAGCATGCATACAAAACTGACACCACGATTCATCTGCACGGCCAAATCCCAAAGGTTAATAGGTAATTCAAGAGAACACTCGCCCCTCTGAATGTCTGAAATGATTCCCTCCCCTCTCTGATTCCACTGAATGAATAGCTTAAGGAATAAACTATTCAAGCTAGTCACTACACCCTTCCAACCATAGAGAACAATAAATATGTATTTTTTTATTGCTTATTGGCAGACACCCTCGTCAAAATGTAATACCAGTATATTTCACTTTGGATACCCCATATTTGTGAACAATGCGATCATTATCAGCGCAATAAGTGATATTTCAACCGAAGACAATTCCAACCAACCTCGCTGGTTAACTAACTTTCTTAGACTTTTATCCAATAACACAGTCACATAAATTCTTTAGTACAAGAACACTGCTGTGAGCTCGTTGGTAAAATGGAGGGTAAGTGGTTCAGATGGTGAGAACCCTCCACGATCTCGGGACACCCTATCCCCTCTCCCAAAACAATAGCTAAAAGACCTCAGGCCAGCAGACTAATCAATTTCCTGCTGAAGCATACTCGATGTTAACAAACGGAACAACAGACATAGCTTACGGTAACAGCAGTGAGCCAACTGTACACAACTGAGGATGTACCATTTCATAAACAAAGAGTGTTCATATCAGTCTGAGCCTTTACAGGTGGATAACGGTATGGTCATCATGATTATGGAGAAGGTTGTCACCCAGTCACACCCAGTGGGAAATGAAGGAACAGTGAGGTTAGGCCAGTCTACTTACATGTCACATCAGTGTTACGTCACAGGGCAACAGGGAGTAATAGGGATTGCCTGCCATACCTAGATTCCATCATGGTGATGGTGGTTGTACCTCCTCGGATATAATAGGTTAATACAGCAGAGTGTGGCTGTCATGGTGATGGTGGTTGTACCTCCTCGATTATAATAGGTTAATACAGCAGAGTGTGGCTGTCATGGTGATGGTGGTTGTACCTCCTCGATTATAATAGGTTAATACAGCAGAGTGTGGCTGTCATGGTGATGGTGGTTGTACCTCCTCGGATATAATAGGTTAATACAGCAGAGTGTGGCTGTCATGGTGATGGTGGTTGTACCTCCTCGGATATAATAGGTTAATACAGCAGAGTGTGGCTGTCATGGTGATGGTGGTTGTACCTCCTCGGATATAATAGGTTACTACAGCAGAGTGTGGCTGTCATGGTGATGGTGGTTGTACCTCCTCGGATATAATAGGTTAATACAGCAGAGTGTGGCTGTCATGGTGATGGTGGTTGTATATCATCAGATGTAATAGATTAATACAGCAGATTGTGGTTGTCAGCACCAGAGATTAAAATCTCCACATCACTATTGCAAAATCCGATACAAAGTTGAAAATGCAAAACACAATCTGGAACCAAAAAATGTGACTTTAGAGCATTGGATATGATCCACAGCAGCGGATTTATCGTACAGGAGCTAAATACCAAAACATGATCGAACTAAGTGCTGTATGTAAGCTTGGAAGGGGTTTTGAATTCCTCCACTTGAAGAATTTTACAAATGTTTAGAGGATGTACTAGTGGTGTTCTGCCTCAGACTGAGAGCAATCCAACTGCAAGTGCTTGTCGATAAGACATATTCAGGAAATTTGAAGTCAAGGTTACAGTTGTTTTGGTCAACAGGTAGGCCTATCTACTGAGAAATGTGGTCCCCAAAACATGAGTACCAACCATACCAACACAAGTGTTGGCTCAGTGAGCTAGGGGAAAGTGGACTGGGAAAGAACAAAATATCCTATGGGTTCAATTCATTAAAAGCTGACTTAAGACAGAAGCCTTTGGAATGTACTATTAAACAGTACACAGTCTTGACATAGCATTTTAGTATTCTTCTTTTGATTATTCTATTTTTAAGAGAATAACTCTAAATTGCAATGTATTGCATCACATCATGAGACTGGGTTCAGAAAAAACAAAAAACAAGGCAGTGTGTTGGGTTACGGGGCGATGTCATCAGACATAGAAACAGGGCTGCTAGGGAAGGGAGCCGAGAGGCACTACGCCATAGGGATGAACTGATCTTGTGTTACTGAGACATGTCATCAGCAGACAGGCGGTAAGGATCCACTAACCAGGTTCTGTCTCGCTGCTGGGGGTCTGTGTGTGCCTCTGGCGCCACCATAGCTGATACAACAGTTCCAATCTGTACCAACAAAACAGCCTTAATGAGAGCCTCACACACACAAGGTCGGTCATAACGAGACAACCAGAAAATACAACCTCTGAGATGAGCTGTTGCAGGAGGGGTGTGGAGGTGTAGTCATGCTGTGTGTGTGTCTGTCTGTGTGTGTTGGGGGGGGGGGGTGCACATGGACATGTGTGCATGAGGAAGTGAGGAGGGGAAACATTGTACAGTAGTATTCTGTGAATCACAAACAAAGCTGTTTGATTATGCATTTGTTCAGAGAGAGGACATGGGTTTGCCATTTCAGCACACAATCTACCTTTGCACTATAGAAAATGAGGATGGATTTTCTACATGACAAATGTCTGTTTGTGTTTTGCAATGTGTGTTAATCAAATCAAATTGTATTTGTCACATGCGCCGAATACAACAGGTGTAGACCTTACAGTGAAATGCTTACTTACAAGCCCTGAGCCAACAATGCTATTATTATTTTTTAAATACCTACAGGAAAAAATAAGAATCAGAAATAAAAGTAACAAATAATTAAAGAGCAGCAGTAAAATAGCAATAGCGAGGCTATATACAGGGGGTACCGGTCTAGAGTCAATGTGGTTAGTTGAGGTTATATGTACATCTAGGTAGAGTTATTAAAGTGACTTTGCATAGATGATAACAGAGAGAGCAGCAGTGTAAAAGAGGGGAGGGGGCAATGCAAATAGTCTGGGTAGTCATTTGATTAGATGTTCAGGAGTCTTATGGCTTGGAGGTAGAAGCTGTTTAGAAGCCTCTTGGACCTAGACTTGGCGCTCCGGTACTACTTGCCATGCGGTAGCAGAGAGAACAGTCTATGACTAGGGTGGCTCGAGTCTTTGACAATTTCCAGGGCCTTTCTCTGACACCGTCTGGTATAGAGGTCCTGGATGGCTGGAAGCTTGGCCCCAGTGATGTACTGGGCCGTACGTACTACCCTCTGTAGTGCCTTGCGGTCGGAGGATGAGCTGTTGCCACACCAGGCAGTGATGCAACCAGTCAGGATGCTCTCAACGGTGCAGATGTAGAACCTTTTGAGGATCTGAGGACCCATGCCAAATCTTTTCAGTCTCCTGAGGGGGAACAAGTTTTGTCATGACCTCTTCACGACTGTCTTGGTGTGCTTGGACCATGTTAGTTTGTTGGTGATGTGGACACCAAGGAACTTGAAGTTCATATCCTGCTCCACTGCAGCCCCGTCGATGAGAATGGGGGCGTGCTGGGTCCTTCTTTTCCTGTAGTTCACAATCATCTCCTTTGTCTTGATCTCGTTGAGGGAGAGGTTGTTGTCCTTGCACCACGCGGCCAGGTCTCTTGACCTCCTCCCTATAGGCTGTCTCGTCTTTGTCAGTGATCAGCCCCATCACTGTTGTGTCATCGGCAAACTGAATGATGGTGTTGGAGTCGTGCTTGGCCATGCAGTCATGGGTGAACAGGGAGTACAGGAGGAGACTTACCACGCACCTGTGCGGGCCCCCGTGTTGAGGATCAGCATGGCGGATGTGTTGTTACCTACCCTTACCACCTGGGGGTGGCCCGTCAGAAAGTCCAGGATACAGTTGCAGAGGGAGGTGTTTAGTCCCAGGGTCCTTAGCTTAGTGATGAGCTTCGAAGGCACTATGGTGTTGAACGCTGAGCTGTAGTCAATGAATAGCATTGTCACATAGGTGCTATTTTTATCCAGGTGGGAAAGGGCAGTGTGGAGTGCAAGAGAGATTGCATCATCTGTGGATCTGTTAGGGCGGTATGCAAATTGGAGTGGGTCTAGGGTTTCTGGGATGATGGTGTTGATGTGAGCCATGAACAGCCCTTCGAAGCACTTTATGGCTACAGAGAGAGTGCTATGGGTCGGTAGTCATTTAGGCAGGTTACCTTATTGTTCTTGGGCAAAGGGACTATGGGGGTCTGCTTGAAACATGTTGGTATTACAGACACAAAGAGGGAGAGGTTGAACATGTCAGTGAAGACACTGGCCAGTTGGTCAGCGCATGCTCGGAGTACACGTCCTGGTAATCCGTCTGGCCCTGCAGCCTTGTGTGAATGTTGACCTGTTTAAAGGTCTTACTCACATCAGCTGTGGAGAGTGTGATCACACAGTCATCCAGGACCGCTGATGCTCTCATGCATGTTTCAGTGTTACTTGCCTCAAAGCGAGCATAGAAGTTATTTTGCTCATCTAGTAGGCTTGTGTCACTGGGCAGCTCTCGGCTGTGCTTCCCTTTGTAGTCTGTAATAGTTTGCAAGCCCTGCCACATCCGACGAGCGTCGGAGCCGGTATAGTAAGATTCGATCTTAGTCCGGTATTGAAGCTTTGCCTGTTTGATGGTTCGTTGGAGCTCATAGCAAGATTTCTTATAAGCTTCCTGGTTAGAGTCCCGCTCCTTGAAAGCGGCAGCTCTACCCTTTAGCTCAGTGCGGATGTTGCCTGTAATCCATGGCTTCTGATTGTCACTGTGGGAACAACGTAATCAATGCACTTATTTATTTAGCCAGTGACTGATGTGGTGTACTCCTCAATGCAATCGGAAGAATCCTGGAACATATTCCAGTCTGTGCTAGCAAAGCAGTCCTGCAGCTTAGCATCTGCTTCATCTGACCACTTTTTTATTGACCGAGTCACTGGTGCTTCCTGCTTTAATTTTTGCTTGTAAGCAGGAATCAGGAGGATATAATTATGGTCAGATTTGCCAAATGGAGGGCGAGGGAGAGCTTTGTACGCATCTTCTGTGTGTGGAGTAAAGATGGTCTAGAGTATTTTTCCCTCTTGTTACACATTTAACATGCTTATGAAAATTTGATCAAACGGATTTAAGTTTTCCTACATTAAATTCCCAGGCCACTAGGAGCGCCGCCTCTGGATGAGTATTTTCCTGTTTGCTTATGGCCGTATACAGCTCGTTGAGTGCAGTCTTAGTGCCAACATCGGTGTGTGTTGGTATGTAGACAGCTACAAAAAATACAGATGAAAACTAGGTAGATAGAGTATCTCATGATAAGCTGTAAACCACACTATCTCAGGCGAGCAAAACCTTGAGACTTCTTTAGATATCGTGCACCAGCTTTTGTTTACAAATATACACAGACCGCCACCCCTTGTCTTTCCAGAGGTTGCTGTTCTATCCTGCCGATACAGTGTACAACCCGCCAGCTGTATGTTGTTCATGTCGTCGTTCAGCCACGACTCGGTGAAACATAAGATATTACAGTTTTTAATGTCCCGTTGGTAGTTTAATCTTGCTCTTCGGTCATCTATTTTATTTTCCAGTGATTGCATGATTACCAATAGAACGGTGGGCAACCTCCACCCCTTTTTCTCCTTCTTTTCTTCACGCAAATGACAGGGATTTGGGCCTGTTCCCGGGAAAGCCGTATATCCTTCACGTCGGACTTGTCAGATTTGTTAAAGGACAAAGCTTCTACCAGTTCGAGGTGAGTAATTGCTGTTCTGATGTCCAGAAGTTATTTTCGGTCATAAGAGACGGTAGCAGCAACATTATGTACAAAATAATTAAAAACAAATGACAAACAACACAAAAAAACTAGTGTTTAGGAGCACGTAAAACGTCAGCCATCCTCTCCGGTGCCATTCTACAAAGGGCTATTTCATGCAAAAGTGCTTTGTCAATTTCTTTAAAATGTACAATTCAACAATTTGAAGGGAATTCAAAAGTTTGTGGTAATGCTTCATTTTACAGTTTGCTACAACTTTCTGATAATGATGCAGATCATTACACTGTAAAATGTTAACTACATCATAGTTATTTAATAATGACTCATGTGTTTATTTGCTTCTGCTCTCTCAAACCTAGTGTGCGGGACATTCTGGGAATGTGTGCGTGTGCATTCAACTAGAGGAATGAGAAGAGTTTCATATATGTCTGCATATTAGTATTTACATGTATATAGGTGTATGCATGTGATTGGAGACCTTATATAATTACATTTTTTGGACTGACTCAGGGTCTCCGGTTGCCATTTAATTAGCTCATAAATCAATAGCAGCCTGTAGTTGAACTCCTGTTGGAGTGCTTCCACACAAAGTGAGTAAGACTTGTTTATTACGGAAGAACCTGGTGTTGAACTGTTGAGGTAACTAGCACTGCATCAATTGTCTGTTCATTGTCGAATCCTTCAAAAGTGGAAGACATAAAATTCCATCCGGCTCCCACAAGGCTTCCTGAAAACATCTAAATGTATTTTATGCCAAATAACTGGTAAGTTACTGTGCAAAGTCATTTCAGACACTTTGTGATTCAGTTGTTACTTAAGAAATTTAATTTGCGCTTGTATTTTAACTAGACAATTTACTTCTGGGATGACACATTTGTCATGATTATGGAGCAGCTGTCTCTTAGAGGTGGTAATGGTGTAGCCAGAACTAACAGATTGTATCACACACTTCATTTCAGATATTCATCATATCAAAACTAAAATATAGTTTGACAAAATAAATGCTAAGTAATGTCTATGTCAGGGTTATATAGGGTCATATATTCTATGAAATGGCATAATAGCATTACTGGTATTTCACGAGCTGAATCCCTATTGACAGTAATCCAAAAGTTATTTAAGGTATTCTCATATAAAGACATGAACAATATAGTTGCCATTCCACCTAAATGAACAGATTGACACCACAGGCGGCTGGTGGTACCTTAATTGGGTAGGTCAGGCTCATAGTAATGGCTGGAACGGAATCAATGAAATGGTATCAAACCCATCAAACAGATGTTTTCCATGTGTTTGATACCACTCCATTTACACCATTCCAGACGGTATTGTGAGCCGTCCTCAACTCAGCCTCCTGTGCTTGACATTATGATTCCTCTGACAGCTAGTATTGTGCTCAGAAAGAATCACAGTTTACCTTTTAGAACTATTCTGAATGAAAACTGTTGGAGCATAATGCCATAGTGCCCTCTATTGACAACCTGAGGTAAAATGTCATTACGGTTCCAGGAAGCTAAGCATCAGTATGTTATCAAATTTAGCATGAATTCAACATTCTCATGGCCTCAATATCCATTAATTCAGTCACCAGCCTCATTTATTCAGTCACCACCCTCATCAATTGGTCTAAAACCATGTAACTCAATCCTCACAATGTCTCCCTCCTGACCACCCCCATTAATTTACTGATCACCCGCTCACATACCACCTTAAACTGGGCCATGACAAGTCAGTCAACCTCTCTCAACTTCTCTGATGTTCCCTGCCTCATGGGGCTCAACAGTCCTCCACCCCTCCTCTCACCACTCATTGTCCGTGTCTGAATACGTGTCTGGGCTCCCTGCCTGTGCCATTAAACCCCTACAACTCATCCAGAACGCCGCAGCCCGTCTGGTGTTCAACTTTCCCAAGTTCTCTCACGTCACCCCGCTCCTCCGCTCTCTCCACTGGCTTCCAGTTGAAGCTCGCATCCGCTACAAGACCATGGTGCTTGCCTACGGAGCTGTGAGGGGAACGGCACCTCCGTACCTTCAGGCTCTGATCAGGCCCTACACCCAAACAAGGGCACTGCGTTCATCCACCTCTGGCCTGCTCGCCTCCCTACCTCTGAGGAAGTACAGTTCCCGCTCAGCCCAGTCAAAACTGTTCGCTGCTCTGGCACCCCAATGGTGGAACAAACTCCCTCACGACGCCAGGTCAGCGGAGTCAATCACCACCTTCCGGAGACACCTGAAACCCCACCTCTTTAAGGAATACCTAGGATAGGATAAAGTAATCCTTCTAACCCCCCCCCCCCTTAAAAGAGTTAGATGCACTATTGTAAAGTGGTTGTTCCACTGGATATCATAAGGTGAATGCACCAATTTGTAAGTCGCTCTGGATAAGAGCGTCTGCTAAATGACTTAAATGTAAATGTAAATGTAAATGAATACCCATACTAGCGTACTACATTCTTAAACTCCCTAATATGTACTCATCGTTGCATACTATTTAGCACATACTGTTTTAGAAAAAGTAGTATGCCACGGCCGCAAGGCAGTAGTAGGTGGGGCAGGGTTCAGTGATGATGGATTTTTCCAAATTCAACAGAGATGCATGGCATTAACCAAACAGATAATAGCTCACATCCAATTTGATTCCTTTCTGTAAACTCTGAATAGAATAGGAATGGAGTTATAAGCATACGCAGGATGGTTATAGGCAGAATAACTAATTTGACCTATACTGGAGTCCACATAGTCCACCTATCCTATTTAAATAGGAAGGAAGAAACAGAATTTTGGTTCTATTTCAACATATTTGTTAGTAAAACCAAAGTGCTGTAACATACAGTACCAGTCAAAGTTTGTACACACCTACTCATTCAGGGGTTTTTCTTTATTTGTACTATTTTCTACGTTGTAGAATAATAGTGAAGACATCAAAACTATGAAATAACACATACTGTATGTGACCGACCGCCTTGATTCGGTCTTATGTAGCAAAATTTGAAATTATGTTTTTTACAGTTGATAAACTTGTAACCTCCCTTTTGAGAAAATGACCTTGGAATGTTTTGCTACCTACTGGAGAGCTCTTCTTTATCTACACCCATTAAGCATTGTTCTCACCCTCTTAAGCTTTAGCCCCCACTCAAACTCTGACCATTATACTCGCCCTAGCAGAGCTGGTTAGGCTGTTTTCATGTTAGCCAGAGCGTTGGTGACTGTAATTGTGCTGCTGCCAACAATTTAATAGCGTTGCCATATTCAACGGGTGTTGCGCATTCGTAAATTCATCAGTTATTCTGCGCTCTGGCACACTCAGACGTGAATGCTCTGAAATTGAAGTAGATGGCTAGACTTAATTTACGAATGCACCCAAAATGGTTACATGCATAGTGGAGACTTTTGTTAAGGCTAGCTAGCTAGTTAAACAATGAACCATAATCCCATTTCATGACGTTACTACCCTGCAGGTAGCTAACCAACCAGGTCCAATACTAGCTAGCTCACATTAGGCTATAACTAGCCAAGCAAATGACAGATATGAATAATAAGATCATACATGTAACGTTAGCTAGCAAGACAGCCAGCCAACGTCAGCTAGCTAACAGTACACTTTAACCTGTTTGGGATAGGGGGCAGCATTTTCACGTTCGGATGAAAAGCGTGCCCAGAGAAAACGTCCTGCTACTCAGGCCCAGAAGCTAATATATGCATATTATTAGTAGATTTGGATAGAAAACACTCTGAAGTTTCTAAAACTGTTTGAATGATGTCTGTCAGTATAACAGAACTCATATGGCAGGCGAAAACCTGAGAAAAATCCACCAGGAAGTGGTTTGTAGTTTTTCAACTCATTGCCTTTCTAATATACAGTGTCTATGGGGTCATATTCCACTTCCTAAGGCTTCCACTAGATGTCAACAGTCTTTAAAAGCTTGTTTGAGGCTGCTACTGTGAAGGAGGAGAGAATGAGAGCTGTTTCAACCAGATGTCTGGCAGAGTGCCATGAGCTGGTCACGCGCATGGCCGTGAGAGCGACCTGCGTTCCATTGCATTTCAAAAGACAAAGGAATTCTCCAGTTGAAACACTATTGAAGATTTATGTTAAAAACATCCTAAAGATTGATTCTATACATCATTTGACATGTTTCTACGAACTATTATTTAACTTTTTGGACTTTTCGTCTGAACTTTCGCCTGGACTTGCCCGCGCCTCGTGAGTTTGGATTGTGAACTGAACACGCTAACAAAAAGGAGGTATTTGGACATAACTGATGGAGTTTATTGAACAAAACAAACATTTATTGTGGAACTGGGATTCCTGGGAGTGCATTCTGATGAAGATCATCAAAGGTAAGTGAATATTTATAATGCTATTTCTGACTTCTGTTGACTCCACAACATGGCGGGTACCTGTATGGCTTGTTTTTGTGTCTGAGCGCCGTACTCAGATTCTTGCATGGTGTGATTGTTCCGTAAAGTTTTTTTGAAATCTGACACAGCGGTTGCCTTAAGGAGAAGTATATCTTTAATTCTGTGCATAACAGTTGTATCTTTTATCAAGGTTTATGATGAGTATTTCTGTAAATTGATGTGGCTCTCTGAAAATTCGCCGGATGTTTTCGAGGCACAACATTACTGACCATCACGCGCCAATGTAAACTGAGATTTTAGGATATAAATATGAACGTTATCGAACAAAACATAAATATATTGTGTAACATGAAGTCCTATGAGTGCATTCTGATGAAGATCATCAAAGGTTAGTGATTCATTTTATCTCTATTTCTGCTTTTTGTGACTCCTCTCTTTGGCTGGAAAATGGCTGTATGTGTTTTTGTGACTAGGCTCTAACCTAACATAATGATATGGTGTGCTTTCGCTGTAAAGCCTTTTTGAAATCAGACACGATGGGCAGATTAACAAGAAGTTAAGCTTTAATTTGGTGTATTGCACTTGTGAATATATGAAAGTGAAATATTTATAAAAAATATTTTTGAATTTTGTGCTCTGCCTTTTCAGCGGAATGTTGTTGAGGAACTCCTAGCCGTAAGAAGTTTTTAATTTGAAAGGAAACCACTTTCTGTCAAAATTAGAAACATGTAATATCTGAAAATGTAACTAGCTAGACAATCTTACCTGTGTACATCATATATGGACGCATCTCCTGTCACGGACTCCATGGTTGCCCTTAGTTTGAAAATGTAATCCGGAGACAGGTGTTTCCTTCATCTGTTTAGCTATCATACTTGAATTCCACTGATTTCAAAACTCGGTCCTCCAGAAAGTGGAGAGCAACACTTGTGCAGTTTTACTACGCGATAATTTTTTTTTAAAGCTGGGTTAGACAGGTTTACCTACACATACTGACCAGCTCAAATAGACAGAAGAGTGACTTATGGCAGACCAATGCAAAATCATCTCTCGGCATGTCCAGCCCACTCATTGTCTTAGCCAATCATGGCTAGCGGGAAGATTTATTCCTTTTTCTGTGGCTAAACAAACTAGGCTCATAATTGAACAATTTTTTTCGTATTTACAGATCGCATATAAGTTCGTTATTAAGGCACAAGAAAGTTCACAAGGCATTTCTATCAAAAAAACGCATTTTGATAAAAAAAAGTTTAAACGGCTCTCCTGTGAAATAGTGACCCGCGACAAACGGCTAGTTTCCTGAAACAGTTCACACATGGAGGTGTGTTGGGTCATTGTCCTGTTGAAAAACAAATGATAGTTCCACTAAGTGCAAACCAAATGGGATGGCGTACCGCTGCAGAATGCTGTGGTAGCAATGCTGGTTAAGTGTGCCTTGAATTCTAAATAAATCACTGACAGTGTCACTGGCAAAGCACCCCAACACCATCACACCTCCTCTTCCATGCTTCACGGTGGGAACCACACCTGCGGAGATTATCCGTTTACCTACTCTGCGTCTCACAAAGACACGGTGGTTGGAACCAAAAATCTCAAATTTGGACTCATCAGACCAAAGGACAGATTTCCACAGGTCTAATGTCCATTGCTCATGTTTCTTGGTCCAAGCATGTCTCTTCTTCTTATGCGTGTCTTTTAGAACTGGTTTCTTTGCAGCAATCGACCATGAAGGCCTGATTCATGCAGTGGTAACTCTAATGAACGTATCCTCTGCAGCAGATGTAACTCTGGGTCTTCCTTTCCTGTGGCGGTCCTCATGAGAACCAGTTTTATCATAGCGCTTGATGGTTTTTGCAACTGCACTTGAAGAAACTTTAAAAGTTCTTGAAATGTTCTGCCTGAAAGTAATGATGGACTGTCGTTTCTCTTTGCTTATTTGAGCTGTTCTTGCCATAATATGGACTTGGTCTTTTACCAATCAGGGCTATCTTCTGTATACCACCCCTACCTTGTCACAACACAACTGATTGGCTCAAATGCATTAATTAAGAAGGAAAACAATTCCACAAATGAACTTTGAAGAAGGCACATCTGTTAATTGAAACAAAATCCAGGTGACTACCTCATGAAGCTGGTTGTCATCAAGCTGTCATCAAGGCAAAGGGTGGCTACTTTGAAGATTCTCAAATATACAATATATTTTGATTTGTTTAATACTTTTTTGCTTACTACATGATTCCATCTGTGTTGTTTTGATGTGTTGTGATGTCTTCAGTATTATTATATAATGTAAAAAGAGTCAAATAAAGGAAAACCCTTGAATGAGTAGGTGTGTCCAAACTTTTGACTGGTACTGTATATACAGTTGAAGTCGGAAGTTTACATACACTCAGGTTGGAGTCATTAAAACTCGTTTTTCAACCACTCCACAAATTTCTTGTTAACAAACTATAGTTTAGGCAAGTCGGTTAGGACATCTACTTTGTGCATGACACAAGTCATTTTACCAACAATTGTTTACAGACAGATTATTTCACTTATAATTTACTGTATCACAATTCCAGTGGGTCAGAAGTTTACATACACTAAGTTGATTGTGCCTTTAAACAGCTTGGCTTTAGAAGCTTCTGTTAGGCTAATTGACATCATTTGAGTCAATTGGAGGTGTACCTGTGGATGTATTTCAAGGCCATCATTCAAACTCAGTGCCTCTTTGCTTGACATTATGGGAAAATCAAAAGAAATCAGCCAAGACCTCAGAAAAAGAATTGTAGACCTCCTGTCACCTTCTGACCTTAGTTCCTTGGTTATGTCTTTATTTTCATTTGGTCAGGGCGTGAGTTGGGGTGGGCATTCTATGTTGTTTTTTCTATGTTTTGTTCTATTTTCCTTTTCTATGTGTTTGGCCTAGTATGGTTCTCAATCAGAGGCAGGTGTCAGTCGTTGTCTCTGATTGGGAGCCATATTTAGGTAGCCTGTTTGTCATTGTGTGTTGTGGGTCATTATGTTTTCCTGTGTCTGTGTTTTCACCATACGGGACTGTTTCGTTTTCTATCATTCACGTTATTTTTGTATTCTTAGTGTCCAGTTATTAAATTGAATATGGACACTTACCACGCTGCGCTTTGGTCCTCACCTCATTCCAACGACAAGCGTTACACCTCCACAAGTCTGGTTCATCCTTGGGAGCAATTTCCAAACGCCTGAAGGTACCACGTTCATCAGTACAAACAATAGTACGCAAGCTTAAACACCATGGGATGACGCAGCCGTCATACCGCTCAGGAAGAAGATGCGTTCTGTCTCCTAGAGATGAACGTACTTTGGTGCAAAAAGTGCAAATCAATCCCAAAACAACAGCAAAGGACCTTGTGAAGATGCTGGAGGAAACAGGTACAAAAGTATCTATATCCTCAGTAAATCGAGTCCTATATTGAAATAACCTGAAAGGCTGCTCAGAAAGAAAGAAGCCACTCCTCCAAAACCGCCATAAAAAAGCCAGACTACGGTGTGCAACTGTACATGGGGACAAAGATTGTACTTTTTGGAGAAATGTCCTCTGGTCTGATGAAACAAAAATAGAACTGTTTGGCCATAATTACCATCGTTATGTTTGGAGGATAAAGGAGGAGGCTTGCAAGCCGAAGAACACCATCCCAACCGTGAAGCACGAAGTGGCAGCATCATGTTGTGGGGGTGCTTTGCTGCAGGAGGGACTGGTGCACTTCACAAAATAGATGGCATCATGAGGGAGGAAAATTATGTGGATATATTGAAGCAACATCTCAAGACATCAATTAGGAAGTTAAAGCTTGGTCGCAAATGGGTCTTCCAAATGGACAATTACCCCAAGCATACTTCCAAAGTTGTGGCAAAATGGCTTAAGGACAACAATGTCAAGGTATTGGAGTGGCCATCACAAAGCCCTGACCTCAATCCTATAGAAAATGTGTGAGCAGAACTGAAAAAGCGTGTGCGAGCAAGGAAGCCTACAAACCTGACTCAGTTACACCCGCTCTGTCAGGTGGAATGGGCTAAAATTCACCCAACTTATTGTAGGAAGCTTGTGGAAGGCTAACAGAAACGTTTGACCCAAATTAAACAATTTAAATGCAATGCTACCAAATACTAATTGAGTGTATGTAAACTTCTGACCAACTGGAAATGTGATGAAAGAATTAAAAGCTGAAATAAATCATTCTCTCTACTATTATTCTGACATTTCACATTCTTAAAATAAAGTGGTGATCCTAACTGACCTAAGACAGGGAATTTGTACTACAATTAAATGTCAGGAAAAACTGTTTAAATGTATTTGGCTAAGTTGTATGTAAACTTCCGACTTCAACTATACATTAAATCAGAACTTAGTGCACACATCAAAACTGTTCAAATGTTCAAATCAAAAGGCTATTGCACAGAAAAACATGGACAGTCAGTCGCAATTCAGAACCAATTCAGAACCAACCAACATAATAAACCAAAGCACTGATAATTTAGGACAAGATCAGAACGACTGCTAAGGCTTGATCCATAAATGAAATAGGTAGCCTAGCCTACAAAACTAAAACAATTCACATGTTCAAATCAAAAGGCCTTATTAACATGACATCAATAATGCAGCCACATCCCGAGTCCCTGGTGCCGACACATTCAGAAATCAAAAGATGGTTTAGTATTTAATTTAAAATCTCTGAAAATGACTTTTGTTTTCAAAGATGAAGCCTACAATGCAATACTTGTGATCGTTTTAAGGAGAACAAAACGTTTTTTTGCCTACATTTCAACACCACTGCAGAAGCCTCGCTATATGGCATCTTCCCAATTAATTAAGTAACATAGTTTTGTTGTTTGGCTACTTGAAGAGAACTAGGGCCTAAACTCTTCCAATGCATTGTGGAAAATTGTGCATCGAATTCTACTACACGAAGAGCCGAAATGAGTATATCATCTTGGCATTTAAACCTACTAGATTTTTTGTAATTCACATACTATATTTTCGCATACTGATAACGCATCATGCGCGATTGGGTTGTTTCCTGTAAATGATTTTGGTAGCGCATCCCCATACATAACTGATCAACTGTTGGCAAAGCCGAAAATAGTATGACATCCCAGCATTTAAAGTATACTCGATTTTCAAAACTTTGCTTACTATTTAACTTTCTTTTTTCACGGCCTAGTATTTAGGACCCAGGTATGGGTATTTGGACACGGCCAAAGGTTTCCTGCTACCCCCCTCTCACTTGGCAACTCATCCATTGGTTATCTTACGTGGGAATCATTACCTGATCCTGGGTGCTCCATAAGGCTGATCCTATATCATCAAACCAACCCCCACAGACTGCTGTGTATAAGTACTGCATAAGTACTGCATAGTGTAGTCGTATAAACCTATCACATAATCCCCTCTCTAAGAGCCCAGTTTCCCACTGGCAGATCTGAAAATTCCCTCTATAGGTGTCCAGTGTAATGCCTATAAATTCCCCAGGCCTTGAATAGCTTCATAGGATCTTATTTATAAACCCCCTCATTTGGTAAATCAATGTTCAATTAAATTGCATGGCATAATGAGTATGATGGTCCTGTTTAAAGCCACCTACTGAGTAGGAAAGAGGAGTGAGAAAGAAAGGCTGATTGAAAGAGCAATACAAGGAAGAATCAAGGAGAAAGAAAGATGTAGCCTTTAAAAATACACCAGACTGGCACAAAGCAGCTTTTATGGAAATATGTTCTGACTAAAAAGGATAGCCTCGAACCCTCAAACATAATGATGGTCCAGACTCATGAAAGCAGGAGCAGGGTCGTTGCAGACGATTGGATCTACCCACTCCCACAGTTATAGTCAGCCACAAAGTCAACAAACACCCCAAGTCAAATTTGAAGTGTGGTTTTCACCATGCAAAAATACGTTTGAATAGATTGCAACAACATAGCCATAAAATGTTTTATTATTTTTAAAGGTCTGAAAGCTATTTAAAAATGTCATAATTATCTTTTCAAAGACATGGATTCTATGGTGGAAAACCATGAAAATGTTTCTTCTTAATAAACATGGGTGATGATTCACCAGTGGTAGAAATATATATAACATTATAAAAGATAGCTTGCTGTAGGCTGGATGGGGAATGATATGAGTTCCTACACTCCCAGTCGCTATTCACATCATAAGGAATTCCCCTAGACCACGCCCATCCCAATCTACAGTTTGCAATGTTCCCATGTAAGAAAATAGAGCCTGTGAGGAGAGCTTTGTGGCTTCAGGCAATCATTCAGCATTGGAGAGTAGGAAATTGTGGGGACCCGGTGTCCAAGTACATCAAAAAATATATTCATGATTGAATTGTTTAATTAGGCCTAATTTGTTATGTAGCTTGTCAGACCGTGTAATGATTGCTGCAGCCATTCCTTCACCGATGCCATCAATTGATATGATTGACAGTTCTTTGATAGCCTAAAGCAAGGCTGATTTTGAATCAGAATGCCAGAGCATGTCAATCAATGGGCGAGTGTGGATCTAGGAACAGAGCATCATTTGAGAAGATTTTTAAAAAATCTGGTACTGCTCAGCCGAAAGCTCTGGGCATGCTCTGCCTAGAATTTTTTGTTTCGTTTATCACTGTTCTTTTAATTAGGCATATTTGTTTGTAATTATTTAGCTTACCCCACCCACAGTAGCCAGAAGCAAATTAACATTTGCTTTGTTAATTCTCAGCAATTTGATCAAATGTGATTTGGTACACCCTGTACAATACAATACAAAGATACTTGTGCACACGTACAATTGATGCCAGTTTCAGTTTATTTGTTAAGCTTTCGGTCTAGCAGACCTCCATAAGAACATACAGCCAAACGTACAGCCTGCACTGCCAGTATTCAATCTAAAAGAAATCGCTTAGACCGCACTTACCAGTAGGAATAGTTATCTCCCATGCTCTGACAGACAAGTAGGCTAGAGCTGCCTCTTTCAAGCAGCGGGACACTAATCCGCACAATTATAAGAAATCCCGAACACCCTCCGACTAACCATCAAACAGGCAAAGGGTCAATACAGAACTAAGATCAAATCCTACTACACTGGCTCTGACACTTGTCGGTAGTGCAAGGGCTTGCAAACTACACAGACTCTGGAGCAGTGGAAACGCGTTCTCTGGAGTGATGAATCCCGCTTAACCATCTGGCAGCCCGACGGACAATTCTGGAACTTGACTGGCCTGCACACAGCCCTGACCTCAACCCCATCGAACACCTTTGGATGAATTGAAACTCTGACTGCGAGCCAGGCCTAATCGCACCACATCAATGTCCGACCTCACTAATGCTCGTGGGTGAATGGAAGCAAGTACCCTGCAGCAATGTTCCAACATCTAGTGGAAAGCTTTCTCAGAAGAGTGGAGGCTGTTATAGCAGCAAAGGGGGGACCAACTCTATTTTAATGCCCATGATTTGGGAATGAGATGTTCAAAGAGCAGTTGTCCACATACTTTTGTATTGTAGTGTATCATACGAAATGGATGATGGCAATCTACAAATTAATACACACCATACGAAAAGTAACATATCATACTAATTGGAGTGTCCCGGATTTCTGTTTACTATGTTACATCTACCCCTGAGTCCAGGTTGGCAGAGCATGCATGCCCAGAGCCTGTGACTGAGCGGTGGCATTCTAAATCAGCCCTGCTTTAGCCTATCAAAGAACTGTCAATGAATAATCATATCAATGGATGGAATCAGTGAATGAATGGCTGCAGTAATCATTACACGGTCTGACAAGCTGCATAACAAATTCGGCCTAATTAGACAAAATAACAATTAAGTAATTCAAAAGAGATAACAAGTTGTTCAAATTACTTAGTATCTCATTACTAAGTCATTCGAACGAGATACTAAGTCGTTCAAACGAGATAGAATTATCTCGTTTGAACGACTTACTAAGATTCTAATTTTAAAAAATGTGCCTTGGTCTTCAGGGCTTCCATATAAATCCAATGACAAGGTGACATTTTTTGTTGAATTCACGTTAGTTGACAACTCAACCAAATGTAATTCAAAACTATGTTGAACTGATGTCTGTCCCAGTGCGATGTGTTTGGAAAACATTTCATCACAGGTAGTACATTTACTTTGTTTAGGATAGTCCGTTAGTAACTCCACTCAGCGCTTGTAACTACGACTCACTAGTAAAGTTTGTTTGTGTTGTTGGTCATGGCTAGCTTAATGTTCTGGTCGATAGCTAGCTAGCACTCACTCTCTCACGTGGCTAGCACTGTCATGAAAAGGGGCATGAGGGAAGCCCTACAATATATATTTTTTTCTAAATGAGCGAATACGCTCAGGAGAAGGCAACGTTGAAAAGTAATCTTCAGACACGTTATACTTTTCTTAAATGTAATTTTGTAATTGACTAAAATAAGCAGACAAAAAATGTGCATTTGAAAAATGTTACGTATTTTCTGTGAGCCAATGGAGTAACCAAGAGTTGTTTTCCCTCAAGGCAGGCTGGGATGCGAAGTTCTATCTAATATCTACAAGGAGTATAGGTTTCAGAACTGCTGGGTTTAACTTAAAGAAAATGAATTCGCATTAACAGTGAAATAATTCTAGGCATGGCTTTAAAGTAACATGAGATTGGAGAGCTACTTGGTAATAAACTTCTAACCTAAAACTTTCTTAGCCGTTGTCATGTTTTTAAGCTCTTTTCATGAAATTCCAAACCAAGGTCAACTTTCCAACTTTCACTATTACCTCTGTAAAATGAGTGTTGATGAAGGAGCTAAGAGTTCATCCTGCTCCTCTGTTTCTCTCGAAGGTGGCTAGATTAGTTCCTTTATTGCTGGTTTAATATTAAACTATTCATTCGCCGTAATAATGTACTCCTCATTGTAGTCATTCTTGTTGAGGAATGGGATAGTTAAAACGAATTACTGGTGCATTAGTAATATCTAAGCTTGAATTATTAATTACACACTGTCCTGCCGAGGGTTTTTACGAGAGTTGCTAGACAGAAAAGTAATAGCGCTTTTGACTCAGTGAGATATGTCAGAACAGTGTCTGGTTGGTCTGGGAGCATGTTAATGTGAACTGTGATAGCATCGAAGGCAACATCCAGCAAGTATCAAACCCGCTGACCTCTGATGTTGCAAGCACCACGCTCCAACCAACTGAGCCATCAGAACCAGGGTGTGAGTGTGTGCCTGTGTACACTATTCTGAGTGTTTGTGGGCCTCTACAATGCCTGTATCAGGGCCACAATGGGCATAGATGCATTGATTTCACAGAGATCTCTTTCTCTCTCTGAAAAAGGAGCAAATACCATGAATAAGAGCAAGGGAGATGAGTGGCAAAGTGAGTGGAATTGAGCTAGCCATGTAACTGGCTTTCACACGGCCATCTCTGTAATAGAGCCCAATCATGATAAGTGCTTTGGATTGATTCAACGTTCCCCCCTCCAACCCCCCATCCCAACTCATTTGATTTGCCCCTCTAGGTCAATGGTCTAGGTGAGCCTATTATCAGCTTGGTTTTTACTGATACCCATCATTCAGGCTGTATACAGATTGAATCTATCGTCCATGGTTTATAGATAAATGTGTTTGCGCTACGCCTGTTTGCATGTGTGTGTGTAAGAGAGAGTGAAATAGAGAGAGAAGAGAGAGAGAAAGACTACCACTATGACTAGAAGATAGCTACGGGCTTTACACAGACTGAGAAACAGATGTAGATAAAGTTAAGGTATGAGGAAAAGGTGATTCTCCTCTCCACATTCTGTACATTTCATTGGGTTCAGATTTGAGGTAATGATAACAGCGAACACCCCATTCTCTCTCTCCCTCTCTCGCTCTCTCCTTCAATCTCTCTCAGAGTCTGACATTTAAGCTCTAACAGTGATTTATGAGTTGTCCCCAACTGTCTCTGATATTTGGTATTTAAAACTTGAAATCCTACAAACGACATTCTTAGCATTCTCTGAGAGCGTTATCTGAAAAGAGGCTGGTAAGAGGAGCCTGAATCATAATCTCTTATGAGTGTCACCAGCGCTCATAGACAACCCACCATATGTCACTCCAAGATAAATCACAGTTTCAATTCTGAGCCTCTACCAAACGACAGTAGCCTATATTTCATTCATCCTCCTAAGAACACTGAGAGGGGGCTATTTCTGTGCACTCAGAATGAGGAAGTTGGAATGCGGTTGGATATCTTGTCAAATCCATGATTTCTCCCAGTAATATGTAAATCAGTTCATCTCCTGTGAAATATTGTTCAATTGTCTGCTGGCTTAGACTTTTTGAGAAGCATCTGCCAAATATGGCAGTTACTTGTGAATTGTTATGTTTTATTAAAGATTTTAAAAACGGATACTTTCACCACTACTATCTGTTGAAGGTTTGTAGATGCTGTTTTGCTGTCTTTGCTTACTGCAATTTGAAAAAGTTAATCCAAAACAATTAGTTTATTTTGCACTAATCTACCAATACAAGACCTCCCAGATTTACTGCTGAAAGACAAGGCAGATACTGACCTCTAGTGGTGTGATGGCTATACAGCCTACTTCTCTCGAGTGAGGTTGTGATGCAGCTTTTTATTACAAGGACAGAGGTACCTGCATTTACCACTAAAAAAGGACAACAAACTGCATAGACCTTATACCAGTGTAACTACCAGTTGAATACCTAGCAGTATTTTACATTGACTTACCCATAGAAATATAATCAATTTCTACGGGGTTACCGTAAGGTCATTTAGGTATCTGTAAAGCGTTTTTGCTCTCTTTTCTTGTTTCACTGGACAAATACCACTGAATTAACAGTGGTAAGTACAGTCTAATTGTCTGTTCTACTTTGTACAAGGTAATTACACTGGTTATTCACTTATAGTTATCCTTTGAATAACAGTGTTTTGTATTTTTCCTGTGTGGGAATTGTGCACCTGCGACTTCCCCACGGGGACAATGTGATATGAAGTACACATTCAGAGCCAGAGCCAGGGTAGCAGCTTCATATTTCTCACAGACATGCACACCTGAACTCAGCTGGCCTTTTCTAGTAACATTGTCATGGTCAAATGTCTTCAGTTTTACCCTTGAGAGAGAAAAATACAATACATGTTTAACTGGAGCATGCGTATATGAAGAGGGTGAAAGGTATTACTAGCCATTCAAAGCTAATTGGTCTGCAGTAGACCTCAAGATGAGGGCTGTTGTTGTGTGGCTGGTGATCTCTCTATGTGGAGCACAGGGACAGATAAAGGTCAATGAAGATGAGACTAACATAAATTAAGCTGGTGCCACTGCTGAGAAACAGACAACCAACCAAGCTAACATCTGGACTGAGCTGAGAGTAGTAGTGAAGACATTAGGGGCTGTGTCGGTGGAGCACAAAATGGAGTTGACAACCGCTAGGTCACAAGTGACGGTCATGGAGGCTAGACTGACAGCTAGTAAGCGTTAGGTGCAGTCAGAAGAGCATGATGGTAGAGCAGGCAGTGAGGCTGAGCGTCACACACTCTGAGCTGGGCAAGGCAGGCCAAGTTTGAGGTGGGAGAGTGCTACAGAACCACACCAACAGTATGGTTGAGATAGAAATTAAACTGAGCATTGCACAGATGCAGCTGCAAGCTGGGAAGAAGTACATTGAGGACCTCAGGAATGACAATGCAGGTATTATTTATATTATTATCAATATCGCTGTTGTAATTGTGGCTATCATCATTATCCATCATCTGTTTGATCTTGCCTCTACCACGTTCATGTCCATTCTATTTTAGAGAAACACCATTCCATTCGTAAATTCACTGAATTGTATCATTTAGTTCAGAAGTACCAAAAAATATATAAAAAAATAAGAGGGAATATTTTTTATAGTGCAATTGTTTTGTCGTACAATTTCAACCTTGGAAGCAAAGGTAACAGCCAATGAGAGACAGATGAATGAAATGAGGAAGGTGACTGAAAGTAATGTAAGAGAAGAGAGAAGAATACACTGCAGCAAAGAGTACAAGGTAACCTCCCAAACTGAATCAATAATAATATTTTGAGCCAACTTGGCTGAACTGAGGCACTTGCAGGGCAGACTGAAGGCCAGTGAGACTGCTGTGGAGGAGGTGAAGAAGGAGAACAGAGGTAATCAACTATGTTTAAAGACATGAACTGATGGGGAGATTATATCATCTTTACCTGTATAAAGAGCACAGCATTTTTGACAGTGATTTCAGCTCAAAGCGTGGTACTGGAGGCATTTAACGCTAGGTCCAACAGCACTGAGACCCAGGTGGGCGAACAGGGGGTGGATTTGACTGAGCTGAAAGCTGAGGTGGAGGAGCTGAAGAGAGACAGTGAAGGTATGTTGTTCACAATAACCAACAGTCATTAACTTGTACATAGAGGTTGATTAAAGGTGAGGATGTTGTGGTCTGAAAAAATATATATATCACGGGGCCACATTTATTAAACTGCCTCAAAGCCATCCAATTTCTGTTTCCACTCACTGTGGCTGCTTTCTAAAGCTCAATCAGATGAACTGGAGGCCCTGACCATGAGGTCAAATGCCACCGAGACTCAACTGGAGGAACAGAAGATGAAGATGGTGAAGCACTCAATCAGAGCACGCAACAGAACATTGTACTGTCTACACTCAGTTTGTTGTTAATATTAAAAAATATATAATTAAATCGATTTTAATCAGAACTAAAGTTTTGTTGCTAAGGATTCCATGACGCAGTTAGCCTTTATGGCTGGGACTGCAAGTTTGTGTTCCATTTTTTTGTGTGGATTCCGCGAGTGCTAGCTGGCTGTACTACAGACACCTGTCAATGTCGTAGGAAAGACTCATTGTTATCATTTCGTAAAACAACTGGTTGCAGTAAAGAGCCAACCTGGATACTAAGGAGATCCTGAGGGAAATCGACGAGTACCAACAGCTTTACGCTATGGAAGAGCAACATACTCCATCATGGAAAGATCCGACTACCTCACAAAAGAACTTCAACCCGACAAAAAAACAGATTCATCTACAGACACTGCGATTTACTTACCATTGAATTAGAGGCTAGTGCTCTGGCTGGAATCCATGCAACACTGGAAAAGTTGTGAGGAGGAAGCAGGGTTGAGGGGGAGTTTGGAGTTTAGCCAGAGTGAAATTCTCAGACTCCAAGGAGAAAACAAGACACTCACAGCCAAGATAAAAATCCATGATTCCAACATGGATTGTCTACTCAGAGAAAACAGGGTGATGGAGTCGCTACTAGACATACAGGTCGTAGCATGTGTGAAAATCATATTTTCTTCTGTGATTCCTGAGGATGCATCCAATAGTCCAGAGGGCGCGATCAGAGAATTCATACAATCTGCCTTGAAACTTCCTATAGAGACTGTAAACAAGGTGGCTTTCCACCGAGTACACAGACTTGGAGCTCGGAGCAACAAGACCAAGGTACCCCGACTGAACATCGCAAAATTTTAACACTAACAACAAAAGGAGTTGATCAAAAGCAGGGGAAGGGAGCTTAAAGGGACCAAATTCGGTCTCAATGACCAATTTCCATGTGAGATAAACAAACGTCGTAAGAGACTGTATCCGGTACAAAGGCAACAAAGGGAGAAAGCATGTCTTTCTCATTATGGACAAACTCTTTATAGATGGACAGCTATTCCGAGAGAGCTCCATAACCCCGTGGCTGTACTAAATTCTACAGGGACTTCAAGTTACGAAAAAAAGAAAGTATGGGAACTGCAAAAATATCTGAACACTATGAAGTGGATATGAACACTCACGTACTCGATTACACATACGGACTTATACATACACACACCTGATATAGCCATCTTCTCTCACTCTCTCTTTCCTTTTCTCTTCTCTCCCTCTATTGTCGAGAACTGTTTTATAATTTAATGTGTTTATTGCTTGTCTCTTTATGTATTTGTCTATACGTTTTTATATATTTACAACAAGCAAGGGGAAGATATCAAAATTGGGGCATTGGGGAATAATAACATATTGTACAGAATACATTTGTACTGTAGTGAAGCCGTCTCTAGAGTAATGCAAGGTCTCTTTCATGTGAAACATCAATTGCTATGGAAATGCTGGGATGTGTTTGTCAACGATGTTAAAGGTAATTATGATGCAACTATAATGGGGTGATATGATATGGATTACAATTATCATGAATATTAAGGCTATACACACTACATGTTACACACAGACACTCAACAATGCAATGTCACACCCTGACCTTAAAGAGCCTTTTTATGTCTCTATTTGGTTTGGTCAGGGTGTGAATTGGGGTAATTCTATGTTTTTGTTTTCTATTATTTTGTATTTCTATGTTTTGGCCAGGTATGGTTCTCAATCAGGGACAGCTGTCTATCGTTGTCTCTGATTGGGAACCATACTTAGGTAGCCCTTTTCCCTCCTTTCTTTGTGGGAAGTTGTCTTTGTTTGTGGCACTATAGCCTTAAGCTTCACGGTCGTTTTTGTATTGTTTGTTTTTGTCGGCGTCATCCTAATAAAAAAGGAATATGTACGCTCACCACGCTGCACTTTGGTCCTCTTCATTCGACGGCCGTGACATGCAAGTTATTATTTATTTGGACATCACACATTATAGTCTTACTCATATACAGACATCGTACACACTCTCACTAAATCACATCCAATATCATACACGTCAACCGACTCAGATTCACTACACACATAATATCTTGTCTCAATTTTCTAACATATGTGGCATTACCTCACAGGCAAGGGAATAAAACAAATATTGCTAGAACCTATTTCTTGAATTCTAAATGTCAGACATTTGAAAGCTCTAATTTTGACCTTCATAATACCTCTGATGGCAGAAACTTTACAAGCACTAATTATGGTCAATTTAGAATGATTATAGTATCTAGTTATGGTAAGGGGAGAAATAAGTATAGCCAGTTATAATTGTAACGGTTTAGCACATCATAAAAAAAGATCAGTCTTTACATGGCTAAAAGAAAAGGAATATTACATATACTGTTTACAGGAAACTCACTCTACATCCTTAGATGAAGTTGCGTGAAAAAAGGAATGGGGTGGTGAAATAATTTTATGTCATTGACAAAGGAACTCAAAAGGTGTGATATTAATTAACAAAAATTTTGATCTGAATGTGCAAATAGTCAGGAATGATTCGCAAGGAATGTGGATCCTTTTGAATATGAATGTGGACGAAAAAAGAGATTTGGCTTATTAGTCTGTATGGTCCAAATCAGGATGATCCATACTTCTGTGAAAACATTTATACCTGTTACAAATCCCTTTGGCTCTACAGTCTAGGGAGGATGGCAACGAGACCTGTAACATAACTCATGCAAATTATAACAGTGAAAAAGTAACAGTGAGAACAAATAACCACAGACAACTTAAATCTACCGTCAAACACTCATGGTTTATTTGGTAAACACACGGTAGAGGGGGGGCAGGAAAAGGGGCTGAGCTGGACCCAAGGAAAGAAACAAATATCCAAAAACACCCCTAAGCTAGACTAGCCAACTTCAATACAGCTAACTAACTAACCAAAAATACAGTGGGTGGTCCGCCCAGTTCTAACTAGTGTTCTTAGACAAAGTATTCCTACGGGTAGTGTATGCCCATGGGCGACTTGTCTTGGTACCCCCTTTTCCCACCATCAAACAAACAGTCAAACACCATAACAAAACAATACTCACAGGATAACGGACAAAGTGACATGTAGTTGCTAAACCAAACGAGAGATCTACAGAGAGAATGCATGACCGAGAGATTGAAACACAGAGAGATCGAGCTCCAGAGAAAACAACTGAATGGGTTTTTAAACCAAGGGAAAGGGGATGTGATTGGGTAATGGAAACAGGAGGAGGTGTGTCTTCTGATTGATGACAGATTGGTGACTGATTGGGGAATGACGATTACCACCTGTGAGGGGAGAAGGAGAGAAAATAAATACACACACGGGATACCTGTATCCGCAACAATACCAATTGATTGAACTTACAGGCAACAAATGATCAAATCATTACGGTAGGAGACTATAACACAGCGTTAAGTACCTCAATGGACCGTAAAGGTAATCACTCTACAAACTATTATCACTGTGCCCTTAAGGAAATCACAAATATTATGGACACATTAGAAATAGTGGATATTTGGAGACAAAAACCCGTCTATCTAAAAAACTGGAGGCCCCTTACACTTCAATGTTGTGATGCAAAAATACTAGCGAAATGCATAGCACTCAGAATTAAAAGGGTTTTACCAGGTATTGTTCATCCTGATCAGACAGGTTTTTTACATGGACGATACATTGGAGATAATATACGACAACTACTAGAAATAATAGAACATCATGAAACATCTAAGAAGCCAGACATGGTATTTATAGTGGATTTTGAAAAGGCATTTGATAAAGTAAGACTGGATTTTATTTATAAATGCCTGGATTTTTTCAATTTTGGTGATTCCCATAAAATGGGTAAAAGTAATGTATAGCAACCCCAGGTGTAAAATAGTAAATAACAGTTACTTTTCTGAGAGTTTTTAATTGTCAAGAGGTGTTAAACAAGGGTGTCCGCTGTCACCATATCTATTCGTTATGGCCATCGAAATGCTAGCTATTAAAATCAGATCCAATAACAACATTAGAGGATTAGAAATCTAAGGCTTAAAAACAAAGGTGTCCATGTATGCCGATGACTCAAGTTTTATATTAAGTCCGCAAGCTAGATCCCTGCAATGTCTCATTGAAGATCTAGGTAACTTTTCTGTACTCTCTGGACTAACACCTAATTGTATACAAGTGTACAATATTACGTATAGGATCTTTAAAACAGACAACTTTACATTACCCTGCAGTTTAACTTTAAAATGGGCTGATGGTGAAGTAGACATACTTGGTATTCATATCACAAAAGATATAAGCTCTTCACAAATAATTTCAATAGATAACTTGTAAAAATAAGATCCTGCAACCATGGAGAGGTAAATACCTGTATATTTATTGAATAATTGCCCTGATTAACTCCTTAGTCATATCTCAGTTTACTCACTTACTTATGACGCTGCCTACTCCTGATGATTCGTTTTTCAAATCATATGAGCAAAATATATTTCGCTTTATCTGGGACACTAAACCAGACAAAATAAAACATGCCTATCTATATAATGAATATGAATTGGGTTGAGATTATCAAATATAAAAGCACTAAACCTCTCTCTAAAAGCTTCACTTTTTCAAATGTTATACTTGAACCCTAAATGGTTCTTAAGTAGATTACTAAGAAAAGCTCATCCATTGTTTAAAAATTACCTTCTTGCCTTTGTGCAGATTGCCAGGTCTCATTTTCGATTAACCTCTCTTGGGTACGTGAGACGTTAGCGTCCCACCTCTTCAACAGCCAGTGAAACTGCTGGGAGCCAAATTCAAATACAGAAATACTCATTATAAAAATTCAGAAAACAAAACATATTTTACATAGGTTTAAAGATTAACTTCTTGTGAATCCAACCACGGTGTCAGATTTAAAAAAATGCTTTACGGCGAAAGCACACCTTACGATTATTTGAGAACATAGCCCACTAGACAAATCATTACAAACAGTAACCAGCCAAGTAAAACAGTTACACAAGTCAGAAATAGAGGTGCATATGGTTGCACTCAGCAGACATTAATTTACTCAATAAATGTTCCTTTTGTTCGATAAAGTATCTTTATATCCAAAAACCTCAGTTTTGTTTGCGCGTTTTCTTCAGTAATCCACAGGCTCAAACACAGTCAAAACAGGAAGACAAAAAAATTCTAATTGTATCCGTAAAGTTCATAAAAACATGTCAAACGAAGTTTATATTCAATCCTCAGGTTGTTTTTAGCCTAAATAATCGATAATATTTCAACCGGACAATAACGTCGTCAATTTAAAAGGTAAACAAGAAAGGCACTCTCTCGGTCTCGCACATGAAAAAGCTCTGTGACACTTTAGGGTCCACTCATTCAGACTGCTCTTACTTCCTCATTTTTCAGAATACAAGCCTGAAACAATTTCTAAAGACTGTTGACATCTAGTGGAAGGCATAGAAACTGCAATTTGAGTCCTAAGTTAATGGATACTGTAATGGCATTGAATAGAAAACTATAAAAAATAAATAAAAAAAATACTTCCTGAATGGATTTTTCTCAGGTTTTCGCCTGCCAAATCAGTTCTGTTATACTCACAGACACTATTTTAACAGTTTTGGAAACTTTAGAGTGTTTTCTATCCAAATCTATGAGTTATATGTATATCATGTCTTCTGGGCCCGAGAAGCAGGCAGTTTAATTTGGGCATGCATTTCATCCAAAATTCCGAATGCTGCCCCCTATCCTAGAGAAGTTAATTGAAAATGATACTTTTTTCAAAGTATCTCTCTTTTTCAAACAAGCATTGCAGAGCTGGTTACAAGTTAATCCCCCTAAAAAGATAGAACAAATATTACAACAAATATTATGGCTGAACTCAAATGTGCTGGTTGATAAAATACCTGTATTTATCGGAAAGATGTTTGAAAGGGGTATTTTGTTCCTAAATGATATTGTAAATTGGAATGGTAGAGTTATGTCCTTCATGGAGTTATCAGAATTGTATGGGAAGGTCTGCTCAATCCAAGAGTACAACCAACTGATTACAGCATTACCCCAAAAATGGAGGAGGCAGGTGGCAGCGGGAGGAGGTAGGGAACTGGTCTGTCTGCCCAATATAAAGGATCAAAACAGCCAGAGGAATAAAAATAGCATAATTAGGAAAGTATACCAGTTTCATTTGAGGACCAGGATGTTGACAACTGTGCCATACAGATTGCAAAATAGTTGGGAAGTGATTTTTGATGTACCGAGTTGATATATAAAACGCAAAATTTAAGACTTTGTGCTTTTCAGCTAAAATTATTATATAGAATTCTTGCCACCAACAAAATGTTGAATATTTGGGACATAAAATCATCAAAGCTCTGCAGATTTTATTGTGAGGATACAGAATCAATAGACCATTTATTTTGGTATTGCCCTCAGGTAGCCTGTTTCTGGTCTCAGGTTCAGGAATGGCTGAAAGTGCATAACATTGATCTAAAATTTACCCTAGGAATAGTACTGTCAGGCGATCTGGAGAGACCGGGTCAGTCAATTACTAATACTCTTAGTAAAAGTATTTATCTTCAACTCGCAATCTGTGGATTCTATTCGATTAGATAGATTGAAATTGTACATTAAACATCATGGCATGGTTGAAAGATATATGTTGCGTAGAAATCCGAAGAGGGTGGCCAGCAGAGATAGGTGGGATGGGCTGAGGGAAGCCGAGGTTTGGGATGTGGAATTGGAGACAAGTGGGAGTGGAGTTGCTCTGCGGGAGATAGAATGATGGTCAAAGATAAAAGTAAAAAATAAAGTCTATATAAAACATAACGAACAATACGTTTGAATGACACTGAGGGGCAGTGTTTTTACAGCTAATGATGGTTTGCCTGAGGCTGATGCCGATGCCGTGCAGGTGTTTGTACACATGCATATACACACACTCTCATTCAAATAAACTTATACAAGAACACACACATACATGTAATAGTGCCAGACATGCACACAAACATATACAGTTGGCATTACTGTTATGATTTTAGTTGTCCTCGATATCCTTTGTTTAAATATATCAAAACATTTTTGCATTGTTGTTTGCTGTTTTCTTCTGTCTTTTGCTTTTTCTTTAGTTCATTCTCTTGGTTGTTGGTGCATTGGGGGGGGGGGGGGGGGGGGGTTCTTGGGGGTGGGGAATGAAGTTAATTGTATTTTTAATTTTTCCTCTTCTGGGGACTGTGGGAGGGGTCTCAAATGGTTGAGGGACAGCTATTGGGGAAATGTGGGGGGATCTTGGAGGGTTCGGGTTCACGTTTTTTGGCCTGGTGGGAGATCTGTCAATGTGCCCTTGAGCAGGGCATTGACCCTGGATGCTTCTGTGTGTTGCTCTGAATGGGAGTCTGTTGGATGACTGGTGTGATGTAGTTGTTGAGCGGCTTCACTGGAAGTATATTGTATGTTTCGGATATTCAATTAAAAATAATAATAAATTAAAATAAAAAATTGAAGTACTCAAGCTGTGGAGGGAGGATGAAGGTAGGAAAGCTATAATAGCTCAAATAAATGGTGTTTTGACGAGGCTATTATTTAAGGCTATTCATCTGAGTACAGGTCAAGCTCTGGACACTACGCTGACAGACACAGCAAACCTTCTTGCCACAGCTCCCATTGATGTGCCATCCTGGATGAGCTGCACTACCTGAGCCACTTGTGTGGGTTGTAGACTCCGTCTCATGCTACCACTAGAGTGAAAGCACCGCCAGCATTCAAAAGTGACCAAAACATCAGCCAGGAAGCCAGGAACTGAGCAGTGGTCTGTGGTCACCACCTGCAGAACCACTCCTTTATTGAGGGTGTCTTGCTAATTGCCTATAATTTCCACCTTTTGGTCTATTCCATTTGCACAACAGCATGTGAAATGTATTGTCAATCAGTGTTGCTTCCTAAGTGGACAGTTTGATTTCAAAGAAGTGTGATTGACTTGGAGTTACATTGTGTTGTTTAAGTGTTCCCTTTATTTTTTTGAGCAGTGTATATCCACAGTAAAACGAGTCCTATATCGACATAACCTGAAAGGCCGCTCAGCAAGGAAGAAGCTACTGCTCCAAAACTACCATTAAAAAAAGCTAGACTACGGTTTGCAACTGCACATGGAGACAAAGATCATACTTTTTGGAGAAATGTGCTCTGGTCTGATGAAACAAAAATAGAACTGTTGGGCCATAATGACTATCGTTATGTTTGGAGGGAAAAGGGTGAGGCTTGCAATCCGAAGACCACCATCCCAACCGTGAAGCACGGGGGTGGCAGCATCATGTTGTGGGGGTGCTTTGCTGCAGGAGGGACTGGTGCACTTCACAAAATAGATGGCATCATGCGGGAGGAAAATTATATGGATATATTGAAGCAACATCTCAAGACATCAGTCATGAAGTTAAAGCTTGGTCGCAAATGGGTCTTCCAAAGTTGTGGCAAAATGGCATAAGCACAACAAAGTCAAGGTATTGGAGTGGCCATCACAAAGCCCTGACCTCAATCCAATAGAAAATGTGTGAGCAGAACTGAAAAAGCGTGTGCGAGCAAGGAGGCCTGCAAACCTGACTCAGTTACACCAGCTCTCTCAGGAGGAATGATCCAAAATTCACCCAACTTATTGTGGGAAGCTTGTGGAAGGCTACCCAAAACGTTTGACCCAAGTTAAACAATTTAAAGACAATGTTACCAAATATTAATTGAGTGTATGGTGTTTATACTTGCATACTATTGTTTGTACAGATGAATGTGGTACCTTCAGGCATTTGGAAATTGCTCCCAAGGATGAACCAGACTTGTGGAGGTATACAAAATCTGAGGTCTTGGCTGATTTCCCCATGATGTCAAGCAAAGAGGCACTGCGTTCGAAGGTAGGCCTTGAAATGCATACACAGGTACACTTCCAATTGACTCAAATAATGTCAATTAGCCTATCAGACACTTCTAAAGCCATGACATAATTTTCTGGAATTTTCCAAGCTGTTTCAGGGCAGTCACCTTAGTGTATGTTAACTTCTGACGCACTGGAATTGTAATACAGTGAAATCTGTCTGTAAACAATTGTTGGCGAAATTACTTGTCATGCACAAAGATGTCCTAACCGACATGCCAAAACTGTAGTTTGTTAACAAGAAATTTGTGGAGTTGTTGAAACACTGAGGTTGGCGGCATTAACTAGTTCATGTAAACTTCCGACTTCAACTGTACCTAATGCCATGGAAATGGCCGAGTGTATGTTCCAACAGATGTTTCGTCT
Source organism: Salvelinus alpinus (assembly GCF_045679555.1). Taxonomy (NCBI): domain Eukaryota; kingdom Metazoa; phylum Chordata; class Actinopteri; order Salmoniformes; family Salmonidae; genus Salvelinus; species Salvelinus alpinus. The sequence continues at coordinate 14,459,075 of NC_092098.1, read as the reverse complement.
GTATGGGATCCCGGAAGACATTGTTTCGGATCGGGGACCACAGTTCGTCTCCAGGGTGTGGCGAGCCTTCTGCGACCGACTGGGGATTTCCATCAGCCTATCCTCCGGATACCATCCCCAAACCAACGGGCAGACGGAACACCTGAATCAGGAAATAGGGAAGTACCTCACCAACACTGCACCCACCAACCACATGAGTGGAGTCGCTATCTAGCCTGGGCTGAATACGCACAGAAGTCCCTAGTGCATTTCTCACTCCTTTTCAGTGCGTCCTCGGATACCACAGAGCATGGAACTGTGCCTGCCCGTCGCGGAGTAGTTTCGACGGAGCAAGCAGGTTTGGGAGACCGCACATCGGCACCTCCATCAAGCTTCCCTCTTCCAGAAACGGTTTGCTGACCAGCATCGCCAACCTACTCCACTCTTCCACCGTGGGCCATGTGTGTGGCTCTCTACACGGGACATCCGGCTTCGTGACCCCTGCAAAAAGTTCAGTCCCCTGTTCATTGGTCCCTTCAAAATAAAACACCATCAATCCTGTCACCTACTGTCTCCAGTTGCACTGCATTTACCAGATCTCCTCATCCTTCCATGTGTCCCTTCTCAAGCCTGTGAGGTACAGCCCGCTCCATCCTCCTGTGGCGCACCACGGCGCACCCCCTTCGTTTGACGTCGGCGGTGCACCGGCTTATTCCATCCAAGCCCTCCTTGACTCCAAGCGCCTGGGTGGTTGCATCCACTACCTGGTGGATTGGGAGGGGTACGGGCCCGAAGAACGGTCCTGGGTCCCCGCCGAGGACATCCTCGACCCAGCCATGATCCTGGCTTTCCACCGTAACCGTCCTGACCGCCCAGCTCCACGTCCCCGGGGGAGGCCCCCTGCTCAGCTTCCTAGGCCATCAAGAGCCGCGCGTGGAGGGGGGGTACAGTAACCTCTGCTTCCAACTCACACCCTCAAACACCTAGATCCCCTGAATGCAGCTCACTCTCCAGATCCCAATCACCTGAATTCTAATAACCTTTTCACACGCCTGTATGTCATTATCACACACTATTTAGTTCAGTCCTTTGCACCCCATCACTGAGATATTGTTTGTTTTGTGACATGTCTTTCGGACCTCTGTTTTTCCCGTGATTTACTCCTCCCGTGTAAGTTTTTGCCTCACTAATCACAGCTTTTGCCTATTCCCTGCCTGTACTTTAGCCTATTTGATTTCCTGATATCTACCTATTGCCTGATCTCCCGGACTACGTTTTCCCTACCTGTACTGTTGCCCTTTTGGACCCCCTGTGTATGACCATCCTTCTGCCTGGACCCAGCTACCTGTCTCCTCCTGTGCCCTGTGCTTGAAACCAGCTCTGTCTCTCCTCGTGTTCATTACAGCAAAACTGTTTCTGGATGCTCATCACAAGAGGTACAGTTAATGTTAATGTATTTTTTTTGTTTCTTCAGGTAATGATTCGCAGGGTAATACTTATGGATCATTCTGAGACATCTGACCTCTCAAGAAGGTGAGGTTTGGTTACATCTATAAACAGCATGAGAGTTTCAGATGGAAAAGCATCAGACTATGACAAACTTTCTAGGTGTAACAGATTGTAAAGCGATTAAAAAATAATAACATAATTGCGTAACAACCCTTCTACATTTAATAAGTTGACTTACCTGTAGGATATGACTTTCAAACCAGTTCTTAAAAAACAAAGATTTGTTTCTATACAAAATGTCCTTAATGACCACGCTAAGATCCCTTGTCTATGAAAAGCAGATACCTTTGTAAGAATCTCAATGTTATAGTTACTAAATTGAAGCGACCAAAATGGATGAAAGTATGGTAATGTATTATCATCATTTGAAAGAGTTTTGTTTGAGAATAAACCCAAGCATATCATCCCCTATCTGGGTTAAGTAAAATGATAATCCGGCAAGACCTAAATATAATTTCTCTATTTGTGAAAAACTTCAATTTCATCATAACAATTTATGGCATGGAGATGGATTCCTCAGTCGTGGGAGTATAAAATAGTTCAGAAAGTCCAGTAGAGGGCAGCAAACAGAATACAGCCTCATCAGAGGAACATGAGGACAATGCTTTCATTTTACATTTTCCATATGCTCTTATCCAGAGCAATTAGTGTTAAGTGCCTTGCTCAAGGGCACATTGAAAGATTTGTCACCTAGTCTGCTCAGGGTTTTGTACCAGCAACCTTTCAGTTACTGGCCCAACGCTCTTAACTGAGTATCAAAAAATAAACTAGGCATCAAGAAAATAATACCAAAGCGAATGCAAATATGCTCAATGTCCATATCATAATACCCATTTATCTCTAAGAACAGAGAACATCAGTGGTAGCTCTGTAGATCTCATGTCAGTGTGGTTTAAGTGACGTGAGATTGTGTTCTACAGAAACATTGCCTCATTTCCTGCTGGTTGGCATTTATTGTCTTGAATCTTTCCCTGGAGGCAGAACTGCAGAGTGGTTACTAGCTGGCACTGCCATAAAATCAGATTTAAAACCTAACCTTAGCCAGACTTCTAACCCTAATGCCTAACCTTAAATTACGCACCTTTTTGTTTTCATACATTTTTACGATATTGCAATTTTTTTGCTTTGCAGCTGGCCCACAGAGGAAATCACTCAGTTATGCCTCCAGGGCAAGATTCATGACAAATGTCAACCTTTCCCTTTTCCAGGCCTATGATAAGCAGTGAAGTGCTGTAGGCTTCCTGGTACTCTACCAGTTGTCTGCAGAGCGCAGCATCCACAGGGTCTTCAATACTCGCTTCTTATCTGGCAGTTGGAAACTAGCTACAGATATAATCAAAGATTTTTGGTATCAATTCCTGGGGTTACAGGAAAGGTATCATTTGGCTTAACACAGAATTTTTGACCAACCTTGACGATACCATCTTTGTTCTTTATTCGGCCAAACATGTATCAAACAATATCTGTGTCCAGCTGCAGGTGATTTATTTGAATTTAAAAAATGCTCCTTTATTTAAATTTTTATTTTGCTCCATGATGTTATCCAACAGTGTGGTTATCACATTATCTGGTGTACAATCTGTAGCTACAGGAACCTGGGGCACAGAAGACATTCAAATCAGTTGCATCATAACATTGGCTTTTTGTCAGTCAAGGTCACATTCAGAAGGGAGATGAGGGCTAAATTCAGTAGGGAAATACTGTGGAATGTTGCAGATAAAAATAGAACTGGTGTGATTCCTCATTTTGTATGTCAGAGGATGTGTTTGACATACAATTTCCCATCTACTTTCCACAACGTTTGGCCTTGCCGAACGCATCCAAAGTTTTACATACACTCATCTGCCTCCCATAACACAGAAAGCAACAGAGGTTTGGAGACCCTGATTGCTGACCTCAACCAGTAGTTTGACCTGTTGTTCTGGACCCATGGATCCTGGAGCGGTCTCCACTGCACTCTTAAAGAGGCTTCGGAGCTCAGAACCAACCGCCTCAATATGTTGCCATACTCCCGTCACATTGCCTGAAAGAACTGTATGCAAAATAAGGTTCACCACTACTGTCTGTCAATAATTGCAGGTTAACGTCATGATATATTAAAATGCATTTTTAAAACCGAACAAACAAAGGTATAATGGATGACTATCTACTACATGATCTGTATTGTTACACTGATAACATTGCAGTAGTGCATTCAGAAGAGGAGCCTGCTGGTTATTTTCACTTTACCTGAGGTAGCAGATTTTCCAGAATTACAGCAGGGAAAAGGAGATACTTTGACACAAGTCAACATGATAGATTACTCCAAGTTGCTCTGTTTAACATCACATTCACTTCATATACTGATTTACCATGTTAATACTTGGTAAATCAATCCCACCACCCCATCTCCACCCTGACCTAACACACCTTAATTAGGCACAGGCAGTAGTGCTGACACAACATTGGCAGTGCAGTACAGTACAGCGTTTCTCAGCCATTTCAGTACCATTGACTGGCGAGAAATGGTCCCCTTTTTTTTTTTTACCAGCTCGTGTTTAAAACAAATACAATATGCAAAACAAGGCTGGAAATACAACTCACTATTTTAACTGTTCCTCTGCTATAGCCATTTTGTTTGCATCTTCTCTGCTGTCACACTGTGCTATTTCTTGTTCTCTGTCTAACTGTCTGCTTAAGCCTTATACGTTATAAACGTCAAGCTAACCACTTAGGCTGTGTTGCAAATTAGTGCCAGTCAAACGTGTTCCCCTGAATCCACACCTACCCTTAGTGTTCATTACTGTTACAGAGCTCCAGACTAACATTTTCTCCTGGTGCCACTAACTTTTACAATCATCTTATAAAGTATTTTATGGTGCTTTATTAAGAAGTATGATAAATAGACTGAGGTATTCAATAAAGTTGTTTCATCTAACGCAGGAATTGCATGATTCAAGATATTTTCATGTAAAACCTAAAGTACTGCATTCTCATACTTGAGTAAAAGTAAAGATGCCTTAATAGAAAATGACTCAAGTGAAAGTCACCCAGTAAAATACTACTTGAGTAAAAGTATTTGGTTTTAAATAGACTTAAGTATCAAAAGTAAATGTAGTTAAGTATTAAAAGTACAAATAATTAAAAAAAATCCTTATATTAAGGAAACCAGACTTCACAATGTTATTGTTTTTATTTTATTTAAGGATAGCCAGGGTCACACTACAACTCTCAGACTTCATTTACAAACAAAGCATTTGTGTTTAGTGACTCTGCCAGATCAGAGGCAGTAGGGATGACAAGGGATGTTCTCTTGATAAGTATGTGAATTTGACAATTTTCTGTCCTGCTAAGCATTCAAAATATAACGAGTACTTTGGGTGTCAGGGTAAACGTATGGAGTAAAAAGTACATTTTCTTTAGTATCTGTACTGTACTATTTATATTTGACAACTTTTACTTCACTACATTCCTAAAGTAGTACTTTAAATGATTTGTAGTACTTTAGTACCACTGATCCAGTGCTTGTCATGAATTTTGCGTTGACAATTAATTATAGTTGCTATATTTTACTAAATATAATACCCAACAGTAAATTGAATGTCCCTAAAAATAAAATAAACTTTTAGGTCTCATGGGTAGTACCCTAATAGTCTTGTGCCCTCAATGGCCGGTGCACATTCACATGCACACTTTCCATATCTCAAAGCCATATCAAATATCTTGGTTGTTAAATAGTTGCCATTGAGCTGAATATTGAGACTTGAAAGCTGAGAACCTCTCTTCGACGGGGACGAAGCTTCCAAATCGGTCTCTTTCCCGCAATTGCATTTTGAAATGTTATACGATCAGAATGCAGTTCTCTCTTGAGCACATGGGGGAGAGGAGAGTGGCTTGCTCATCACAGTAGCAGGCCCTAGAGAGGGCACAAGGGCAGGGCAGACACTTTCATTACACATCATTTTGTGTCACCTCTAGCATGAGGATAATGCTCTTTACTGTTTGACCAAATCATGGTTTTACCCATCTAAAAAATAGGACGTTTGAGTGAGGTGACAATGTCGAATGTGCTCATTCTAAGTTTTATAGGCACCCTTTCCATTTTTTACCATCCATGATCTTGGCTGTCTAACTGACAGAGTCGGGGCAGGTCTCTTTGCTGATGTCGCGTTAGACTTTAAATAGGAGTCAGAAAACTGGGCTATCTTGGTAGGGGGCCGGCCATTGCCCAGTGATCAGCCGAAGGCTCATTATAGATAACAATAGTATAACAGAGAAACAGGCCCATATGCTGCCAGCCAGGTCAAATTTTTCAATGTTACATTTTTATATTTAAAAAAAGTGTCAATTTCAACCAGCCCACCCAACAAATGGTCTAGCCCTTTGGAATGGGCCAAAATTCACCCAAGTTACTGTGGGGAGCTTGTGGAAGGCTACTTGAAACGTTTGACTCAAGACAAACAATGTAAAGGCAATGCTACCAAATACTAATTGAGTGTATGTAAACTTCTGACCCACTGGGAATGTGATGAAATAAAAGCTGAAATAAATAATTCTCTCTACTATTATTCTGACATTTCACATTCTTAAAGTGGTGATCCTAACTGACCTAAGACAGGGAATATTTACTAGGATTAAATGTAAGGAATTGTGAAACTGAGTTTAAATGTATTTGGCTAAGGTGTATGTAAACTTCAACTGTATGTAAAAACATTATGCTGGATTTCAAGCAGATGACTCAGCTGAATAGCAGTTTGATCATGACAACATGCCTCCCACAGCTTTACAAGTATTCCCTGATATTACTGTATGTTTCTTTGGATTGGCAATTTCATCATGACCACCTCTCCCATCTGCTGATCACCAGTTCACCTAGCTACAGATTGGTTAAATCACATATCTGGTGTAACAAAGATGTTTGGTATCCATTACCGGGAGTTACAAGATAGGTACTGTTTGGCACAGAGAATTTTCGACCAACCTTAGCGATGCTGTCTTCGTCCTTGATTCGAGGAAACGGGAGTCTCATGAAATGTCCACGTCCAGTTTTAAGGGGTCTGTTTGAATTTAGAAAATGCTCCTTTTAATAAAAATGATTTTTTCTCATAAAGTAATCCAACAATATGTGCGCCGCCATCGTATCTATTTCAAGTCGTCTCACTCATTGATCCAGACAGGTCTCTGTCATCGTGACCTGCCGCACTTTGGGGTGGACACCGACCTGTCTCGATCAAAGAGAGAAGACTTGGATTTAGAAAATATTCAAGATGTCGGCAAAAATCTTTGGGTAAATCACATTATCTGGTGTAACAATCTGTAGATACAGTTCTGTGCACTTGTGTGTCTCTACACCTGAGACACACTGAACTACACTGTTCATAGTATTTTTCTATAGAGCATTGTTGTTGAATACCCAGGTCTCTTGAGTTAGCATTAAATAGTGTACACTCCCCTGTATTTTAGAATTTGACAAATAAACAAACATTCTTTGGTTACCTGAATGTCTAGCATCTGTTTGATCCTACAGAGCCCTGTACAACTTAAATATATTCTTAAATATATTTTATGGTGGTCCTAAATCAGGGTTCACCAACCCTGTTCCTGGAGAGTTACCATCCACTAGGTTTTCACCCTATTCTAGCACACCTGATTCTAATGATTAGCTGGTTGATAAACTGAACCAGGTTAGTTACAACTGGGGTTGGAGCGAAACCTACAGGAGGGTAACTCCAGGAACAGGGTTGGAGACCCCTGTTCTACCACAGGAGGTTGGTGGCACCTTAATTGGGGAGGACGGGCTGGTAGTAATGACTCGGGCGGAATGAATGGAATGGAATCAAATACATAAAACATGTGGTTTACATGTGTTGATGCCATTCCATTAACGCCGGTCATGCTCCTGAGTGGCGGCGCGGTCTAAGGCACTGCATCTCAGCGAAAGAGGCGTCACTAAAGTACTTGGTTCAAATCCAGGTTGTATCACATCCGGCCGTGATTGGGAATCCCATAGGGTGGTGCACAATTGGCCCTGTGTCGCTGGAGTAGGCTGTCATTGTAAATAATAATTTTTTCTCAACTGACTTGCTTTGTTACAGAGAGGCTACATTTTAAAAAGTATGTTTTTACAAATACAATATTATGAGCCGTCCTGCCCTCAGCAGCCTCCTGTGTGTTCTACATGGTCTTATGCTGAGCCACACTGGCTGAGTTTACACAGTCAGCCCAATCCTGATATTTGTTCCACTAATTGGTCTTAATCACATCATATATTTTTCAGAACTGATCTAGCATCAGTAAATTGGCAGCAAGATTGCTAGCCAGCTGAGACTGGCTGAGAACCAACCATAGACGATTTATACACATTCATCATTGCTACCAACACACAAACAGAGTGAGTTAGCCATTTCGACAATTCCATTTTTAGTAAGAGAGTGATTTCCAGACAAGAGTGGAATAGATGGCAACCAAATTGAGATACCAAATAAGAGTCAAATTAGCAAGCTAACATCAGTCAAAGATGGAACGAACCAACAAAACGTTCACTCTGCTGAAGGTAGCTACCAGTCTAGCAGTGACTACCATGGCATAAGCTAAATTGATTAGCCGTGTGTACATTTAGATTTGTCATTTAGCAGACGCTCTTATCCAGAGCAACTTACAGTAGTGAATGGATGCCTTTTAGTACTTTTTATTGTGGGTATCAAACCCACAACCCTGGCGTTGCAAGCGCCATGCTCTACCAACTGACCCACATGGGATGCCAAAAGATAGCTACATGATTTAGCTGATGGCTAGTTCAATACAGCATTGTAACCTTAGCTAGCTAACTTACCCAGCTAGGCTAGCAAGCTAGCTAACGTTAGGTTACCTCTAATGGAGAATCTTCCATTTTCTGAAGGATAATTTCTTTTTTATCTACGGTATCGCATTACTTCTCAGCTGTCATCGAAATGGATTCCCCATCAGTTCAGCCTGAAAATCCCTCTGATAATCTTTGGTCACCACATAATTCTTGTTAGCTGCAAACTGTGACTGATGACTGTCTTCAGCAAATTCTCTTCTAAGCAGTGTTATACAAATGATTCTCAGATTCACTGTGGCCTATGAATCGTTAGTTTAACCAGCGCATACACGTTTGCCCACGCTCGATTGAGATATGAGTGATTTAACAAAATAGTGTTGCATTTACCTTTCTGCGTTGCCGACCAACTTGAAACAAAATGCAACAATCCAAACACAGCTTGCTGTCTTCTACAAGTTTTCCTCTAAACAGTGATATACATATTATTCCCAGATTCCATGTTGTTTTTTGTAAGGTCAGTTTGAACAGGACGTGTCCGACTCTCCCCTCCCATTCTATGGATTTCAACCTGATATCAATATGAGTGATCGACAAATAAGTGTTGTGTTTCTTTTTCCCTTTTGGTGACCCCCAAATCAAAATGCATCACTCAAATGTAGCTGGTTGTCTTCAGAAACCTTCCAGGCATTGCTGGCTATCAATGATCCCGGTCAACAATTCCCCCAGCTCATCTGTCTCTGGTCTTACCAGTCTTAAAATGTTCCCTATGAGTAACAGCATGTCTTCTTTAAGATAATTTTTATGTTTTTCCACAGGACCTTAGAAAGACAATATATATTCTCATCGACAGGGCTGTAATGGAGCAGATTGAGAGCTTCAAGTTCCTTGGTGTCCACATCAACAACAAACTATCATGGTCCAAACACACCAAGACAATCGTGAAGAGAGCATGACAATTACTTTTCCCCTCGGGAGACTGAAAAGATTTGGCATGGGTCTTCAGATCCTCAAAATTCTACAACTTCACCATCTAGAGCATCCTGACTGGTTGCATCACTGCCTGGTATGGCAACTGCACGGCATCTGACCGCAAGGCACTACAGAGGGTAATGCATACGGCCCAGTACATCACTGGGGCCAAGCTTCCTGCCATCCAGGACCTCTATACCAGGCAGTGTCAGAGGAAGGCCCAAAAAATTGCTAAGGACTCCAGCCACCCTAGTCATAGACTGTTCGCTCTGCTACCGCATGGCAAGCGTTACCGGAGCGCCAAGTCTAGGTCAAAAAGGCTTCTTAACAGCTTCTACCCCCAAGCCATAAGACTCCTAAACAGTTAATCAAATGGCTATCTGGACTATTTGCATCCTCCCCACCCCTCATTTTTACACTGCTGCTACTCTGTTTATTATTCATGCATAGTCACTTTCCCTTTACCTACATGTACATATTATCCCAATTAACCGGTGCCACGCACATTGACTCTGTACCAGAACCCCCTGTATATAGCCTAGCTACTGTTATTTTATTGTTGCTCCTTAATTTTTTGTTATATATAGCAATGGATCCTCGTAAAATAATTTTAAATGTACTCATTCCAATTACAGGGCCAACAGAGAGTCCTGTTTTGTTCTTTTTGGGATACCTCCACAAGTCGGCAGTGGGTAATTTGCGTGCCTGCTGCCTTAATCCTTGGGAATGGTAGCTGTTTCCTAGGCTCCCATTCCGGGATCAAACCCTGAATCCCCATGACCAGTGTTAGGCACAGAAAGCACCATCAAAAGTTGATAGGGCATACATTCGAATGAAACATCACCGCCAAGAAGGGCCTGTGATCGGCTCGAGGTTATCTAGAGTCAAAAAAAGTGTCCGGGGCACCCACATGGGTTTTGGGCCTGATAAATGCACGGATACCCAAAGGTCAACTCATTGGCATGTATTAACTCTAGAATTGCCACAGTTATCCAAGTAACATTGGAGCGATCAAGGAACCATAACTGATGAGCCATTCGCAGTTTCACTGTACGGGTAATGTGTACTTTGACTTCAAATCATATTTTAGTGGTCACAAACACGTGTTTAGCAGATGTTATTGCGGGTGTAGCGAAATGCCTGTGCTTCTAGTTCCGACAGTGCAGCAAAATCTAACAATTAATATCTAACAATTTCACAACAAATACCCAATACACACAAATCTACGGAATGGAATTAAGCATATATAAATATATGGATGCGGAATGTCAGAGCGACAAAGACTAAAATACAGTAGAATAGTATAGAATACAGTATATACATATCAGTAATGCAAGATATGTAAACATTATTGACTAGCGTTCCATTTATTAAAGTGTCCAATGATTTCAAGTCTGTGTATATAGGCAGCAGCCTTTCTGTGTTAGTGATTGCTATGTAACAGTCTGATGGCCTTGAGATAGAAGCTGTTTTTCAGTCTCTCGGTCCCAGCTTTGATGCACCTGTACTGACCTCACCTTCTGGATGATAGCGGGGTGAACAGGCAGTGGCTCGGTTGGTTGTTTTCCTTGATTATCTTTTTGACCTTCTTTCCTGTGACATCGGGTGCTGTAGGTGTCCTAGAGGGCAGGTAGTTTGCCCCCCCCAGTGATGCGTTGGGCAGACCGCACCACCCTCTGGAGAGCCCTGCGGTTGTGGGCGGTGCAGTTGCCGTACCAGGCAGTGATACAGCCCGACAGGATGCTCTCAATTGTGCATGGCTTAATCTTTGAGGCAAGCATATGCTACTACGAGGCTTAACCAGTTATCCCCCAACAACATTGTGTTTAACTTGGGCGCACAGCGAGGCGCAGGGGCACAGTCCTTTCATTTTATTTAATCACAACATGTTTTTATTGCTTGTTATACTTCAATTGTCCTTTATGTTCATGATTTTCATATTTAATGTCACATATGGTGCTGCACCAAAGGACTAAAAAACAGACTCCTTTTATGCCACTGCCAGAAAAGTGTCATATTTGTATCAATATTTCTAAAAAAGCTTAGTCTGTTTCGACCATGTGCTCCAGCAATGTCTTTTGTACTTCCTGATTGCAAGAGAACCATCCCCTGTGCAATGGTGCCCGAATGCATACCCGTTTTTTAATCACAGTATTGTGTCACACCAAGTAGACATTGGTTTTGGTGACAAAATGTAATCAATGACAACTATTTGGAAATATCATGAATTGACATGGAGACTTTTATTTCTTGACATAGACTTGTGTTATGATTAAAAGAGTAAGAGAAGGGAATTTTCTTCCACAACCTAACCTGTGACAGTCACACCATTAGACTATCACATTTGGTTGAAAATTGTAAGAAATTACTATTTTCAATGCAATTTACTTGTGATGATCAATGTTAATATGGCAACATTTTAAATAATTTTAATTAAGTTATATTTGTGTTTGTCATTATGAACAACAACAAAAAAGGGGGCGTCACGTCAACTACCCATTTACGACTTCACATCTGGTAATCACCACCTTTCGACTTGATTATGAACACAGTATTATAACGCCTGCATATGTTATAACAATCTGGTGCCCGACAGCACAGTTGATGAAGTAGTACGCAACCATTGCTCGATGCAGCGTCTGAGCAGGGGAAAGTGACCAAAAGTTTCTAGTTTCATGGCTGCAGGGTAACCTGTGGCCAATAAAATGTACACCCATCTAGACAATTATCCTGGGTATATATGCAATATGCTTCATCAATTCAATCCATACAGCAAAAAATATATTGTTCTGTTGATCACTAGAGAGTGCTATTTCATAGGGCCTAACAAAGGTCACTTCATCCCTCCATGAGAGCTGAAAAGCATAATTGTCAACTAACTTTCATTAATCTTCCTCACATACTGTAGGCAAATCATTCTGAAATCTGTCTTTTAAATTGACAGGCCACTACAGCAATGTAATTTTGATTCACAGGTGAATGGTATTTTCCTATTACAGTTTTTGACAATTGCTTACACGTGATTTCTGAAACTGTGGCTCCTTTTCTCTAGACTCTACACACAAAACCCCAAAATACACACACAACATGTCCTCGTCCCCCTCTTACTCACTCCTCTTCCTCTAACCCTCTCTCCAAAATTGGCCTCCATTGTTGTCCAAACCAAGAAAGTCAACCTGAAGCCTATTTATAGTTCTCAAGCTCTGATTTCCAAGTGAAGAAAGTAGCCACAGTATAAGTGTTTTCACACGTCAGCACTGAGTGTAGGTAATCGGTAAATGAGTGTGCCATTTTGAATGGCGGTGTTTTCCAAACGAAACACAAGACCTGTTCGTTTTGAATGATGTGTCTAATGTAGAGACCTGTGTTTTTGCAAAAAGTGTGTTTTACAATTGTGTTTAGTGTTTTGCAAACTGAGTGTAAAGCAGATAATATGCTTGCAGTTTTGCAGACTTGGTCTGAAGATACATGAGTTAATGGTTTCACTGAGTGTGCCTCAAGTATCACTTTTAGTGTGTAAGAGATTGTAAAAAACTGTAAGACTGACTTTGCAGATAACTTCTTTATTGAGGAAAAATGTACTTACTATGACTGATATGTGGTTGTCTCACCTAGCTATCTTAAGATGAATGCACTAATTGTAAGTCGCTCTGGATAAGAGTGTTTGCTAATAACTAAAATGTAAATGAATGGACCAACTCCGATTCAATTCCTCAGGTGCATCTGTAATGTCACATCACCTCCACAGTAACATGATGTTAATCCTGTGGTGATGTGGTTAACTATTTTGGGACAGCTTAACCAATATCAAATGATGATAAATAGATTTGAACTTTTTCATAACTAAACCCTGTGTGTGTGTGTGTGTGTGTGTGTGTGTGTGTGTGTGTGTGTGTGTGTGTGTGTGTGTGTGTGTGTGTGTGTGTGTGTGTGTGCGTGTGTGCGCCCTGTTCCCCTCAGACAGGCAGAAACAGCATTATAAACGGTGATGGGATTATTGGTCCTTGTGAAGCTGGAACACTGGGCTTTTTGTGTATTCTTATGTGGGAGTTCAGTTCTATTGTCCTTAGATACTCAAAGACAGTCTTTAATAGAGTCAATAAGACATTTTGGGAAACTTCAACACATTTTCTATGAAGGTAAGAGTAAATATTACCCCTATATCTACATCTGACCGATAGATGATATACGTGTATTATGCAGCTTACTTCATTTGAACTATCGGACATTCTGCATCTATCTAGGTTTACAGCATGTAAGTCTATACCTAGGGTTGCAAAGCTACTGGTAATTTAACAAAGTTAGCAGAATCTTCTGTAATTTTGATCATTAACAGTTAATGGCAATCTATGGTAATTTATAGTTGAATAAAAAATTGTTTTAAGTATTAATATTTATTTGTTATATCTGTGTCAATTTTGTCCATGTGTTTCTAGTGGATAGTTCATATGGTTCAAGAGAAAATTGCCTAATTAATGAAAAAAATATTCTAATCAACAATGGCATTATTTTCAAATAAGTCTGCAACTCTTCCAACTATTGACTTTTTTCACAACTGCCACATGTTTGGCGCCAAAACACTGAGAACAAAGACATAAACAAATAATAATAATAATATTGACAGTCAAATAAATAAGTCTATAGAAAATATATAAATTATATTTCATGCTTAAACTCTCATATTAAACACTAATGATATTCACTAAGTTGATGGTTTATATTTAAGATGTTATACAGCTTAGTCATTCTATTTTTTATTTTAAAATCATCTTATTTAATTTATTTTATACATTTGACAAGGCCACACAAAGGACTAGAGATAATTACAGACACCTGTGATAATCTGAAGTACCCGAAAGGGCCACCCTACCTACATGTACAAAATAACTCGACTAATAACTCGAATAACTGGACTAACCTGTATATAGCCTCATTATTGTTGTTTTTATTTTACTATATTTACTTTAGTTTATTTAGTAAATAATTTCTTAACTCTCATGAACTGCATTGTTGTTAAGCACTTGTAAGTAAGCATTTCACTGTATGTGGAGCATGTGACTAATACCATTTGATTTGATGTCTTGTGATAAATTACATGAAATCCTTGAAAGTTACCAAAATTCGGTCAGTTTACGGGTTCCCTTTACAACCCTACCTATACCACCACTACACATTATACACTTTCACATGGCCCAGAGATCTAATATTCAGTATGTTAAGTAGCCTTCATTTATGTTATGATACTCTTTGTCTCATTAAAACATATAATTTTCACTCTAGTTTTGTGGAAATGGATTTCCTGGAGCAGCACTGTCTGTGACAGAGGTGTTCCTCCAGTAATCAAAGCCATTAATCCTGACATCTAATTGGTCATGCAAGGCCATTGATTAGGCTAAACCAGAGGGTCCCATAATAACCTGGACTCTGCTGTTGATCAGTTTTTTCCCAGCACATCCCGTACTTAATATTTTCTTTGTCATCTTAAATGCTTTTTATTCATTACAGCTGCATATGCAACCCATATAGGCACATATTTTGTATTATAATCTAATCCATTGAAAACATTTAGATGAATGGGTGCAAGCAAGATTGCATACACATTATGATTTGTTATGAATTCTCACAAAATCAGGGCCCAACCACACATCATTCAAGTAAAAAATCCTTCAAATAAAACCTTCAGCCACGAAATATCTCTCAATCCTCAATGCAGAAAGGAGGAAGCTGAGGGACAAATTAGTTATGTTTTCTGGCAAAGACAATTTTTTTTAGCTTGGATGGTGTGCAGTCACATTAGATTAGCATAATGTGCAACCTGCTGCACTACAGAACAGCCCTGTTTGCGCCTTTGAAGTGGATCAAAGCCCCCCAACAGGATGTTGGGATTTAATAGACAGCCCTAATTCATCAGAGAAGATTTGGCAGTTCACAGACGGCAATTAGTGCACCTGACATGTTATATATGGGTACCTACTCCACTACAGATCACACAGGAGTTGAGTTTATGTCAAGCCTTTCAGAGAAGAGTTGAAGAAAACTGAAAACCCGTTTTGATTAGGCTATCACTGGTTGACAGACAAAAAGGTCCCAATTGAATTGGATTACAGCCTACTCTATATTTAGGCGTATATCAATTGCAGAGAGAGAGAGAGAGCGAGAGATTTTCTCTGTCAATTTATTGCGACTGCTCAAGAGTGTTTTATGGGTAACTAGTTGGTCAATCTTTCTATTCAGAACCACTAGAAGACTGTTGGAACTGGACGAGAGGTAAAGACACCTGGAGCCATACACTCGTGATGAGGGCAGCAGCGCTTTCCTCCCCACCTAATAGAGACTGTCATGAGAGCGCATCTGAGCAGTGGGAGGTTGATCCTCAACCATTACCATCCACTGTCGTCGATGACACCCAGTTTTTTAATCCCCCAATTTTAACCCGATGTATGACTCTGCCAGATGCTTTGTACAGACGACGACAGAATCCGAGAGGAGAGTGGTATGATAACACGGTGTACAGTGACGCCGACCATCACGACCAACAAATCGTCTCGATGAATACACACGAGGACCACAACGGTGCATATCAGTCTCAAGTAAAAGAAATCCCTTGGAATTCAGATGTCGGGTTGCACGATTTCAACAGCCAGTGGGATCATTCTGAGTACGATCACAGCAACTCACCTCAGAAAACGTAAGTGCGACACTTGTTGGGCAATACCGTAAATAACCACCATAATAATATCAGGAAATGTTATCATATTACCGAGAGTGGGGTATGTTGAGCCAGTTTTTACATTCAACATCACTACATCAAGGCAGTGGTGCAGTGGTGCCTGGTGAAGTGGGTATACTCTAATTTAGCCGAAAATGTCCCAAACGGCCCGCTCAGCGAAGGAAATACGCCCTGTGTGAAAAATGATATGACAAACAGTGACATACACTCTGAATTACCTACAATTATAATTCCCATATTTGTCGTTCATAGTCAGGCCAACCTAAGCTGTACTGTGCAAGTAGGCTAATAGTAGGTCTACTACTGAATGATAAATAAGTCTGTCACCTGAGTCAGAAATTCAACGGTTTCTGATTTTTCTTTATTATTCAGGTTTTTGCTCAAACCTCTTAAGGATCCGCCCCGTTTTTTTCAATTTTCGCCTAAAATGACATACCCAAATCTAACTGCCTGTAGCTCAGGCCCTGAAGCAAGGATATGCATTTTCTTGATATCATTTGAAAGGAAACACTTTGAAGTTTGTGGAAATGTGAAAAGAATGTAGGAGAATATAACACACTAGATGTGGTAAAAGATAGTACAAAGAATAAGAAAAACGTTATTTTTGTATTTTTTTTGTACCATCATCTTTGAAATGTAAGAGAAAGGCCATAATGTATTATTCAAGCCCAGGTAGAATTTAGACTTTGGCCACGAGATGGCAGCAGTATGTGCAAAGATTTAGACTGATGCAATGAACCATTGCATTTTTGTTCAAAATTTTATATAAAGACTGCCCAATGTGCCTAATTTGTTTATTAATAGCTTTATGTTCAAAATTGTGTACTATCCTCAAACAATAGCATGGTATTATTTCACTGTAATAGCTACTGTAAATTGTACAGTGCAGTTAGATTAACAAGAATTTTAACTTTCTGCCAATATCAGATATGTCTATGTCCTGGGAAATTCTCTTGTTACTTACAACCTCATGCTAATCGCATTAGCATACGTTAGCTCAACTGTAAGTCGCTCTGGACAAGAGCGTCTGCTAAATGACTTAAATGTAAATATAACTGTCCCGTGGACGGTACACCGATCCCAATTATTTTAATGTCACACTTTAAAAAAAAATTATAATACATAACAATGCTTAAACCACAATGCACAATGCTTACTCAGTGCTTCCTCAGAAGATCACTCTTGATGTCTGGAAAAAAATCAAAGACATTTTGATTTTTCAGTGTAGTTAACCTTTAATTCAAGTGGTCAGGCACCTAGCACTGTTGTCAGTTAGCAGTGTTTCTGTAGTACAGGAGATGGAGTTTGCAAAACAGATGGCCAATGGATTGATGCAAATAATCATGATATCATTCTGCCTGGTAGGCATAGCGTATCATTAGCATGGCTATATTTTTCTTAATATAGCCATTAATTGTTTGAGACCTGGACGTTTTACTTCATATTATGAGGCATGTCTTATCTTGCTTCAAAGTTGCCTATAGCCAAAATCCCACCATAGAAACGTGTCGGCAATTATTTTATAAAGACTTCCTCATACATTCACATAGACTTCTTATACATTCTCCTGTTCTATTGGTTTTCTTTCAACTTTCTTTCATTGTCATTTCATAGTCATATTAGCAACCCATGATAGTGGTTGCATCTTTAGATCTTCCCTCTTTCAAAATTTCGAACGGATATTTCAACCTCTGTCCTTGAAACCGCTTGCATGTGCAGTGCACATTTTATAAAGTTTTTCCCGCAAATGTGATGAAATAATAGTTTATCAACATTTTAAGCTAAATATTCTGATCTGTTCCATCAGCCTTATTAATTGATTTGGCGTATACCTCCACTACACTACTTTGATATGCATCAGTGGGGATTATTAAGAAATGAGTATGCCCACCGAAACAATAAGTGGGTATACCTGCGTATACCCTCCACCACAGCATCAAGGGAAGAATACTATTATTTCTAACAAACATATCTATATATATTTCAGGATGTTGTGTATCCCTGAAAATAATCTGAATTAATGGAAACATAACAGTATTGAAATCATAGCTTGTCCAAAAAAAAAAGTTGTCAACTTACCCGGTGTCAGGGATTCTTGAAAGATGGGGAAAACCTCAACTTTTTTTAGTACACATTTTTCTTAATATTGACAACATTTAAAATATATTTTTTCATAGACCAAAGTATCAGCTATCAGATCATCTAAAGGAACAAACTCCTAATTATTTTAAGTTTTTCTTAAAATGCAACTTAATAACTGGATTTATGTAAACTCCGTAATACACCTTAAATGGTTAATTGAGAAATATTTTTCAAGTCAGACAGGGCTATTCCAAAAAACTACATTATTCATTGTCGCTCGTTTTTGGAATTTTAAACACTTTTTGAGAGTTTGAAATGGACAAGGGCGTTGACAGGCATAGAGCCGCATCTTGTCTATTTCAAATCTTCTCTCATTGATTGAGAAAGGTGCCGAATTACATGATGACACTCGTCTCGATCAATGAGAAGATTTGTACACGTTGTTGTATTACTTCATGAAGCAAAATATTTATTTAATAACGGAGCATTGTCTAAATTCAAATTAACCCCTTGCAACTAGACATTGAAGTTTAGAAGATGGTTGTCTTCCAAGTCGGGAATTGAGGAAGTATGACCAAGTAAAGTTTGGTCGAAAATTTTCTGTGCTCTGCTTTACACTACCTACTGTGTAACTATCAGAACTCAGGATAAGACCCAGATGCAGATAGTTTGAATCATAGAAGTTTATTTACAATGCAGGGGGCAGACAAACGACAGGTCAAGGGCAGGCAGAGGTCGGTAATCCAGGGCAGAGTCTGTAAGGTACAGAACGGCAGGCAGACTCAGGGTCAGAGCAGGCAGAATGGTCAAAACCGGAAGAACTAGAAAACAGGGACTAAAGCCAACAGGAGTATGGAAAAACACGCTGGTAGGCATGACGAGACAAGACGAACTGGCAACAGACAAACAGAAAACACAGGTATAAATGCACAGGGGATAATGGGGGAAATGGTGTAGCTACCCCTGTACTTCAGGTTGGCTCAGTGGAGAAGTCACGTAGATTTTTGCTCAACATTTTGATATAGGTCAAATCAAAGGAACAAGCTTGCCTTTTATAATGTGCAAAATGTACATGTACACAAAAATACACACCAATCTCAAAGTAGAATAATTGAATTAAGAAATATAGAAATATTAGGATGAGCAATGTCAGGAGTGTGTGTGTGTGTATATATATACTGTATATATATGTATGTGTGTGTGTGATGGGATGTATAGACAATATGGACAGTATATGGATAGAATGTGCAGTATATCTGAAGAATAGTATATGTACAGCAATAGTTAAATAGGATAGGCCTTGACTGGAATACAGAATATACATATGAAGTGGGTAAAACAACATGTAAACATCATTATAGTGACCGGTGTTCCATCACTATGCACTGTACATAGGACAGCAGCCTCTGAGGTGCATGGTAGAGTAACTGGGTGGTAGCCGGCTAATGACAGTGACTAAATTTCAGGGCAGGGTACTGGCCGGAGGCTGGCTGGCGGTGATGGCCTAGATAGAAGTTGTTTTTCAGTCTCTAAGTCCCAGCTTTGATTCACCTGTACTGACCTCATCTTCTGGATGGTAGCGGGGTGAACAGGCCGTGGCTCGGGTGGCTGAAGTCTTAGATATTCTTGGCCTTCCTGTAACACCGGGTGCTGTAGATGTCCTACAGGGCAGGCAGTGTGCCCCGGTGATGCATTGGGCTGACCTCACCACCCTCTGGAGAGCCCTGCGGTTGCGGTCGGTGCAGTTGCCGTACCAGGCGGTGATACAGCCCGACAGGATGCTCTCATTGGTGCATCTGTAAACGTTTGTCAGGGTCTTAGGGGCTAAACCTAATTTCTTCAGCCTCCTGAGGTTGAAGAGGTGCTGTTGTACCTTCTTCACCACACTGTCTGTGTGGGTTGACCATGGTATAGCCATAGATTCCTGAATAATCATTTATAAATCCGTCTTAAGTTTAGTACAACTGTCTTCCTACACCTGTCTTACTACATTATTTATGAGATACTACATTATTTATGGGTAGGCCTGCTATGATATGATATTCCAATTATGTCTAACACTCCCATTTTGAGTATTTGTAAACAAACGTAATATAACCAAATGTGTAAAACTACTGTATCCTGTTGAGCTCATGGACCTTGCATCCATAGCCCCCTATACAAATTTTAGAGTGGTAACATTTCCCCAGGCCCATCCTTCTGCTTCATATACAGTGGGGCAAAAAAGTATTTAGTCAGCCACCAATTGTGCAAGTTCTCCCACTTAAAAAGATGACAGAGGCCTGTAATTTTCATCATAGGTACACTTCAACTATGACAGACAAAATTAGAAAAGAAATCCAGAAAATCACATTGTAGGAGAAAAAAAATCCAGAAAATCACATTGTAGGATTTTTAATGAATTTATTTGCAAATTATGGTGGAAAATAAGTATTTGGTCAATAACAAAAGTTTATCTCAATACTTTGTTATATACCCTTTGTTGGCAATGACAGAGGTCAAACGTTTTCTGTAAGTCTTCACAAGGTTTTCACACACTGTTGCTGGTATTTTGGCCCATTCCTCCACGCAGATCTCCTCTAGAGCAGTGATGTTTTGGGGCTGTTGCTGGGCAACACAGACTTTCAACTCCCTCCAAAGATTTTCTATGGGGTTGAGATCTGGAGACTGGCTAGGCCATTCCAGGACCTTGAAATGCTTCTTACGAAGCCACTCCTTCGTTGCCCGGGCGGTGTGTTTGGGATCATTGTCATGCTGAAAGACCCAGCCACGTTTCATCTTCAATGCCCTTGCTGATGGAAGGAGGTTTTCACTCAAAATCTCACGATACATGGCCCCATTCATTCTGTCCTTTACACGGATCAGTCGTCCTGGTCCCTTTGCAGAAAAACAGCCCCAAAGCATGATGTTTCCACCCCCATGCTTCACAGTAGGTATGGTGTTCTTTGGATGCAACTCAGCATTCTTTGTCCTCCAAACACGACGAGTTGAGTTTTTACCAAAAAGTTCTATTTTGGTTTCATCTGACCATATGACATTCTCCCAATCTTCTTCTGGATCATCCAAATGCTCTCTAGCAAACTTCAGACGGGCCTGGACATGTACTGGCTTAAGCAGGGGGACACGTCTGGCACTGCACGATTTGAGTCCCTGGCGGCGTAGTGTGTTACTGATGGTAGGCTTTGTTACTTTGGTCCCAGCTCTCTGCAGGTCATTCACTAGGTCCCCCCGTGTGGTTCTGGGATTTTTGCTCACCGTTCTTGTGATCATTTTGACCCCACGGGGTGAGATCTTGCGTGGAGCCCCAGATCGAGGGAGATTATCAGTGGTCTTGTATGTCTTCCATTTCCTAATAATTGCTCCCACAGTTGATTTCTTCAAACCAAGCTGCTTACCTATTGCAGATTCAGTCTTCCCAGCCTGGTGCAGGTCTACAATTTTGTTTCTGGTGTCCTTTGACAGCTCTTTGGTCTTGGCCATAGTGGAGTTTGGAGTGTGACTGTTTGAGGTTGTGGACAGGTGTCTTTTATACTGATAACAAGTTCAAACAGGTGCCATTAATACAGGTAACGAGTGGAGGACAGAGGAGCATCTTAAAGAAGAAGTTACAGGTCTGTGAGAGCCAGAAATCTTGCTTGTTTGTAGGTGACCAAATACTTATTTTCCACCATAATTTGCAAATAATTTCATTAAAAATCCTACAATGTGATTTTCTGGATTTTTTTTTCTCATTTTGTCTGTCATAGTTGAAGTGTACCTATGATGAAAATTACAGGCCTCTCTCATCTTTTTAAGTGGGAGAACTTGCACAATTGGTGGCTGACTAAATACTTTTTTGCCCCACTGTACCAAGTAGCTGCAGTAACTGTCATTGGACTGAAACAGATTCTACAGATTTCTGAGTGTAGGCTACTTGAAGAACGTCTTGAGCCTGCATTTATTTAACTGGGCATACAAACCCTATAGGACTGGATTGAGACAGAAGTCACCATCAGTAACTTAAGTATATGTCTTGCTTAGCTAGTACTGTAGGCCCACACACAGCAAACCTCTGGCTGTCAATCAAAGCCATCAGACTTCAACATATGCAGATCACACCTATCTCCATAGAGACGAACACCTGTCATCCAATGGCTTAGTAAAAAAATCTTGGGAGACCAAGAACGTTGTGTATTATACATGCTGAAATTACATAATCATACCATTGTAGTTTACAAAAAAGTATTAAAGTACTCCCGACTCTATCATTTGGAAAAGTGTAAATAAACATCTGCACTGAATGTTGTTTTCTTCAGCTTACTCTTCTCTTCAGTTCCTGTCAACTTCCTTGTAGTCTGAATAGTGTTTTTTGTCACTGTCTTTCTCCATCCAGAGTTGAGACCATGCACCGTAGAAAAACGACTGTGCGAGAGAAGGGCCGTCGGCAGGCTATCCGTGGGCCTGCTTACATGTTCAGTGAGCGGGGCACCAGTCTCACTTCAGAGGAGGAGCGCTTCCTAGATGCTGCTGAGTACGGGAACATCCCAGTGGTGCGTAAGATGCTGGAGGAGTCCAAGACCCTCAACGTCAACTGTGTGGACTACATGGGCCAGAATGCACTGCAGTTGGCCGTGGGTAATGAGCACTTGGAGGTGACAGAGCTGCTGCTGAAGAAGGAGGGGCTGGCGCGTGTGGGTGATGGTCTACTCTTTGCCATCAGTAAGGGCTATGTGCGCATCGTAGAGGCTATCCTGGCCCACCCTGCATTCGGGGGTGGGCTGCGCCTAACCCTGAGCCCCCTGGAGCAGGAGCTAAGAGATGATGACTTTTATGCTTACGATGAAGACGGTACACGTTTTTCCCATGACGTGACCCCGGTCATCTTGGCTGCACACTGCCAGGAGTATGAGATAGTGCACACTCTGTTGATGAAGGGAGCACGCATCGAGAAACCCCATGATTACTTTTGTAAATGTAATGAGTGTCATGACAAGCAATGCCGTGACTCGTTCAGCCACTCCCGCTCCAGGATGAATGCCTATAAAGGGTTAGCCAGCGCTGCCTACCTGTCCCTGTCTAGTGAGGACCCTGTATTCACAGCTCTGGAGCTCAGCAACGAGCTGGCTCGCCTCGCCAACATCGAGACTGAGTTCAAGGTGAGAAAAACACAAAGACCAAGCTTGAGGATGAAGGAAAGGGTTTACTTTTCACCTATGTAATGTATTGGCTTGCTTTCTCTCACACATGCTCTCCCCCCTCTTACTCATTTTGCAATATTTAAAAGCTTTGTGCAGATATTTTTGTGAAAGCCTTAGAGCTGATTTTTGTCTTTTGATTACTCACAGAAATGATTAATTGGGAAGAGATCAAATCAGTTAGTCCATGTACAGCATACTTCACCAAATGACACACTCTAATATTATTGGAACCCGCTGTGAGAAAATGAAGATTGGTCCCAATCTCAAATCGGTCATTGACCGGTTAGAAATTATCACAATTTCTGAGTGTACTGTATGTCAGACGTTGCCCCATATTATACACCAACATACTTACAGCATATAAAGCATATTTATGTTTTCTTGTGGCCATGTTTTTTGCAATGCAATGTAACTTTTCTCTGGTATTTACATTCAGTTTGCTCTCCCATGCAGATAAGGCACCTCGACTCAAAGAGGAATTAAATTCTGACAATCAGTATCACAACTGGCTGTGATCGGGAGTCCCATAGGGCAGCACACAATTGTCCCAGCGTCATCCGGGTTAGGGGAGGGTTTGGCCGGGGAAGGCCGTCATTGTAAATAAGAATTTGTTCTTAACCGACTTGCCTAATTAAATAAAGGAAAAACATAAATAAAAAAGAGAACAAGTCTAATCCAGGATTTTTATATCCAGTCTGATTCCTGGTACTGTTTTAGGGAACTGTTTATTAAAAAATGATCCACAGTTCTGTCTAATCTTTCTGTTAATTTATACTGATTACAGACCTCTACAAAGAGTTTGGATGGAGGTTTAACATAGACGGGTATAAACACATACAGACACACAAGGACACATACTGTATCCCCTCTGTCTGAGGAACACCCACAGAAAGATGTACAAATGCATGCACACACAGTTTATGCACATTTATAAAGACCAACATTATGTGACCAACACAAACATTGGCATGCAAACTCACACCCACACACCCTGCCTGAATGAGATAAGAAAATATACACATTATTTGTCAGTGCAGAAACGGTCTGTGGTTTTCCAGGTTTCTATTGGAATATTTTACATGTAGAGCAAAAAGTGAGAGACTGACATGAACAATTTACCAAAAGGTGTGACCCCTGGGGATTGCCTCATTTTAAATAATTCTCACATCTCTTTTCCTCTCCTTTTCTTTCTCTCCCTATCCTTCTCCCTTTCTCTCTCTCTCTCTCTCTCTCGCTCTCTCGCTCTCTTCTCTCTGTGTAGAATGACTACAGAAAGCTGTCCATGCAGTGTAAAGACTTTGTGGTGGGAGTGCTTGACTTATGCAGAGACACGGAGGAGGTGGAGGCCATTTTGAATGGGGATGTGGACCAAGCTCTGCCCGGTGATCACAGTCGACCCTGCCTCATCCGGGTCAAACTGGCCATTAAGTACGAGGTCAAAAAGGTTAGCTGAACCACTCAACCTTAATCTGAAATCAAACATGCTGTTTTAAATGTTTCCTAACTCTGGTGTTTGTCTTTGTACATCTCTGTTATTGTGTCTAGCATGATTTAATAGTCTTAAATTTGAATAGCAATCAATCTCAAGAGCACAATGAGAAAGACACTTTGGATTATATTCTCCCAATCTTCACGTCCCCTATAAAGGGTTTATTTAAGAGGCAAACTGGAATGGGATATAAATGAAATGCGTGTTTTACAGCTGTGTCACACCCAACAATGGATTCTACAACACAATAATATGCAAGGTATGACAAAGCAGTCACCCTTTGCCTATGCTTATCAATGTTGTAGTATGTCATAGTTATTTTTCATCATGTCTCTGTAGTTTGTGGCCCATCCTAACTGCCAGCAGCAGCTTCTGACCCTGTGGTATGAGAACCTAGCTGGACTTAGGCAGCAGTCTGTTGGGGTCAAATGCTGGACAGTCCTGGGAGTGGCGATCGGCCTTCCTTTCCTCGCCATCGCATACTGGGTCATGCCCTGCAGTAAGGTACACACAATCCCCTTTCTATTGTGTTCTTAGAATCACTCATTAACACGTTTGTATTATTAATAGTGATATGTTTATATCATGAGGCTGATGGTTGCCATTTATGTGGTTGATTTCCTCTATATCAGTTGGGTCAGATTCTCCGCAGTCCCTTCATGAAGTTTGTGGCCCATGCTGTGTCATTCACCATCTTCCTTGGACTACTGGTAATCAATGCATCGGACCGCTTCGAAGGGGTCAAGAACCTTCCCAATGAGACAATAACAGACCACCCTCATCAGGTGTTCAGGGTCAAAACCAGTCAATTCTCCTGGACTGAGATGCTCATCATGAATTGGGTGCTTGGTAATTTATTCTGGTTTTCAAACAGCTGCTTTTGTGGGAGAGACTTTATTATCTAGTCTATTCATATGTCTTTGTTCCTGTCTCTTCACCATGAATAAAATCTTAAAGTATTCAAATCATACCACTCAAAACAGAGAGCTTTTGCACCTACTGAAAAGCACTCTCTTTATTAGGGATGATCTGGTCGGAGTGTAAGGAGATCTGGGCTGATGGGCCTAGGGAGTACATCATGCACCTGTGGAACGTGCTAGACTTTGGCATGCTGTCCATCTTCGTGGCGTCCTTCACAGCCAGGCTCATGGCCTTCCTGAGGGCCTCTGAGGCCCAGCTGTATGTGGACATGTATGTGCCCAACATGCCCAACATAGACCTGAGCAACGCCTCACTGCCACCAAATGTAGCATACTACACCCATGGTCAGTGACACTTAGAGAATGATAATAACAATGCTTAATCTCTGGCCATTCTTTTGAAAAAGCGGTGATTAAAAAAAAGTAATGTAAAAAGAGGACCGCAACCTATGATATGAAAAATCAAGGACTTGGGACTGTGAGGTTCTATCTGCAAAATGTAGAGTTTTTAAATTAGCATTTTTCAAGTCCCAGATCTCAGAACTGTTTTGTGATGTCTTCCTCTTTCATGCCTAAATAAGTATATCACCTTCCATACAATTATTTTTGATTGACATATGCAGTGTTGTGTGATCAGATTGCAGGTAGAACCTTATATATAGCGCCAAGATAAAAAGGTGTTTGCACAGATGTTTCTCGAGTCTCAGATTTGAAGTACCACCTAATGAGCAATTCCATGTGAATAACATATTTTTTATCAAAATGTCATAGAACCTGAGTCAGTCCCCAGGTCACAATGTGACATTTAACAGCAACCTCTCTCTCTCTCTCTCAGCCAGGAACAGGTGGTTACCCTCCGACCCTCAGCTGATCTCCGAGGGTTTGTACTCCATTGCGGTGGTGCTCAGTTTCTCTCGCATTGCCTACATCTTGCCTGCCAATGAGAGCTTCGGCCCACTTCAAATCTCCCTCGGCCGGACGGTCAAGGACATCTTCAAGTTCATGGTCATCTTCATAATGGTCTTCCTGGCTTTCATGATTGGCATGTTCAATCTATATTCCTATTACCTTGGTGCCAAGTACAACCCTGCCTTCACCACGTAAGTGCCCTCCTGCCTGTTCCTGTAAATTAAGTGCTTTAAGTAGAGATGTATGTATGTATGTCTATGTATTCATTTGTGTGTTATTTATTAATGTCCGTGTGTGTGCGTTTGCACGCGTGTGTGTTTTGTTTGATTATGTGTGTTCACAGGGTGGAGGAGAGCTTTAAGACTCTATTTTGGTCCATCTTCGGCTTGTCCGAGGTTATCTCTGTGGTCTTGAAGTATGACCATAAGTTCATAGAGAACATTGGTTATGTTCTCTTTGGCGTCTACAATGTAACCATGGTAATCGTACTGCTCAACATGCTGATTGCAATGATCAATCACTCCTATCAGGAGATTGAGGTGAGACTAGGAACCAATAGGCCTAAACACCACTAGGGAATTCACAGGAGATATATAGTCGGTAATCAATGCTTTGAGGTCAGAGGGGAATTATGTCAATTTACAGTGTGGGTGAGTTATTATACTGTTATGTTCATGTTGTATTCATGTACCATTTTGTGAGTACAATGTTGTGAACAGTTATGATAAAATTATCAGACCATATTAGATGAATTGTATGATTGTGCTCCAAACTGAGTCATTGCCCCTCACTTATCACTACTCTCCATTTATATCATGGTCTGTCTCAATCTCAACAGGAGGATGCTGATGTGGAGTGGAAGTTTGCCCGTGCCAAACTCTGGCTATCCTACTTTGACGAGGGGCGTACTCTGCCCCCACCATTTAACCTGGTTCCCAGCCCCAAGTCCTTCTACTACCTAGCCCTGCGCACAAGGGCTTGTCTGGTGAGGCTGTGCAAGGCCAAAGCTCGTCACCATGACAACCAGCGTGAGACAGCCATGATCAATTTGCGATTTAAGGTCAGAAGTTGGCTTTTAGGGAGAGGCTGTAGCCAGTTATATATCTGCCTCTTTAATTAATGAAATTTTAATGGGTGTGTGGTTTCTGTTCCATTTCAGCTTAATCAGTACAGACCTCAAACCAGGACACCAGGGCAGGATGACTTCACCATTAGAAAACCCATCAAACATCCTACTCGATACCAGGTACTTCCTTCATACCAGTCAATTTGATTAATTAGCAAGATCAGACGATATTCAGACATGCTACATTCTGAACTGTTGTCTCTAAAGTTCCCATTCTCTCTATTTTCTTGAAAGAAACTGATGAAGAGGCTCATTAAGAGATATGTGCTAAAGGCTCAGGTTGACAGTGAAAATGACGAAATCAACGAAGGTGAGAATGATTCCTATCCATTATGTAAGATCACAAAGCTGTTGTGGAATACTCATCATTCTTACAGCTGCAAGGCTGTGACATGGAGTTGTAGTGGATTGAGCGATCAATAACCTGTGGTGCATGCCTTGCAGGTGAGCTGAAGGAGATCAAGCAGGACATCTCCAGCCTTCGCTATGAGCTCCTGGAGGAGAAGTCTCAGGCCACAGAGGAACTAGCTGACTTGATCCAACAGCTTGGTGACAAGCTTAGCAAGAATGCCAAGAAACCCTGATGGGAATTGAGGTGTGTTCTCTGTATAAAACCTTCAAACTTAGATTCATAGTGTGTTGTTAAATTCTGGGATTGCACTCCACTTTGAGGTGTAGTGTAGGCTAGCTGTAGTTGTGTTCCTCTATATTAAAATAAATATATATATTCACATTAAATCATTCTGCCTGTAAAGTAGTAGGATAACCTAGGTGAAATGCTGATGAATGTGTGTAGACAAGAGTATTTTACATTTGTAAAAAAAAATGTTTGTATTGAAATATTTAGACATTTTTAAATAAAATAATTATTATTATTGAGTAGGCCTGCCTGTATTATTGATGCTATTGCAGCACACTCCTCAGCCTGAAGTGTTCCCACTTGCGCCACCGAATAGCTAGCTTTTTCGTGTGGTGCCAATTGGTAAGACACTTCAGGAGGGTGGTCATGTGTGCTAGCAAGGCAGAGGTCCTGGGTTCGAGCCTCGGTGTGAGCTGAATCAGGTAGTGGTAATCACTAAGCAGGCAGTGTTATGTCCTTTACAGTGGTGCCTTGACCCGGATCTACAGTTGCACTCAGCTCAAAGTTGGGGTAGCTGTTGAGTAAGTGTGAGGGGTGGAACGTGGCACATGGGGATGTGTGAAATTTACTCCTCAGCCTGAAGTGTCCCCACTTGCGTCACCGAATAGCTAGCTTTTTCGTTTAGCGCCACCTGGTAAGATGCTTTAGGAGGGCGGCTACATGTGCTAGCAAGACAGAGGTCATAGGTTCGAGAATCGGTGTGCGTCGAATCAGGAGTAAGTGATACTTGCTATAAAATAAGCGGCATGATGTCCTTTATCAATAAACATGAATTAGGAAATTCAAATGAATGATGAACAAGGCAAGCTAATATATATTCCAGCAGCCCAAACTGACCGTTGCAAACAATACACACATTTATCTACAATCTCCCAAGAGAAATGTCATCCTGAACATAACTTTATTAAAGGAACAATAGTACTGTATTCAACGTGCCATACTCCAGATCTAGTAAATCTGGCTTTCAACAATACATTGGTCTAATAAGACAAACACAAGTGAGGATCAACATGTAGATCTAGATCTCCAGCTTATAGTCCTAAAAACCTGAAAGAAGTTACCTCTAGTTCGTTCAGCAATTCCTTAGGGGAAAATGAATGGGGAATGAATAAGGTTTTGAGGTAAATGCCGGAAATAAGGTCTGAGGTTAACACAGGCTTAGGAGATCTTATACATTTTGTTCTATGAGATATCAGTCAGTTCAGTTAACACAACCTTTATGAATTATGAAGACTTGTGCTTTTTTTAAATTACATAAATGCTTAAAAATGCACAAAGTGACGTTAGCTGATGAAGATAATCTCATAGAACAAAACGTATATGATCTAAACCAGGTGTTTACCACAGACCTTATTTACGGCATTTATCAAAAAACTCCATTAATTTCACCATAAGCTTTGTCCAACAAACCATAACAGAGTTAGTACTTTAAAAAAAAAAATATGATTATTGTAAAATCTGCATAAAAACAATATGCACCAGAGATGTGTTTCCATCAAATTCTATAAAAAGCTGTGCATGACAGAGCACATAAAAATACATTTTGCTATTAAATTCCCATGTACTGAATAAAAAAATACAAGTTAAATGGGTTTGCATCGCATTTTCAACTCTACTGATGGTTTTCTCACAAAAATTGTTTAGCGTTATATAGCGAGTGTGCCCACTCTGGTATTGGAACGTACATTCTAGCCAACATCTTGCCGCTACAGTGCAGGTGTATGTATGAACTTCACCAACAGAGCAGAGCAGATACCAGGCTTTGTGGAATCTAGCTCCGACTACATTGAATCGCCCCAAGGTCAATACTTCAAAAATATAAATCATTAAACACCTACCTTGTACCCATTTTTGTCCTCTGCAGATGCATGCCTTTTGTTGTTTGCTGAAATCCATACATTCTAAATAAACCTTAATTAAATACAACCACCAACTTTGTGCTTGTTTAGGTTTCTCAAAGACGGCAAATTGAATCTCCGATGACGTGGTCCTAGGGCTCCAAATACTAATTGTCAAAAAAATGTAATAATCATACAATCTACAGATCCAACCAATTTTAATTTGCACATGCTTCGTAAGCAACAGGTGTAAAATATCAGTGAAATGCTTTCTTATGGGCCCTTCCCAACAATGCAAAATAAAATTAAAATAACAATACAAATAATTGTAACACTAGGAATAAATACACAATGAGCAATGATAGCTTGGCTATATACATGGGGTACCAGTACCAACCGATGTACAGGGTTACAAGGAAATTGAGGTAGATATATACAGTACCAGTCAATAGTTTGGACACCTACTCATTCAAGGGTTTTTCTTTGTTTTTTTACTATTTTCTACATTGTATGAAATCTATGAAATCATACATCTATGAAATATCTCTTATGGAATCATGTAGTAACCAAAAAAGTGTTAAACAAGCCAAAATATATTTTAGATTGTAGATCCTTCAAAGTAGCCACACTTTGCCTTGATGACAGCTTTGGCATTCTCTCAACCAGTTTCACCTGGAATGCTTTTCCAACAGTCTTGAAGGAGTTCCCACATATGCTGAGCACTTTCCTTCACTCTGCAGTCCAACTCATCCCAAACCATCTCAATTGGGATGAGGTTGGGTGATTGTGGAGGCCAGGTCATCTGATGCAGATCTCCATCCCTCTCCTTGTAAGGAGAGCCTTCAAATAGCCCTTACACAGCCTGGGGGTGTGTTGGGTCATTGTCCTGTTGTAAAACAAATGATAGTGGGAATAAGTGCAAACCAGATAGGATGACGTATCGCTGCAGAATGCTGTGATAGTCATGCTGTTTAAGTGTGCATTGAATTGTAAATAAATCACAGACAGTGTCACCAGCAAAGCACACCCACACCATCAAACCTTCTCTTCCATGCTTCACGGTGGGAACTACACATGCGGAGATCATTCGTTCACCTACTCTGCGACTTACAAAGAAACGGCGGTTGGAACCAAAAATGTCACATTTGGACTCATCAGACTAAAGGACCGTTTTCCACTGGTCTAATGTCCATTGCTCGTTTCTTGGCCCAAGCAAGTCTCTTCTTCTTATTGGTGTCCTTTGGTAGTGGTTTCTTTGCAGCAATTCGACCATGAAGGCCTAATTCACGCAGTCTCCTCTGAACAGTTGATGTTGAGATGTGTCTGTTACTTGAACTCTGTGAAGCATTTTTTTTGGGCTGCAGTTTCTGAGGCTGGTAACTCTAATGACCTTATCCCCTGCAGCAGAGGTAACTCTGGGTCTTCCTGTGGCGGTCCTCATGAGAGTCAGTTTCATCATAGCTCGATGGTTTTTACGACTGCACTTGAAGAAACTTTCATAGTTCTTGAAATGTTCCGGATTGACTGACCTTCATGTCTTGAAGTAATGATGGACTGTCGTTTCTCTTTGCTTATTTGAGCTGTTCTTGCCATAATCTGGACTTGGTCTTTTACCAAATAGGGCTATCTTCTGTATACCACCCCTACCTTATCACAACACGACTGATTGGCTCAAACACATTAAGAAGGAAAGAAATTCCACGAATTAACAAGGCACATCTGTTAATTGAAATGCATTCCAAATGCACCTCATGAAGCTGGTTGAGAGAATGCCAACAGTGTGCAAAGCTGTCATCAAGGCAAAGGGTGGCAACATTGAAGAATCTCAAATATAAAATATTATGATTTCTTTTACACTTTTTTGGTTACTACATGGTTCCATGTGTTATTTCATAGTTTGTCTTCACTATTATTCTACAATGTAGAAAATAGTACAAATAAAGAAAAACCCTGGAATGAGTAGGTGTGTCCAAACTTTTGACTGGTACTGTACACCTACTTAGCAGATATTTACAGATAGCCAGGGGCACACTCCAATACTCAGACATCATTGGCAAACAAAGCATTTGTGTTTAGTGTGTCCGCAAGATCAGAGGCATTGGGATGACCAGGGATGTTCTCTTGAAAAAAGTGTGTGAATTGGAACATTGTCTGTCCTGCTAAGCATTCAAAATGTAACAAATACTTTTGGGTGTCAGGGAAAATGTATGGAGTAAAAAGTACATTATTTTCTTGGGAATGTAGCGAAGTAAAAATTGTCAAAAATATAAATAGTAAAGTACATAAAGTACATATACCCCACAAAACTAGTAGTAGTTTAAAGTATTTTTACTGAAGTACTTTACACCACTGGTAAAACGTTTTTGGTTGTATTTGATTAAACGTTTATTGAAAAAGTATGGATTTCAGCAAACAAAGAAAGGCACGTGACTACAGAGGACAAACAATGTAGGCATTTCATGATTTACATTTTTTTAACTGTTGACCTTGGACGAATCTGTAGTCGGAGCTTGATTCCACCATATCTGGTCTCTGCTTCACTCTGTTGGAGAAGTTAAATCATAAACTTCCTTCACCACGGAGTGGAATTTATGTCCGCTAGCCTACATGTAGCTTTTTTTTTTTTTTCTGACTGGCCACAGAAAATAGCCCTACCACAATATAGCTGGCTTCACCAAAAAAAACGTGTTCCTGTCAACAAAGGCATACAGAGTGGGCCTCCCGGGTGGTGCAGTGGTCTAAGGTACTGCATCACAGTGCTAGCTGTGCCACCAGAGATTCTGGGTTCGAGCCCAGGCTGTGTTGCGGGAGGCCCATGGTGCGGCGCACAATTGGCCCAGCGTCGTCCGGGTTAGGGAGGGTTTGGCTGGCAGGGATATCCTTGTCTCATCGCGCACTAGCGACTCCTGGTGTTTCCTCCGACACATTGGGTTGGATGTGCATTGTGTCATGAAGCACTGCGGCTTGGTTGGGTTGTGTTTTGGAGGACGCATGGCTCTTGACCTTCACCTCTCCCGAATCCGTATGGGAGTTGCAGCAATGAGACAAGACAGTAACTACTACCAATTGGATACCATAAAAAGGGGGTATAAAATAAAAAAAAACAAAGGCTTACAGTATGTATAATTGCTAGGAACTCTACATACCAGATGTAATGTGTCCCTCGCTATCAAATAAACTTCTGAATCCAATTTTTGTGCCGAATGGCGCCATTGTGCTTAAATTGATTTTGTCCCCCCACACCGATCACGACACGCAGGTTGAAATATCAAAACAAACTCTGAACCAATTATATTAATTTGGGGACAGATCGACAAGCATTAAACATTTATGGCAATTTAGCTAGCTAGCCTGCTGTTGCTAGCTAATTCGTCCTGGGATATAAACCTTGAGTTGTTGTTTTACCTGAAATGAGGACCATTTTACCTGAAAGGTCCTCTACTACGAAAATGTATCCACACATAAAATAGTCAACCGAATCGTTTCTAGTCATCTCTCCTCCTTCCAGGCTTTTTTTTCTTCTTTGGACTTTATATGGCAATTAACTTTCATAATAAGGTGCATTACCACAACCAACCTCAGTTAATCTTTCAATCACCCACATGGGTATACAGTGGCAAGAAAAAGTATGTGAACCCCTTGGAATTACCTGGATTTCTGCATAAATTTGTCCTAAAATGTTATCTGATCTTCATCTTAGTCAAAGCAATAGACAAACACAGTGTGCTTAAACTAATAACACACAAATTATTGTATTTTTCTTGTCTATATTGAATACATCATTTAAACAATCACAGTGTAGGTTGGAAAAAGTTTGTGAACCCCTAGGCTAATGACTTTTACAAAAGCTAATTGGAGTTAGGAGTCAGCTAAGCTGGAGTCCAATCAATGAGACGAGATTGGAGCTGCCAGGAGCTGCCAGGCCCTATAAAAAACAGTCACAAAATTTGAGTTTGCTATTCACAAGAAGCTTTGCCTGATGTGAACCATGCCTCGAACAAAAGAGATTTCAGAAGACCCAAAGTTAATAATTGTTGACTTGCATAAAGCTGGAAAGGGTTACAAAACTATCTTTAAAAGCCTTGTTCATCAGTCCAGGGTAAGACAAATTGTCTATAAATGTAGAAAGTTCAGCACTGTTGCTACTCTCCCTGGGAGTGGCCATCCTGCAAAGATGACTGCAAGAGCACAGTGCAGAATGCTCAATGAGGTTAAGAAGAATCCTAGAGTGTCAGCTAAAGACTTACAGAAATCTCTGGAACATGCTAACATCTGACGAGTCTACAATACAAAAAACACTAAACAAAAATGGTATTCATAGGAGGACTCCACAGAATAAGCCACTGCCGTCCAAAGTTCACAAAAGAGCACCTGGATGTTCCACAGTGCTTCTGGCAAAATATTCTGTGGACAGATTAAACTAAAGTTGAGTTGTTTGGAAGGATCACACAACACTATGTTGAGAAAAAAATTGTACAGCACACCAACATCAAAACCTCATCCCAACTATAAAGTATGGTGGAGGGAGCACTGTGGTTTGGGGCTGCTTTGCTGCCTCAGGGCCTGGACAGCTTGCTATCATCGACGTAAAAATGTATTCCGACGTTTTATCAAGACATTTTGCAGGATAATGTAAGGCTATATGTCCGCCAATTGAAGCTCAACAGAAGTTGGGTGATGCAACAGGACAACGACCCCAAACACAGAAGTAAATCAACAGAAGAAAATATGCCTTCTGACCTCAACCGACTTAAAATGTTGTGGCATGACCTGCAGAGCAGTTCACACCAGACATCCTAAGAATATTGCTGAACTGAAACAGTTTTGTAAAGCTTAATGGTCCAAAATTCCTGACAGTTGTGCAGGTCTGATCCGCAATTACAGAAAACGTTTGGTTGAGTTGCTGCCAAAGGAGGGTCAACCAGTTGTTAAAAACTTCTTAGGGGTAGGCGTCCCGCTTGCGGTGAAACTGGACGGCGTGTAATTCAAATAAATTCAAATAAATATTATGGATTTAACATTTAGGTACATATAAGTGTCATATCGGCTAAAAGCTTAAATTCTTGTTAATCTAACTGCACTGTCCAATTTACAGTAGCTATTACAGCGAAAGCATGCCACGCAACTGTTTGAGGACGGCGCCCCACATCAACATAATTTTTTTCCACCGGCACAGATTTCATACGTTCACATATACAGATTAAATATTCACTTTTTGATAATATTCCTCTGATTTGTCATCCAAAGGGTCCCAGCTATAACATGCAGTGTCGTTTTGTTAGATAAAATATTTTTTTATATCCTAAAAAGTCTGTTTTAGTTGGCGCCATCGATTTGAGTAATCCACTCGTTCAACTTGCAAAGAAAGGAATCCACAAATCTACCCCAAACTTTGTTTCATCAAGTCAAAAGTAAAAAAACTTTTGTATTTACTCCACAGACACCCTAAAATGTAATCAAACTATAATATTTATTTCGGAAACTACTTTATTTGTTTTTGAAGTTACAAGCCTGAAACTTTGAACATAGACTGCTGACACCCTGTGGAAGCCATATGAATTGCATCAATATGACAATATGACATTTCTCTTGCATTTCTAAGAGGACCTTATAAATCTAATTGTGCTAATGGCAAAATGTAATATTCATAAATGTAAATTTACTAATAAAAAAACACGCTTCTGTGTTTTCTATAAGGAATTCGAGCAGTACATTAAGACCATTCAACATTCTTCTGATAAGAAAGCTGTTATAATGATCAATATGTGTGTTTCTTTTAAGGTCTTTGTATAATCTGTCATTTGTTGTACCCCCTAGCATATGTTATCATTGTCTGTTTGTATACTTCTTATATGTATACTGATTTTTCTCCAATAAAAAAATGAAAAAAATGAAAGAAAGAAATTTCTAAAAGGATGGTCTCGCCAAAAAAAAAAATCCTGGTTTGTTTTTCTTTAGATTTTCTCCTACCATATCTATTGTGTTATATTCTCCTACACTATTTTGACATTTCTACAAAATTCAATGTGTTTTCTTTCCAATGGTACCAATTGTATGCATATGCTGGCTTCAGGACCTGAGCTACAGGCAGTTTACTTTGGGCACGTCATTCAGGCAGAAAGTGGATAAAAAAGGGGGCCTATCCTTAAGAAGTTAAATCCAAGGGTTCACATACTTTTCCCACCCTACACTGTGAATGTTTACACGGTGTGTTAAATAAATACATGAGCACGTATACTTATTTGTGTTTTATTCGTTTAAGCAGACTGTTTGTCTATTGTTGTGACTTAGATGAAGATCAGATCAAATTTTATGACCAATTTATGCAGAAATCCAGGTAATTCCAAAGGGTTCACATACTTTTTCTTGCCACTGTATGTTACTAAAAACCAATGAGAAGATGAGAAATTAGAAAATAAATTAGGAGATGGGAGATGCAAGACTTGCAGCGAGTTCTGCGTCATAAATAGAATCAACTTCTATTTTAGCGCCCGCCAACACACGAGCAGTGTGGGTACAATGATTGAATAACGTGTGTGTGTACATTTATTTTTGCAACGCTCGCGACCGGTGCGTGTTACAGCGAGCTGTCATTAGACCACGCACTTCAGGCAAGACTTCCTGTTTCCATCAGGCCTGTCGTGACATTTTTTATCGGACATGTACTTTACTCGCATAAAAAGCTT
Source organism: Salvelinus alpinus (assembly GCF_045679555.1). Lineage (NCBI taxonomy): Eukaryota > Metazoa > Chordata > Actinopteri > Salmoniformes > Salmonidae > Salvelinus > Salvelinus alpinus. The sequence goes on along the minus strand of NC_092098.1, from coordinate 14,422,240 downwards.
GGATGGGAACCTGGTTTATTAGCCTACAGAAGCATTTCCCAAACTCGGTCCTTGGTTTTGCCACAACATTTCAAAATGTATTCAAATCTTGTCATTTGAATCAGCTGTGTAGTACTAGCATAGGCGGAAATCCACGGGGGGACGGGGGGGACACGACCCCCCCATCCTGGGGAAAATATGATTTGTCCCCCCCAATCTATCACTGTAAACATAACTATGTAATTTCAATAATATTAATAATACGCAATGAAAGCAGTTGTGCTGATTATAGACACTTAATAGCGCCTTTTTAAGTTTCAAAAGATTGCGACCACCCCGCCCTTTGCCTCACAATGGTTTGATCCACTGCCAGTTCTTTAGCTGGCAAGGTAATAGAGGGTTCGTATCTACTGTCTGAAAGGCACATGTACGTAACTGACGTGAGGTTAATCCAGTCAATCGCGCCATAACAATGTTTACATTTTTATGTTGGCAGGGTTCACACACTAGCTGAATTTGCAGAGCTAGCGCGCAAACTAAAGCAAACATTAACTAGCAAGCTAGCTAGTACCTATTCCATTAATGTGGCGTCGTCAAAGATGGAATCTTTGCTATCGTCAGTTTATTCCAAGATCAGCATGCAGCTGTAGTGCTTCAAAGTCCCTGTGATAAGGTTAGCGATAAACTGAAGTCCAAACTGAACAGAACTACACTCTCTTATACCATTGTCTTAAATATATTTAATGGTCTCGTTGCAAAAGCTAAATTGTCGCTAGTGAACTTTTTTACATTTATTTTATTTCACTTTTTTTTTTAAAGATTATAGCAAACACCACAGAAACGGAGTTGGTGCTCGCTAGCTTTACAAATTCAGCTATTGTTGGAAGCCAGCCAATATGAAACAAACTATATTAAAATTAGAAAAGGTTGTAGCATATGTTGTATAAATGTGTGTGTGTGCAGCTAGACCGGCCAGCCAGCCAGGTAGAAAAATGGCAGAAAAAAGTAAAAAGACGGACATCAGAGTATTTTTCAGTACACCAAAACGCAAAGTAAGAACTCTAGTAGCCTAATATCTCAAAGACGAGTTGATAAAATGTTCATAAGAAAGAAGTGAAATGCTAATGGAATGTTTCACAATGATGTCATTAGGCAGAGCAGGCAACAGATGGCACACAGACAGCAGAGCTGGGGACAGATAGGCAGGGACAGACTGGCAGAGACAGGGAGTCTCAGGTAAGTTTGTTGAGTCTTTGTTTGGCAACATTATGAAAGGTTCTCAATTTTTTTTACTTGTAAAATAGGGACATAATTGGAAAATGCCATGGATACCCCCGCTCTCAACTTAAACTGATGACTAAACTAAGATTTGTTTATGGCAATGGTATTGCTGTTGTGATTAATTGTGTAGTTTTGGGTACCGGTAGTTAGGAGTACGGCAAACACCTTATTTCTTTTCTAGGAGACAGACTGAGTCTGTGAGGGTGGTGAAAGGGAAAGAGCCAGGGAGAGAGACTTCAGAGAACAATGTCACAGCCACGGCAGGACCAGGTGTCACCCTTGTTGCCAGCAGCACCAGTATAGGGGACAGTGGCACAGCATTGTCCAGTTACCTCAGTGATGGCACAAAACCATATCAGCCACACCCACAATTTTTGAACCGCAAACTCTTGCCAACAGAGTGTTGACGTTTCAAGAGGCCCCAAAGCACAGAATGAAATTCTGAACATCATGGCCAATACAATCATTCGAGGCATTGCAGCTGAGATTAGATCTCTTCCGATTGTACAATTTTCATTAATTGTTGATGGTACTCAAGATGTCTCTGGTGCTGAACAGGAGAGTGTCTTTTTGCATTATGTTGACCATGACCTTGTCCCTCACGAGGAGTTTATTGGGCTATACAGGGTGTCGGAGACAACAGGCGAGGGCATTGCGAAAGTGGCAACTGAAGTGTTGTTGAGGCTCAATTTGCCCATGTCTGGCTTACGTGGGCAGAGTTACGATGGTGCCTCAAACATGGCAGGAAAATACACAGGTGCACAGGCAATTGTGAGAAGGCAGCAGCCATTAGCCCTCTATGTCCATTGTGGAGCACACTGTGTAAATCTGATTACACAGGCTGGCTGCTCAGCCTCCCCACTGATCCGGGATTCCCTTTCTTGGGTCCATCAGTTAGGTGTCCTCTATGGCCAGTCAGGAAAGTTTAAGAGCATGTTTGAATCAATTGCCACGTCCAAAGAAACACATCTGCCCACCCGGAAACCCCTATGTCCAACAAGGTGGACTGTGCGGAATACTGCTATTAGAGCTGTGCTAGGGCAGTATGAGCGGGTACTAAGCAGCCTAGAGGAGAGTAGTTTTTAGTACATGACAGTACACGACAGTACAGTTACAAATTATTTATTTCATGTTATTTTATTTAAAATTGCATACTTTGTGCGACATACTTGTCCATAGCTGCTGTTTGAAGAGTTGAGACACTGACTGAAGGATATTTTGTTTGATTTATTTGGGTTTTTCATTGAAGTAGTTATTTTGCTTTTAGAACTGTACTTATTTTAAGCTTTTTGTTCTTGTAAAGATATTGTAGTAGACTCAGGCCAGTGGCACATTTAATGACTATATAAATGTATCAGAAAAAGTCAGATTAAAAGGTCAATTCAATACGGAGACTAACTTTGTGATGGTTCTCTATGGAGATTATTTTAGATGAGATCACACCATGTTCATTGTATTTATGAAAACTACACCCATACAGTGTACAGTACCATTGCTACCTACTGGCCTTTCTTAATATTGCTAGTTGTAAGTATGAATACCTGCATACATACTGGACTGGTAAGGAGCACTGCTATAACTATTATTAGTAGTAGTATTATAATGATTTAAACATTTGAACAAGTTGGTTAAACCCTTCAGTTAACTACTGTACCTATCAATTATTCAGTTGTAGGAATTATGGTTCCTCAGCCTACGTTGTAATATGTTAAATGTATATTATGTGTTACAGCACTACTTTTGGTGTCCCTCTCAGGAATTGCTCTTGAGAAAATGTAATGTAATTGTCCCCTCCAAGGTTGATATCAGATTTTCGCCCCTGAGTACTAGGACAAAAAACAAAACGTGCACCGAGATTGGGAAACCCTGGCCTACAGCAAAAATATTGTATTACACTGAATTGACTTCCTCTCTGATTACAGGTACGTTTTCAGGTGCATTTTCTCAGGTCCACCCACCCACTCTTTAGCCCAATGAAACATGTCCGAGTGAACCGTAACTATGTCGTTTCCAGGAAGTGATCCTCAACCGGAATTCTTTCAACCGCCTCCAAATCAATCTTGTCACTAGTTACCAAAACCACAGCTATGTCGTAAAAAATCGTGAAAACAAAACATCGCTTTTTTGGTCTTAATTCAAAATTTGGCATAAGGTTAGCACTGTGGTCAGAGTTAAGGTTAGGTTTAAAATCAGATTGTAAAATAATACATTGTCGAAATGGGCGGTGGTTAAGCCTAAATTGAAGATGACAATATATTTTCGACCTAGGGTTTACCATAATTATGAATTTGTGGCTGTGGTAACTAGTGACGACACCAACATAACGAGGCCCCATCGCACCATGCGTAGCAACAAACCGGCTTGAGTAGAGCTCGAGCTCAACAACGTCAGGGTTGACGACAAATTAAATAGGTGTAATTTGAGAGATAACGTGCTGACAGAACGGCACTTGGGGCAAGTAACATTGCATGTTTTTGAGCGATAATTGTTAGTAATTGGCGTTTGATCCATATGCATAATTATGTTTCTAATAATGTTGACATTCCGCAATACTTGAGTTAGTGGGGTGGACTCTAGGGCCTGGGCAGGATTTAAAAGCCAGGGCATTTCCTAGCCGAGACCGGTAGCTACTCTTACCCGGTTGCTGACAAGATCAGCTGGGCAAATATTATCGTCCTTGCTGGTGTGTTGGGGAAATAGTATAATATATCAATTTAATGTTGCTACATTTTTATTGAGGTGTACAACAAACCGTCTGTGTTGTTAACTTGATATCGCCGTCCATAGTTTGATGCTGCTGCTAACGTTACTACATACCCTCACACTAGGTCCTAAATAGACACCGCGGAAAAAATGGCGGACGACCCCAACGCAGCAGACAGGAACGTGGAGATATGGAAGATAAAGAAGTTGATCAAAAGTCTGGAAGCTGCTCGGGGGTACGTGTGGACATGACAAGTGGAAGACATGGCAAATGCATGGTTTTGTCAGTGACTTTCTTCATCATATTGAGCCACTAACTGGAAGTTAATGGTACCAGGCCCATATATGAGCTAGCTAACAATTATTTGAGTATACGTTTTAGCTAGCTTACTAACTAGCAAGTGGTGTTAGTTTGAATATTTATTTGAACGCATAGCTAGCTAGTTGGCTAGCTGACAAGCTAAGTCACATGTCGGTGGCATTGATCTATGTTTCGAAAGTTTGAGTAGTCATGTAGCTAGCTAATGTTACCACAGCTAACGTTAGCTAGGCAGCTATTAGTTTTGTAACTTCAAGGGCTTCTATACATTCACAGCTAGCTGACAATACTAGTATCTGAAATTCACAGCTAGTTAGCCTACTAGTATTATCAGTTATCTGACTATCTAAACCTACACATTGTTTTAGTATAGCCAACACAGCTGATGCCCAACCATATCTAGGTGATCTTTACATTCAAATTGTTTGACACTGGACAAGTTTTCTGCTTTAAATGGTAATTTCATGGCAGTTTTCACTAAGTTAAAACTGTCAGTGCCACATCACACCTTGACTGGCTGGCAATAGACCTGTCAGCCGGAATAGCTGATGTAGTTGATTTTAGATCAAAAGGTGAAGCAATTCTTATGCCTTTCATTGACCTTAACTTATCTATGTTCCACACCTGTCCTGCGCAATGAGCACTCTCCCAAGTGGTTGTCTATATAGTGCAGTGGGTCAAGTTGTTTTTTATGAGTTCACTCTGTGAACAAACTACTGTGACCTTCACCCCCTTGACTAGGGGCAGCAGCAAACTTGTGGCCCACACCTGTCAACATGATGGTCAAAACAAAAATGTGGCAATATGAAGACCACTACTGTAGTAATGTCCTCATCTGACAACCGGTTTAATACTATACGTGTATGAAAAGGCCTGGCTTGCTTAGGTAAACAGGACACATCTGTAGGACAGGTTTAGCTATCCATAATTTGTGGTTCTTGTTTTTACAAAGTTGTTTCAATAAATAGCTTGCCAACATAATTTCGCTTGAGTTACTGTGCAACTTATTTTCTACGCAAAGGATGTGTTTTAACGTGGGTTTAATGCAATTGATCTCCTCTCAGGAATGGTACGAGTATGATCTCCTTGATCATCCCTCCAAAGGATCAGATCTCCAGAGTGGCCAAGATGTTGGCTGATGAGTTTGGCACTGCATCCAATATTAAAAGCAGAGTCAACAGGCTGTCTGTGCTCGGAGCCATCACCTCTGTACAGCAGAGACTCAAACTCTACAATAAAGGTGTGTATGTGTGAAGTCAGTAGTGAAACCCTCTCTTTCTGTATGAAGTAATTTGGGGTGGTCCTGGCTTGGTTACGGGCATTTCTTATTTCAATCAATTGATCGCTGAGAGCTAACTTATTTTTTTTTACCCTGCAGTGCCTCCCAATGGCTTGGTTGTATACTGTGGCACCATTGTGACTGACGAGGGCAAAGAGAAAAAAGTCAATATTGACTTTGAGCCTTTTAAACCCATCAACACTTCTCTGTATCTCTGTGACAACAAGTTCCACACAGAGGTAAGGTTGTTCAACACTCTGGGTTCATTATATTCCCACCTTACTATTTTTCTTATTGGCTTATTGTGACTAACTAGGAAATAAGGAGTTTTGGATTGCACAAAATGGCATCTTCTGATATCTTCTGATATTGTTGCCTGTTTTGGTGAAACAAGTTGGTGTTGTGTGTGTGTAGCCTGAAGTTATGCACAGCTGAGAGTCAATATTGACCACCTTTCTATTTAGATGAGAAATTACATCTTACCTAATGTATTTTCTGTCTCTTAGGCTCTTACAGCCTTGCTGTCAGATGACAGCAAGTTTGGTTTCATTGTGATTGATGGAAGTGGCGCCCTCTTCGGAACCCTGCAGGGCAACACCAGGGAGGTGCTGCACAAGTTCACCGTGGACCTACCCAAGAAGCACGGTTAAAAACCCTACATTCACATGCAACATACACTAATGAACAGAATTACAGCCAGCCTGTGCACACACAACCATGTATAACAAACAGTCCTCTTTCAGGCAGAGGAGGGCAGTCTGCCTTGCGTTTTGCTCGTTTGAGGATGGAGAAGAGACACAACTACGTCCGAAAGGTGGCGGAGACGGCAGTCACGCTTTTTGTTTCCAACGACAAGGTCAACGTAGCAGGCATGGTCTTGGCTGGTTCAGCTGACTTCAAGACGGAGCTCAGCCAGTCAGATATGTTTGACCCGGTCAGTATCTCCAGACACAGCATTCCAAGGTTTTCTGGTGCCATTGTCAGCATTGACATTGTAGCATTATACGTCTGATATGTGATCTGTTTGTTGACTGATGAATTGCTGACTCATGTCCATGCAGAGGCTACAAGCAAAGATCCTGAAGCTGGTTGACATATCATATGGTGGGGAGAATGGGTTCAACCAGGCCATTGAGCTGTCCGCAGAAGTGCTTTCCAATGTCAAATTCATTCAGGAGAAGAAACTTATAGGTACTTGGATACAGCTGATTTGTTCATTTGTGTGAATGTCTACTCCGATATCTATCATGAGTGTCTCTCTGGCATGGACATGATCCATCCTGTTGTCATATTGATAATATAGAGGACCTCTTCTCCCAGGACGATACTTTGATGAGATCAGCCAGGATACAGGGAAGTACTGCTTTGGGGTGGAAGACACACTGAAAGCCCTGGAAATGGGTGCTGTTGAGATTCTGATTGTCTACGAGAATCTGGATACCATGAGATACATCCTACGATGCCATGGAGCAGAGGGACTTGCTATGGTGGAGAAGGGTACAGGTATGTAAATAATGTGCGCCCTATATAAAATGCATTCAGTTGAGGGATTCTGGTCTTAACACATCTCTCTATTCCTTGCCCTATGTCTGTTCTGTTCAACCTCTTCCACTGATCCAGATGAGAAAACGTTGTATTTGACACCAGAGCAGGAGAAAGACAAGTCTCACTTCACAGACAAAGAGGTCAGTGAAGTTCTTTCCACAACCTACACAAGTGTATGAAGGAAGTTATGTTGTGGTTCTAGAGGCTCTTTTTAAAATGTGATGTTATTTTGTCTCTTAATTTCACCTATGTCTACTTCCTGTGTTTGCATCCACCACTTTTATAAGGAGAATTCTCATAAAAGGATCTCAGTTTTCCCTGATCTACTTTTTTTGGGTGTGGGTGTATTTCTACAGACTGGGCAGGAGCATGAGCTGATCGAGAGCATGCCGTTACTTGAATGGTTCGCCAACAGCTATAAGAAGTTTGGAGCCTGTCTGGAGATTGTCACTGACAAGAGCCAAGAAGGATCCCAGTTTGTCAAGGGCTTTGGTGGAATTGGTGGTAAGAGTTTGATTATACATTCATAACTAAAGGCTTTTACTATTATTCTGGGGTCATGTGAATACATAAACAAATATTGTCACTGTAATGCACCTCTGCAGAGTTACCTAAGACTATGATTCTTCCTTTACTTCACCTCCACAGGGATCTTGCGGTACAGGGTGGATTTCCAGGCCATAGAGTACCAAGGAGAAGACGATGAGTTATTTGATTTGGATGACTACTAGGTAGTTGAGACTGACAAGAAATTAATCAATTGAAAGGCTTTCCCTGATTTGACCGAGATACTGGTGGAAGGAAAGCAAGTAGTCAGGAGGGAGACCCAGACCTTCAAATAAAAGACATGGATGTGATGCCGTATATCAACGTTTCCCTGACTTGAAGCAGTGACTCATCACCTGGTTGGATGGAGCTCGTCTTGGTTTGTTCCTCCACTCTACATTAATGACTGATTCAAAGTGACTGACAGCAAGGCCACACTCCTCCTGCCTGCTTGGCCTTCTCTAGGCCACACTGATAGGTTATACAAATCTATTTTTGTCATCACTCCCCACCTTCCAACTCAATTTCCCTTTATTTTTTAACATTTTTACTGGTACCTGCTGCTGTTGTGTTTTGAGATTTTGATTCTGATTATTTTGTTTTCCTTTTTTAAATCAAATTTATGTAGAGGGCAAGGAAATAATGATTAAATTGGAGCTGCTTTACTATCCCATACCCTGTCCCTGCCTCCCGTCTCATCCTATCTTTATTTCAGCACCTGCTTTATTTTGTCCCAGCTCCCCCCTGGTAATTTATTCACTGTCACAGGTGCTGTACTCTGGGCCCGTACTGTTTTCTTGTATGTTTTTTCATTTAGAGGACCCTTGACCTTTATGACTCATACAGAGTTCCCAGAGCTGAGATTTAGGTTTATACGTCTGCTTTTATATTGCCTTGTACACACACCACTCTATTAAGCATAATGAACCATGCCCTCAGTGTTGTGACCATTCATACTTTCACCCCCCCCCCCTGTTACACAGAGACATTTGTGTCCAATGTTTACTGTGATTGATAGGTCAGTTTGTCACTGTGCAATTCAGACAATGAGAGCTAGTGTGCTTGTTGCCAGGCAGTTTTGTATGTCTTGTCTTCCAGGCATGTTACTGGGTCGTGTTCAATACTGAACGACCAGTTGAAGAGTGTGATTATGATGGCCCAGGGGACAGTTACCATATGGTGTGCAGTATGAGTTCTGTGATTTTTAGATGGTCACACCCATGTTGAGCAGGCCACCACCAAAGCTATTGAAGAACGGTGTGTAATGTTTTGGGGGAAACGTGTCGTTCAATACAAACCGTCGCGCAACGTTGCAAACATTGAAGTGTACTGAATGCACCCCTGGTATGAGCAGTCTATTGGGATGGGGGGGTGGATTGGTGTCACACTTTTCCCCCATCCATAGCAAACAGCTGATTTTAAACTAATTGCATTCTAAACTGTGGCGCTTGATTATTGGCATCACATGCTTTGTTAACAACAGGTGTAGACTAACAGTGAAATGCTTACTTACTGGTCTTCCCAACAATGCAGTAAAAAAAAAAAAGACAAATAATTGAAAAATAACATGGAATAAATACACAATGCTTAATGATAACTTGGCTATATACACACAGGGTACTACAGTAGTACTGAGTCTGTGCAGGGGTATGAGATAATTGAGGTAGATATGTACATATAGGTAGGGATAAAGTGACTAGACAACAGGATCGATAAACAGTAACAGCAGGGTATGTGATGAGTCCGATTTAGTGCAAAAAGGGTCAATGCAGATAGTCCGGGAAGCTATTGCTTAACTATGTAACTAACTATTTAGCAGTTGTGGCTTGGGGTTAGAAGTTGTTCGGGGTCGTGTTGGTTCCAGTCAGGTGTTTCGGTTGGGGGAAATGTGTGACAACAATCAGGCCCCTGAGGACTAGAGTTGCCCATCCTGATCTACATCAATAGAAATCTGTGTAGTTATTTTTTTTGAGTACAATGTGAATGACTAATGGCTCTGACTGTCTCTAGTCTTTCCCCTACCATTATATATAGGTAACTGCCAAAATATAGCGAACACAAGTAAATGATGGATACAAAGTATATTGAAAGCAGGTGGTTCCACACAGGTGTGGCTCCTAAGAATTCTTATGCTTATGGTCATGTATGAAAATGCTGGGCAGGCCCAGTTGCCGATTATTTTGGCTACCATGGCTATGCCCCCATAGGATGACAATGCTCCCATCCACAAGGTATGAGTGGTCACTAAATGGTTTGATGAGCATGAAAACAATGTAAACAATATGCCATAGCTGTCTGAGTCACCAGATCTCAACCCAATTGAACACTTATGGGAGATTCTGGAGCGGTGCCCGAGATGGCGTTTTCCACCACCATGTCCAACAAAACACAATGATTGCATTTCTCGTGTAATAATGTCACATCCCTCCAATAGATTTCCAGACCCATGTAGAATCTATGCCAATGCGCATTGAAGCTGTTCTGGCTCGTTGTGGCCCGATGACCTATTAAGATGCTTTAGGTTAACTGCCCTTTATTTTGGCAGTTACCTGTAGGTTTGACACAGCCCTGCCTAGCTCTGTTTCTCCCTGCACGAAAGGATTTAGTCACGGAACATTTTGGTCAGAGGCACAGGATGTTGGTTTGGGGGCCTTTGTGGCTTGCAGTGTCTAAAAATATATATTTTGTCAGCCTGAATGTGAGCTATGGGGGGGGGGGGGACTGTTGTCTGGATCTGGCACGTAAGAATGGGATGGTTCTCTGTAGCCCCTTTTGGGGCACAGTGAGCTATTTTATCATGTTATGAATGTGATGTGTGATGACTTTTCAACATCAAAAGCCCATGTTATGACATTTTCTGGATTTGATCTATTCATCTGTCACCATTTTGTATGAGATGTATTAAATGACCTCATTGTTTGCAAATCAGGTGTCAAGACTTGGTTGGCCCAGTGGATTTCCTATTAGATAGGTTCATAAAATTAAGATTATGGGATATATATATATATACTCCTGCATATGCTTTCCGTGTGACTGCAGGCGTGTGCTGTTTGATTCAGGGCTTATTTAGTATACACAAAGTAAATATTACCCTTTGCATTTTTTTCAACAGGAATTTTAGTGTATTGAAGGTCTTTGTACATCCAGTGAAAAGTGCACTATTCTCTTCGCTGTTAAAAGGGAAAGTTACGTGTCATATTTATATCCAGCCTTGCCAATATAACATTTATTAGCAAGTGGGATGCATAAAGGGAAGACCATTTATAAAAAATAACTTTCAATATAATTTTAATGATCATCTTCCCAATTCTAGACACCGTGTAGATTCGCTAATCTTTACATCATGAACTGTTGTAATCAGTCTTTTGCAAGTGGAGGTGATTTGTAGATCAGATCATCTGAGCAGCATCTGGCGGAAGTCGACCCTCGAACAAGCACAGCCTCTTTCCCTTAGCAGCAGAAAAGAGCCAACCACAGAATGACAATACCTTCTTTATAATTTCTCGACCAACCAAGTAAGTCTATGCTTCAGTGAACCCACCCCCGAACCCCCACTCCAGTTGTGTTCTGTGACGTCATATCATCTGCGGCCCGTCGCCGACTCAGGGCTGGGTTTCCATTTTCGGAGCGAACGAGTTTCGGGGAGCAACAATATGGAGCCGGAGATGGAGGACAAAACGTTGGAGCTGATGGTGAGTTTTGGATTGGATGATTACTTTCTGCCCCATAATATCGATGTCAGTGTGTGTCGGAGTGCGTAATATGGTATTAACACTCGAGTAGAACCGATCGAAACGATTTTGAACAAACGGGAGAGCCGAGATGACATACAAAATAGAATATGCCAAGCTAACATTAGCTAGTAGTATCGTTAGCTACCTAGCGAGTAGAGGGAGGGCCCAATGTCTGATCTAACATTAACCCGTGGCTCATGTTTGTAATTATTCTAGGTAACACCATAATGATTTTGGAAATGATTGGGAAGTGAATGATTGTCATCCGAATGGTAGAGGTCGACAGGACGAGGAGTGAGTCTGCTAGTACGAGAAAGGGCCGGGAAGTGGCCCCGTCGTTAAATACTTACATGCTAACCAGTTAACTAGCAAAGGAAACTAGCTAGGCGATTGGATCTCACTGCGTCGCCGCTGCGCCATTTGTCCGACTCCAAGTTAGCCACAAGCTTTCCAGGTTAAACATAAAGTTAGGTTTCCGATAAATGTGTATTGTTTCTTGAGCGCCAACCATTGGCTAACGATTTCTTGTTAGCCGACTAGGTACATAACTACCCTGATTGTCAACCACGCACATATAACGTTATATTTATAACTAACGTTAGCTAAAAGAGGCACTCCCCACCCTGTCCATTACCGAACACTAGAGTTTCGTTTCTGTCATTGTGAATCAGTGGCTTTTCAAGATGCGTAGAAGGAAATGGTTAGCTGACGTTAGCTTGCGTAATAAACAAGTAATTATGTTTGATATGTTCGAAGCAAACAGCTGGAGTTTTGTCTACATTTTCTGAGTAGGTAACGCTAGCTAACAAGTCAGTATGACTATCTCGTCATGCAAAAAGGCCAGGTAGTTAGGTTAGCTATTCAGAAATTAACGTAATCGTCGGTAATGTTAGATACAATAATGATGGGTAACTATTATCGTGACGCTATTTTTGATTTAGCCATCCGTAGATTAATGTCAGCCGATTATCTTAACGTAGCTCCTACATAGGTGCATTTTGTTCCAGACGGTGTTCTCTGTTTTGTCACCTTAGCCAGTGACATATGGGCAAAGATTTGCTATCACACAATATGTCATGTGCTTCTGTATTGGACAAAGCGTGTCAGTCTAGGCTTGTGGCATATGACACAATCACTTAATGTCGATACAGGCAGGAGTAATGTCAGCTAAATAAAAATGACTGCATGTGTTTAGGTTCAGTTGTAGATAATCTGTTGCCCCAAACAAACATACCCACATGCTCATAGGAGAACACCAAGGCTGATAACATTTAGACACAGCCAGGACTGTTTTAAATGTAATTATCATACCATCTGGTGTTGCCTCTCGCAGCCCTATAAGGTCTGATTTCTTTATCAGATTTCATGTCAATCGTCTGAATACATGTCAGATTGACATGGCTTTGCAGGTCTGAATAAGGGGCAGCTGTTGACAAGCCATGGATTCCTCCCTCCCTCTTCAAATCCAAGCCTCTGCTGATACCTAATGCACATCAACGTTGAACCCAGTCCCCCATGCTTAAACAATTAGCTTACTTTGACTGACTGTTTCTTCAGATGAGAAATGATGACAAGCCTGCTATTCTGCCATTGTGATTGGTCCCCCATGGTACATTGGATGTTGTACAGTTTGGACCAGAAAGTTTGGACTGGCTGTGTGTTATGTTAATGAATAATGTCTCTTGATTTACAAATGGCCTCTCCCCCTCAGAACACCACTTTCATGGACTCCCAGACAGATGACCTCTCATCAAAGAAGATCACAGTGTTCAAGGTGAGGCAACAGACCACGGGTCCACGGCCAGACAGTCACCGAAGCGTAATGGTAGTGTATTAGCCTAGTCCACCTCAAAAGAACACATTTATAACCCGTTAGCGTCTCTCCCCTTTTTATGTCTTCATTATTATCTTTAAAGTGTGCCTTGTGCCATCAATATTGACAATCTAGTTGTGGTTTCTAGTGGTCAGTGAAACGGTGTGTGTACTAATGCCAGACTACAGTGTCATCAAAAACCTTTCTCCGAGCACAATGTCGTCATGGCTATTTGAAGAGGCAATCCACACAACAAAACCAGATTCAATATATAAAGCCAGTTTCCCAGACATACAGTTGAGGTTGGAAGTTTACATACACTTAGGTTGGAGTCATTTAAAACATTTACATTTACATTTAAGTCATTTAGCAGACGCTCTTATCCAGAGCGACTTACAAATTGGTGCATTCACCTTATGATATCCAGTGGAACAACCACTTTACAATAGTGCATCTAACTCTTTTAAGGGGGGGGGGGGGGGTTAGAAGGATTACTTTCTCCTATCCTAGGTATTCCTTAAAGAGGTGGGGTTTCAGGTGTCTCCGGAAGGTGGTGATTGACTCCGCTGACCTGGCGTCGTGAGGGAGTTTGTTCCACCATTGGGGTGCCAGAGCAGCGAACAGTTTTGACTGGGCTGAGCGGGAACTGTACTTCCTCAGAGGTAGGGAGGCGAGCAGGCCAGAGGTGGATGAACGCAGTGCCCTTGTTTGGGTGTAGGGCCTGATCAGAGCCTGAAGGTACGGAGGTGCCGTTCCCCTCACAGCTCCGTAGGCAAGCACCATGGTCTTGTAGCGGATGCGAGCTTCAACTGGAAGCCAGTGGAGAGAGCGGAGGAGCGGGGTGACGTGAGAGAACTTGGGAAAGTTCAACACCAGACGGGCTGCGGCGTTCTGGATGAGTTGTAGGGGTTTAATGGCACAGGCAGGGAGCCCAGCCAACAGCGAGTTGCAGTAATCCAGACGGGAGATGACAAGTGCCTGGATTAGGACCTGCGCCGCTTCCTGCGTGAGGCAGGGTCGTACTCTGCGAATGTTGTAGAGCATGAACCTACAGGAACGGGTCACCGCCTTGATGTTAGTTGAGAACGACAGGGTGTTGTCCAGGATCACGCCAAGGTTCTTAGCACTCTGGGAGGAGGACACAATGGAGTTGTCAACCGTGATGGCGAGATCATGGAACGGGCAGTCCTTCCCCGGGAGGAAGAGCAGCTCCGTCTTGCCGAGGTTCAGCTTGAGGTGGTGATCCGTCGTCCACACTGATATGTCTGCCAGACATGCAGAGATGCGATTCACCACCTGGTTATCAGAGGGGGGAAAGGAGAAGATTAATTGTGTGTCGTCTGCATAGCAATGATAGGAGAGACCATGTGAGGATATGACAGAGCCAAGTGACTTGGTGTATAGCGAGAATAGGAGAGGGCCTAGAACAGAGCCCTGGGGGACACCAGTGGTGAGAGCACGTGGTGCGGAGACAGATTCTCGCCACGCCACCTGGTAGGAGCGACCTGTCAGGTAGGACGCAATCCAAGCGTGGATTAAATTAAATTAAAACTCATTTTTCAACCACTCCACAAATTTCTTGTTAACAAACTATACTTTTGTCAAGTCAGTTTGGACAACTTCTTTGTGCATGACACAAGTCGTTTAAAAAAAAAAAAAAAAATTTACGGACAGATTATTTCACTTATAATTCGCTGTATCACAATTCCAGTGGGTCAGAAGTTTACATACACTAAGTTGACTGTGCCTTTAAACAGCTTGGGAAATTCCATAAAATGATGTCATGGCCTGGTCTGATAGGCTAATTGACATTATTTGAGTCAATTGGAGGTGTACCTGTGGATGTATTTCAAGGCCTACCTTCAAACTCAGCGCCTCTTTGCTTGACATCATGGGAAAATCAAAAGAAATCAGCTAAGACCTCCACAAGTCTGGTTCATCCTTGGGAGCAATTTCCAAATGCCTGAAGGTACCACGTCCATCTGTACAAACAGTAGTACGCAAGTATAAACCCCATGGGACCACGCAGCCATCATACCGCTCAGGAAGGAGACGCGTTCTGTCTCCTAGAGATGAACGTACTTTGGTGCGAAAAGTGCAAATCAATCCCAGAACAGCAGCAAAGGACCTTGTGAAGATGCTGGAGGAAACAAGTACAAAAGTATCTATATCCACAGTAAAACGAGTCCTATATCGACATAACCTGAAAGGCCGCTCAGCAAGGAAGAAGCCACCACTCCAAAACCGACATATAGCCAGACTACGGTGTGCAACTGCACATGGGGACAAAGATTGTACTTTTTGGAGAAATGTCCTCTGGTCTGAGGAAACAAAAATAGAACTGTTTGGCCATAATGACCATTGTTGTATTTAGAGGAAAAAGGGGGAGGATTGCAAGCCAAAGAACACCATCCCAAACGTGAAGCACGGGGGTGGCAGCATCGTGTTGTGGGGGTGCTTTGCTGCAGGAGGGACTGATGCACTTCACAAAATAGATGGCATCATGAGGAAGAAAATTACGTGGATATATTGAAGCAACATCTCAAGACATCAGTCGGGAAGTTAAAGCTTGGTCGCAAATGGGTCTTCCAAATGGACAATGACCCCAAGCAGACTTCCAAAGTTGTGACAAAATGCCTTAAGTACAACAATGTCAAGGTATTGGAGTGGACATCACAACGCCCTGACCTCAATCCCATTAGAAAATTTGTGGGTAGAACAGAAAAAGTGTGTGCGTGGCAAGGAGGCCTACAAACCTGACTCAGTTACACCAGCTCTGTCAGGAGGAATGGGCCAAAATTCACCCAACTTACTGTGGGAAGCTTATGGAAGGCTACCCAAAACATTTGACCCAAGTTAAACAGTTTAAAGGCAATACACTCAATTAGTATTTGGTAGCATGTAAACTTCTGACCCACTGGGAATGTGATGAAAGAAATAAAAGCTGAAATAAATAATTCTTTCTACTATTATTCTGACATTTCACATTCTTAAAATAAAGTGGTTATCCTAACTGACCTAAGACAGAGAATTTTTACTAGGATTTAATATCAGGAATTGTGAAACTGAGTTTAAATGTATTTGGCTAAGGTGTATGTAAACTTCCGACTTCAACTGTACATTCATTCTAGTACTGGACTTAAAAGAATGCTCAATCGAGATTGTCCGGGAAACCGGCCCATAGAGTTCTGTACACTGACTAGATTTATCAAGGCCAAAGCCCGTCCCTCATTTGACAAGAGAGCCATGTCGACTGAAGCGCTGACGAGTCCATACATTTAAACTGGTGGTTTATAACCGTTCCATTTCTGTGTTCAGACGATCACTAACGGTCCGATGACGGGCTCAAGGAAGCGGCCATCGGAAGGGAACTATGAGAAGGAGAAGGACGTGTGCATCCAGCTGTTTGACCAGTGGTCTGAGGCTGACCAGGTGGAGTTTGTGGAACACCTGATCTCACGCATGTGCCACTACCAACACGGCCACATCAACTCCTACCTCAAACCAATGCTCCAAAGGGACTTCATCACTGCACTGCCAGGTATGGTTCACACTGCAGTTTGATATTACTTTGTTAGCATGGCCACGTCATGTACTATATTAGGGGGGTGAATGCGAAAATGTTTAAACAAAATTGGGATCCTTAATGTTAAGAAAAATCCCAAATGGAAAAATGGTGTATTTTAATATTCTTTTCAGACATTTTAAATCACAGTGCAGCTGGCTCACCTGCTCTTTCTCTTTGCTAATGATGCGATTGTGTGTTCAGGCTTCAGTCTGTTGCGTGTATAATATCCTTGTGTATTCATTGATCATATGCCCTGCAAGCCAAGATATTACAAAATAGAGCATTCCATTGCGAGATACAGCTTTGGATTGCCGATAGATAGGCCTATAGTGCTCTGTTCTGACTCCGCTTGCCATGTGGCCAACCTGCCTATACTGTGCCTCCCCTCTCTCTCCGTGCCTTGCTACCTCGCTACGAAAGATGCGAGTGTTTGTTCTCAGAAGAACAGCAACTAATCAGTCTCAGTTTTGCGGAAGATGTTTTCTTTCTCCTAAACACCTTGGTAAGTCACGGTATTTAACTATCTTTTAAAGTACTTTTTTAGGAGTCAGTGGTAGGCAGGCTACACGCAGGCAGCTGGAGGTTATTTGATTGACAGTTATGGTCGCCTAGTGATGGACGTGAGTCTTGCTTCAGAAGCGTCATTCCTTTACAGAAAAATACCCGTTCAGGGGCACTTCGAAACTATCTTTAGAGAAGGTTTCATGTCGGCATTTAAAAAGCCGTAGTGTACCCTTAGACAACCAAATATGTCGTAGCCGAGGCGCTTTCAACAATATGACTGCGGTAGAAATAACTTCATTGCCCGGCCATATGTAATAAGACCATTATTCTGCATTGTGGAATTTGGGCATTTTCTCATCGTTTTAATGGTAAACTGATACAAAAATGTCTGTTTGTCACATCCCTAAAATGAGTGCGCTTATACAGAATATACCACAACCAATATAACTCCTACCTCGCCACCAGTAAATGCTCCAAAGGAAACCACTTTAGAGGGGTGTATATTGACTAGGAACCAAACTGAAGCTATTGAAACCGGTAGGGACCTACCTGGATTTGTCCAATAAACTCATTTACGTGGGCAAAACCTTTTCATTAGGCTAAACATTTTGCAATTGTTTGCTGCGGTATCTGACTAATGAACACACCACAGGCTCAGTTCATCCACAGTTCATCCACACATTCACAATTACATGAGTACTTCTACTCCTTGTGGTTATAGCTCAGGGTCTGGACCACATAGCGGAGAACATCCTGTCCTTCCTGGACGCACGCTCGCTGTGCTCGGCAGAGCTGGTGTGTAAGGAGTGGCAGAGGGTCATCTCAGAGGGAATGCTGTGGAAGAAACTCATAGAACGCATGGTCCGTACAGACCCCCTCTGGAAAGGCCTGTCAGAGAGGCACCAGTGGTGAGTACGGACTGGGATCACTGGCTGGGCCACCCTGAATCACTGAGTTTCATTCAGATCACCAGTAGAATGGATCAATATCTGTTCTCAAGAATCAACATAATAGAATATATCCAAGCAACTTCACCTTAGGAAAAGACAATTGATGTTGTGGAGATGAATATATTTGGTATTTTTTTTTATTTTTTATAGTGAATGTGTTCTCTCTTCTAGGGAAAAGTACCTGTTCAAGAATCGAACCACAGAAGTCCCACCAAACTCCTACTACCGTTCCCTGTACCCCAAAATCATCCAGGACATAGAGGTGAGTGTTTCTGCTGCTCCCCTTGTCCCCTTCAACCTCCCTCTCTTCTCACTGATCTTTCCTGTGTTTCCCATTCACTAACCCCCCCCCCCCCCCCCCGGCTCTCTTTAGACAATTGAGGCCAACTGGAGGTGTGGTCGGCACAATCTACAGCGGATCCAGTGTCGCTCAGAGAACAGTAAGGGGGTTTACTGTCTGCAGTATGACGACGACAAGATCATCAGCGGTCTCAGAGACAACTCCATCAAGGTCGGTGTTCCTGTTTGATGTTGATTGACGAGGGGGAGTGGGGGTGTAATCTAATGTCTACTGGATATTTTGAATATAAGATTTCTAAATATCGATATTGTATAACAAGAAAGCTTCTTACAATGTGTCAATGCAACGTTTAGTACATTTTTTGATAAATAACATTTTGTATGAATTTCTCACCCTCTGTTTCTGTGTAGATCTGGGACAAGCAGTCTCTGGAGTGTCTGAAGATCCTGACGGGTCATACAGGCTCAGTGTTGTGTCTGCAGTATGATGAGAGGGTCATTGTCACCGGGTCCTCAGACTCCACCGTCAGGTCAGCAACTCCTCTCTGCCCTCTTACCCATGCTCCAGGAAGCTCCAAAGCTTATTTAATTCAAGAGGCATCTGCATGTGGTATATTGTGTTTGACGGATATTGATGATCTCTCTCGGTGTCTCAGGGTGTGGGATGTGAACACTGGGGAGGTGCTGAACACTCTGATCCACCACAACGAGGCGGTTCTCCACTTGCGGTTCTGTAACGGTCTGATGGTGACGTGCTCGAAGGACCGTTCCATCGCCGTGTGGGACATGGCCTCGCCCACAGACATCAGTCTGCGCCGCGTGCTGGTCGGCCACAGAGCAGCGGTCAACGTGGTGGACTTTGACGACAAGTACATCGTGTCAGCGTCCGGTGACCGTACCATCAAGGCAAGTTTGCCCCGATGACCTAAGGTCAACTCACTAGAGCCGCAAGCATGGCAACATCTCAACAGGCATATGTTCTAGTACTTTTGCAGTGGCACAAGTCTTACTAACTTAGATCCCACTAGGGCCAAAGAAGACTAAGGCCGCAACAACCTCTGCCACTACAGTCTTTTTGCCGTAGCTTGGGTCCTGTCCCATGAGAGATCCAGCTCAGCCACCAGTCTGTCGCCATGTTGTCTTTGGTCTGTCTGTCTTGTATATTCCAGAGAGCAACTTTTTAGGGATCCTTTCTTGAGACATTCTTAGCATGTGTCCAACACACTGGATCCTGTGCATCTTGATCTTAAAAGCCTTTATTATTTAAAAAAAATAGTTGCCTCATTTCCTGTAGAGATCTTATTCTGCCAGTGGATGTTGCAGATCTTGCAAAGACAACCATTTGGCATCAACTCGGTTCATGTCTGTCTGAATGATCCTCCAGCACTCTGAACCATACAAAAATAATGACTTTACATTGCTTTAGCAGAGTCTACTGAATGCACAACCAGCGGTATTCAGCCAGGCTTGATTTCTTGGCGTGTGTGTGTGTGTGTGTGTGTTTAACTTCCTGTGAGCTAGAATGATAAATGAGTGGCTTCAGTTCTCTCCCCCTGCTCTGTATGACAATGGTGGTTTTAATCAAAAGCTAGTTATCTTCCCCATCACTGCTTGTCATTGTTCATTCACAGAAGATACTTGAAATGCAAAATACAAGCCAGCCACACCTATCAAGTGTCCCCTACCCAAACCTACCAAATCCTCTCATTCTGGTTGAGTTCAGTTGTGCAACGTGTCCAGTAGAGAGCAGCATAGAGCTTGAGTTATCCCAGAGTGTGAGGCCTGCTGTGGGAAGCACTGACTGAACCCAGAGTCCAGAGCTGACGTCTGTCTCTTCCTGAGGCTTAACTGTGGACCTGCATGTCTGTCTCGTCTCAGCCCCAACCCCAGTCTCATCCCCAGCTCCCCAGTACCTCCCCGTATTCCAGACGGTGGATTTGTGGGCAGCCAGGATTCCAGAAACAAAGAGACCCTGGCTAGCCCACCCATCGCCCTGGGAGACGGGCCAAGGCATTCCGTACCGAGCCGTCTCCCGCACACTACGCCCCAGCTCTCTGAAAACATTCCCCAAGTAATAAGGGAGGGACGGCAGACTGCGATATGTGTGTTTGGGAGAGGGAGTGTTACTCGACACCCCTAAAATGTGTATCACTGTTATACCTTTGTGTTTACATTCATGTTTTCATGCAGCTGCACAGTGTCACTCTCTGACACGTGTGTGTGTGTAGACAGAGAGGTGTACAGCTGGATTATAGCTCTGGCTGCAGACTCTTCTCAGCAGCTTCATTGTCCGGTCCAGACAGTGATTAGTACCGATGCATTCTAATGAAGGAAAACAGGAAGGATGAGATTTCAAAAGTAATAACTGTTAGTGTTGACATGAAGGATTATGTAGGCTAAATGCCTCTTCTTTTTTTGTGTGTTGACCTCTGGGTGGTGTGTTTTTGCCTTGACGCCCCTGCAGGTGTGGAGCACCAGCACGTGCGAGTTTGTACGTACGCTGAATGGCCATAAGAGAGGCATTGCCTGTCTGCAGTACAGAGACAGGCTAGTGGTCAGCGGCTCCTCGGACAACACTATCCGGTGAGTGTGTCTGTCGTGTGTGTTTATGAGGGTGGACTATTCTTCTGGGTGTTTCTTACTGGTCTATATTTATAGAATCTGTAACCTGGAGATGAACATGCTTTGTCATGACTATTCTGTCAAATGTTACTAAACTAACATGGATTCTCTCTCCTCAGGTTGTGGGATATTGAGTGCGGGGCATGTTTGCGGGTATTGGAAGGCCATGAAGAGTTGGTCCGCTGCATTCGCTTCGACAACAAAAGGATCGTTAGCGGAGCCTACGATGGGTAAGGGAGGGTTTATCTCTTTGTGGCTGAGCTGATCTCGCACTACTAATGGAGATCTGACTGTTAATGGCTTTATCCCCTCACTCTAATCCTGCACTTGGCCTCTGTTAATCCTTGTTATCCTCTCACTGCTGATCTCAGACTCCTGATTTCCCCCAATCCTGGTCTCGGCCTGTTAATCAGAATGAATTTGTTAGGCAGTTAGTCAAACTTTTATAGGCCGGAGTATGAGGTCCTCCAGCTTATCCACTGACGAGACTTGAATACTATTTTGTTGTTTACATTATGATGTTAAGAGGGTGTGCGCGCCTGTGCTGTTCCTTTGTAGTAAAATCAAAGTATGGGACCTACAAGCTGCTCTGGACCCTCGCGCCCCTGCCAGCACCCTCTGTCTGCGCACACTGGTGGTGAGTTTAGCTTGGATCTAGAGCATGATGGTGGAGATGATGGTTATTGTAGAGGATACTGATGAATTTGATGTCTTTCAGGAGCACTCTGGGCGTGTATTCCGGCTACAGTTTGATGAATTCCAGATCATCAGCAGTTCCCATGACGACACTATCCTCATCTGGGACTTCCTGAACGTGTCGACCAATGGACAGACTGAGGGCAGGTCGCCCTCTCGCACGTATACATACATCTCCAGATAGCAGGTACACACGACTCTCACACACTGTCAGGAGTATGTGCCTGCATACACTCACCAGAACTTACACACACTAGGAATGAATACAACAAACTAAAGTGATATTTTTAATGAACAAGATGCTCTGATTCAAATTGTGTGGCTTTTCGGTAGTTAAGATAAGTAAGCAAGCACACATCTTTCTATATTTTGCAGGCCAGATTCATACAAAAACAAATATTTGATTCATCTGCCTTAGCAGCCATCAATTGATTTGTTCCCTAAACCCCCCCCCCCCCCCCCCACACACACACACACACACACGTTTTCCTACAGACAAATAAATGAAGTGACACCCGTACAGGATCAATAGTGGAAGTAGGTTTGCGATTGCGATGCAAGACGCTGCACTCTGTGCATATGGGTGGGCTTCGATTGACCTGATATTGCTGTTTACTTTCTGCATTGCTGACTCAATCTTTAAGCCTCCCACCCTTTTTCTTCTATTAACTCTTCCAAAAACACATTTTGTTGGGGGGGTGGTAAGCACTGCAGCTCATATACAACTCTAACTTCATTCTTTGCTTGGAGGTGGGACTCCTGACCTAAATTGAACACACCTACAGGATCACTTGCATAGTGTGCTGAGTGTCTCCCTCTCTCTCTCTCTCTCTGCAGGGCAGGCCCGGTGGAATGTGATGTGTGTGTGTGTGTGTGCGGGGACAGTCCTAATGGCCAAGTCAATGTGCCAGGGTCAGAGGTCACTTCCCACTCCATCATCCTCTTTGCATCATCTCTGTCCTCCTCCTGGTGTTCATGTGGAGGGGTCGTCCCGCCCTCATCGGGCCTTCAGTGCTCAAACACATTGCCCCTTACCACCCCCCCCCCCCCCAACCAAAACGCACACAAACATACACACAAAGCGGAGTCTACTAGGTCACACTCTAAGGCCCAACTCCCCTTACTCTGGTCACCCAAGACCGAGTAACAGACATGGACATGAAGGAATCTGAACTGAATGGCTGGAGGAATGGAGAAAGAGGGCTGGAGACGGCCTGTTAAAGATGCCCTGGGGAGGAAAGGAAGGAGGCAGGGCCGGGGCTCAACTCTTCGCATCCAGACTGAGAGACAGATGCCTCAGGCCCGCCCCTTTGGGCACCAAGGACATATCAATCTTGTTATTTTACTCATTTTGTTTGGTAAAAAAAAATGTGGAAGAGAGCTGATGTTTTTTTCCCCCTGAAGACTGTACTGCATGGATAAGTGATGGGACAACAGTGTGCTAGTGACCTATTTAAGTTTTTCTATATTTTTTTTAAATTTTTGACCTAATTAATTTAGTTTGTTAGTGTACTAAGAATTTTTTTCTTCTCTCTAAACCCCTCTCATCCCTAGTTCTCTACCCTGCGTTCGTCTTTTACTTACTCTCCCTCTGTCCTGTTCTGTCCCCCTCTTGCTGCCTGTCTAGGTTCTGAATGACCCCTTACTGAGCTGAAATTAGTTGTAAACAGAATTGTCTTGTCTAAAATGGTGTTGTATATTGAAAAGATTTTTTTAAAGGAAAAACCCCCATTAATAAGAATAAAGTACTTGAATGTGAAGGAGTGTAAACCAGCGTGTATGAGTAATGTACCTGTTCAGTATCATGCATCTATGCCATCGCTACTGTATGTACAGACCAAACCACCACTCAGTTGAAGTGAACCTCCCATTGCTCGTCTATTAAATATAATCCTGATATAGAGAGGGGGAGGCCTGGTCTGAAAATGACAAGCAGGATGTGTTGTGTGTTTTTACACTTTTCGGTTTAATGAGTGTGGCTCTGGAAATTGGCAAGAAACTAGAGAATTTAGGATATATTATTAACTCTGAATTGGTGTTTGGAAAGAGTGTGTATGTAGTGTATCGAGGGGAGGATCAAAGTTAGTCTGCAGACGGAATGCTGGTACCCAGAAAGGGTGATCAGGAATGCAGTAACGCACTGGAACCCACATTCCTCCACACACACGTCCAGCCCATTCTCTGCCTCACACATTCTCTCAAGAAAATGTTTCATGGTGTTGGGCAGTGAGAAACTACCTCCTGCCCTCAGTACTACAGTGCCCACATGTCTGAGCTGTGCATGCTGCCTGCCTGGGAAGGACATCCCAGCTGCAGGAAATGACATGGTTATGAGTGTGGCTGTTGAGGCCTTCATCCAGTTATGAAAGGGCTGCACTGCTCACAACTAGATACATCTAGAACACATTCAGATATGTTCGTGTAGGTATTCCCTGCTTGTTTTTAGCTCATTTTCCCATTCAGTTTTCAACGCGTGTATTAACCTGATCAGAATGGATTCTATGTATTGGCAGCTGCATTCCATCGAGAAGGTCATTAGGCTCAGCTCGTTTTCCAAGGGATAAATCAGTGGACTGTGGTTTGGCACATATTCTGTGTTCTGTGCAGTTGCTCCCATTTCCAGTGACCACTAGATGGCACTTGTACTTTTTTTTTTATGGAACATCAATGACCCAGAGCATGGTGCCTACAATGTCAAGGTTAGGTTATGAGTCTTTTCCTGTATGTTCCACAAACATGGAGTATTTACATTTCTTTTAGAGAAAAACATTTGTGGATTAGCATATTGATGAGTATCACACAATATAGCAAACCGGTAACATTTAGGACCATATGTTTGTATTCTATTTGGCAATACCATTGGTCTAAAACAGCTATCATACCATCAAGTTAAATAAATAATTGTAATAATAACAATGGTAATAAAATGCATATAGTTTCAACAATTCTCCATAAATATGTCCATATGAGACAGACTGAAGATAGTGTACTTACTATGTTACAGCAGCTTTCTGTATTGAGTGAATAGGCAGGAACAGTAGCTCCTAAGTCATATGAAGACAAACATACAAATAATGCATTGAGAAACCTTGACTGTCCCTCTGTGTTGGGTACACGTTACAGTCGCCTTTGGTGGTTTGGATGTTAGGTACTGAACAGTTGACCAGTTGTCTTTGGGATGTTGAAAACACTAATATTTGGTATTGAACGCTATGGTTCAGTCGTCTTTGGTAGCTCAACTTTAGTGCCTTTGGAAACAAACACTGAGTATAGCTGTCTTCTGTGGCCTAACTAGAATGGTTGGCACTGTACATTGTAATTCAACAGTCTTTGAGACAACACTGTCTCTGGAATGGGGAGGAAAAGGGCAAGGACAACATCTTCCCTGATGTGGTCAGATTGTTTAGCGCCAAGTCTTTTGATGCACATACTGTACTATGCACCACTTAGTTAGGTCTTTACCTGGGTTCAGCCCAGCAAACTCCTTACATTCAATTCACACAGGGAAGGACAGTTGTCGAGTCATTTGAGTATGTTGTGTGGCATTGACTATGTAGGTGCTGTAGTGGCTGTGGGTCGGGTCCCTCTCACTTTCTTGCTTCTCTTGCTGACCGTGGTGAAGCGGAAGGGCAGCAGGTCGGGCTGCTCCCCGGGGGGCAGGCGCTTCATGAAGTGAACGTCCTGCTGGTTAGGCAGTGTCTGAGGGCCTCTCCTGGGGCGCCCCCTCTTGGTGAAGCCCACGTACCAGCCCGTATAGCGTGCTGACATCAGAGCTGTATAGTGGTTCTCCAGCACCATCTCAACGAAGACACAGTCTGCACTGCGATTACTAGCCTTCTGGAATACACACACATATATGATAATTTCCAGTGTCTGACTTGGACTGAAATAGGTGCCGGTACTCATTTTGGCTGCCAAAACTATATTTAGGTGCAGGGGTTCAACAATACTTTTGAGCTAATATTCTATAAAAGGAACAGGAGCTCAAGCAGAAGACATGTTGAGGTGCCGGTACTCCGCTCCAGCAAGCTCCTGCCCAAGTCAAGCACTGGTAGTGTCAATATGAGATGCAAAGTGAATAACTCCAGGTTGTTTAAATGTATACATTAAAAGGAACATGTAGCAAGAGTCAGAATAAGAATCGTGTTTGTCTCACCTTCCCCACAAGCTTTCCTCGACGGTTCATGCACAGGTAGAAGTTGGTCTCTTTACCACGGATTCTCACCTGACTTCCAAAAGTATCAGCCTCCACAACAAGCTGGGCTTGGAAAGAGACAGAGGCACAAAAATACAGATTGTAAGAGCCCACATGACAAAATGCTATAGTATGGTATAAATACTGTAGTATTACTATATTTATGTACTGTAGTATTCACTGAAGTGTTTTTGTGGACTTTAATGTAGTATTCACTGTAGTGTTTTTGTAGACATTACTGTAGTATTTACTGTAGTATGCACATTATAGTGTGTTTGTTGTGTTGTCTTTGACACAGAAGTGGGGGCTTTCTCCTTGAGGAAACTTGCTGGATAAATACTAAAATAGTCTTACACTGTAGGTAAGACTGGAGTATGAATGGATAGTTCAAAGCTTCTGCTCTTTTCTATAACCTGTAGGGAACACAATATATGGTATATACTTGGCATGTAGGTGTCTCACTTGTGAGTGGCACAAATTAGAATATGTGGGAGGGGAATGGGTGGGGCATATGCAAATTAAATACTGTAGTACTATTGTTAAAAAACTGCAGTACTATTGTTAAAAAACTGCAGTATTTTTGCAGACACTGTAGTGTTTTTGCGGACATTACTGTAGTATTTACTACACAGTTTTTTGGGGGATAATACTGCAGTATTTACTATAGTATTCTACAGTATACTACACAATTCTATACTAAGTATTACACGGGTCGTTCCACGAAATGGGTGTCTTTTTGATACATGCAAACTTTTAAGAAATTAACTTTAAAATATATTTTATGTTTAGCCTACGGAAAAACACTTTTTCCCATCTCAGGCATTAAAATCCTATGAACTAAGAGCATTTTATCTGCACTTGAACCACACTGTCAACCCTGTTACAGACACTTATGTAACTGCCTAACTATTATTTATTAATCTCATCTTTGAGATTAATCTAACATTTTCTCATTGATCTAGTATCCCTTGTACAAATGAATTCACATATAATATCAACCTGATAAAGTTACCATTGGGCCTCTAACAGGGTTGACGATAACAGGGTTGAGGTTTTAGGTGAAGATTGGCCATTACTCGCCATGTGGTGAAGAGCATGATGAAAGTTAAATCAAATTCAAGTTTTCCTAACATGAATTGAGTTTACAGGGTTGATGTGTTAAGCTCGACCACCTCAGTCAAAGATGATAAAACAATTATAAATAGACCAAAAAGAGAGAGAAGACTTCCTTCCTTTTCCACCATGCTGTTCAGAAGACCCAAATGATGTCACCTGCTGTGAATAATTTAACTTGGTGGAATGGTCCATTATTTTAAAGGGGGAAATTGTTTGCATAACAGGGTTGGCCTTAACATGAGGGACAGATGTAAAAGCATCACTAATATCATGAATATAAATAATAATATTCATAAATGACTTTGTCAAAGCAGAAAAATAACTAGGCCTTTGCAATGATGGTGAAACGTAGATACATTTTGGGGATTAAGTCGGTTGAAATCGTCCTAGAAGTGACACAGGGTTGACGAGGGGACGTGTCAAAATACTGAATTTTGGCACTTTAGAAAGCCTTTATTCATATTAAAGATGTACTTGATTCTCTATTTGGTCTATATTAAAGTGCACTTCATTTAATATAACAGGCTTTTTAAAATGAAATATTGGTGCACAATTTCTACTTCCACGAAAAGGCACCCTTTTTGTGGAATGACCCACACATGATTGAGGGACACTTCAGTGTGTACTATAGTATTTTACATTATACTACAGAATTATATAGTAAGCACTACATAATTGAGGGCTACTGCAGTGTGTAGTATAGCATTCTACAGTATACTACAACATTATATAGTAAGTACTATATGTGATTGAGGGATATTACAGTGTGAAATATAGTATTCTACAGTATACTACGAAATTACATAGTAAGTACTACACATGATCGAGGGATACTACAGTGTGGAGTATAGGATTCTACAGTATAGTACAGCTTACTACAGAATTATACATAAAGTACTGTAGTATTATATAGTAAACTGTAGTATTTTGTCATGTGGGAAAGGGCATAGAAATTGAGCACATAGGACGGGATGGGGGGATTGTTACATGCAATTAGTTCATAGATGTAGCCACAATACAGAGGTCAAACCAAATCAATAACATTAGTCTCCCTCTCACTACCCAAACCCCCCTCCATCCCCCTACAGCAAAGCAACATAGCGGGGTAAATGGGAAATCGATGACCTTATCGATATTGGGACTGAGTCTACCACACAGAAACCACTGCTCCATCTTTCTATTTCTCTCAGTGTGTCATAGGCTCGTCTGGCCGGTTGCTACTTCATGATTTTGAGGGCCATGTACTGTAGGTGTGATAACATAGAGGAAATGATTGCTTGTTGATTCTGATTTGTATTGGAGTGTTCTGTATATTGTAGGAAGTAGTAGTACTATATCTTACCATATTTATCCCCATCGTCTCCCTTGGCACTGATTCTCCTCCCCATCACCTGCACGTGTTTGCCACTTGTCCTGCTGTACAGCTGGTACACTCTGTGCTGCCGGCGACTCATGGCGTCTCGACCCCGTGTCTGATTCTCCACGTATACGCTGAAATTAACATGGTCATCCGCTAAGACCTGTGCCACCACAAAACAGACAGGCATGTGGTTAGAATGAGAGACTTTATTCAGAATGGAATATTAGAAAACATAATGGGTATTCACACATTTACCTGCAGGGGGCTGCAGACCACCAGTAAAGCCTGGACAGATCTGAGAGAAGGGGAGAATGGATCTGCATTGAGATTACATGTGGTATTTTTGCATCCCAAAATAATACAAAAGCAGTCTATCTGCCACACCTGCCTCTTTTCTGTCTCCACCACCAATTTTAAACCAGTCCCTATGCCTCCAAAAAAGGTCATTTCTAGATAAAACCATCACGGCAACAGACAGTGGCCATGCTGTCTCTCTCTAGGGACAGCTGCTGAGCTCAGCTCATATCTATGATGAGCTAACAGGATATCAATATTCACTAATCCATCCAGCCATCTATCTAAGCACTTCAATCTCTTATCCCTCCCTGTATAAGTACAGCACACTCAGCACATGCATAGATACATAGATTACGGCACACAAATAAGGCTGACCTCCATCTTAAATAAAGAGGGGGAAGAGCAGGAGAAACGTTAGCAGACACGTTAGCAGTAGAGAGTGTTCTTTCATATCTTCCTGTACCCCCTGGCCTTGTGCTCATTAGGGGACCCCATACCCCCTGTGCTGTCCAGATGTAGGGATGCCTGGAACGCAGCCTACAGCTGGCCCAAAGCACACACAGATGTCTGGGCTCCAATTCTACTTTTGTTCTACTTCTGTGTTACCTCAGATGAAACCTCTGTAAAGATCTGACCAAGTGGAGAGTACGTTTGAGAGATACAAGGGCATAATGGGGGTGACAGGGACACTTTAAAGTGGGAAACTGGTAAATTTGTCATTGTAAATGTAAGATTCGTTAACGAGTCTGACAGAATTGCTATAGGTTTGGTTAAAGTGGATGGATGCCCTAATTTGGGGAAGAGCTAATTGCTGATAATCCCCTTCGCGAATCACATGATCCTGTTAAACACAGACATCCATCAAAGACACCAATAAGGCACAGTCATACTGTACATCCACTCATTCATTCATAACCCGTTAGCAGACCTTCTGTCAGTGACAAATGTCTGGTCTTTCAGTCTGGGGAGAATGAAAAGAGGTGTCTGGGTCATAGGACATGGTTGAGTGGCCAGAGGAGAATAATGCTACAGCAATATGCTACCATGTGGAACAGCCTCAGAGGAATTGTACAGATAAAAAAAATACAAGATTCCACCACCACTTGGTATTGGAAAAACAGATGGCATTTCTATTTCACAGTTAGCTGTTCAGAAAATAGTTTTTCATTATTACAATGGGTAAAGGAGAACATGACGGTGTACGAAACACCACACCTGCTGTGCTGGACTGATGGTCAGAGCATGCATGAAGAGAAACATGCGCGCTGACACACACACACACACACACACACACACAATACCTCCATTCATTTCTCTCCAGAAAACCTTAGGTTGCGCATCAAGGGTTACTGCACATTTAACTTACAACATGACTAGTGTAGAGAGGAGGGAACTCATCTCTCGTCCCGCGCAGCTACCCGGCCAGCAAAAGTCAGGCACCGTTACCGAGGATCTCTAGCTGGTACTGTCTGTAATCCGTTCGTTGGAGAAGGGTTTGGGGGACGGCAACAACTCCTGCGATAATTCCTGCGGGCATCAGCAGAGCATGCCGAGCACATCGGTTAGAATGCTGGCGGAGGGGAATGGGTTTGCTCTGCAAAAATGGTATCATGTAGCCAAAACTTGAGCGAATGCGCGCTGGGTATGTCCAGTTTGGTCAATTCTCTGAAATCATGACAGGTGTTTGGCAAAATATGATTTTTCGCAGGTTTGCCTCCTTTTTTTTTTTACTTAGTATGTTTCTACAGCTATGCCTACAATGCTTATATGAGAAAAGTGTAAAATAGGCTTATTTTACACGCAGAACTCAGTTGAACTTGTATTGCCATTGTCCATTAGTTCCCATTGTCTTCTTTTCTTTCTTCTGTATATCACTTTTCTTTGTCCGAGAATCTATGTTAATTTGTCACGTATAGTCGTTCAGAAAAACAGCAATTCCTAGTGTCACGGAAAGTCTATTCGGGGAGTGAGAGCGGGGCATGAGAGGAGTAGTGGCGGGGAAGGGGAGGCGGCACGCGGCCGGTGTAATCCCAGTGATGATATAGGTGTGTCCCGCGGGAGACGAGACCACTTGGCAGGACAGAGGCGAAGGCGGAGTAGAAAGGGGAACAGATTACTGAAAACGTCAGTCATAGCAATACCTAGTAAATCGAGCAATGGCAATGCGACTTTCAGAGAACCCAGTGAGTTAACAGACACCGAGGAAAATGAAAAGTGGTTTAGACATCCAGACTGGTCACATAGACTAGACATAACATAGTGAACGTAAATCAGGGAGACTGGAAATAGTATAATATGTTAAATTTGGTATGGTTATATAAAATAGAAGGTTACTTAGGGCAAAATCAAAAGGAGCGTTTATAACGCGAAAGTCTAGTAACCCAAAGGCTGCGTGTTCGAAGCTCATCACAGACAACTTTACAATTTTAGCTAGCCACTTTGCAATTACCTATACATTTGTAGCTACTTTGCAACTACTTAGCATGTTAGCTAACCCTAACCTTAACCCTTGTGACTAACCCTAACCTTAACCCTTTCACCTAACTCCTAACCTTAACCCTAAACCCTAACCATAGCTAAAGATACTGCAACCTGGTAAATGTGACACAGTAAACACAAACCTGGGACGCTCAAATTAGTATGATATGTTACGTTTGGTATGGTATGTATTAATTTGTGAAGTTTCAAATTACAATTCATATGATATGTTACAAATTAGTCAACAATTCGTATGATATATTCTGATTTGCAATTCGTACATGTTACGAATTTGCAATACATATTATTTGTTACGAATCCCAATTTGTTGTTCCTAATGTTAGCTAGGTTGCTAACATTAGCTAGGCTAGAGGTTAGGGTTAGGAGTTAGGCTAAATGGTTAAGGTTAAGCTTTGGGGAAGGATTAGGTTAAAAGGTTAGGGGAAGGGTTAGCTAACATGCCAAGTAGTTCCAAAATAGCAACAAAAAAAAGTAGTAAGTAGTTACAAAGTTGTTAATTAGCTAAAATGCTAAAGTTGTCCATGATGAGATTTGAACATGCAACATTTGGGTTGCTAGACATTCGCATTATATATCCACCCATCCCCCGACAAATTTGATCATCCTGGATTTTCGTTTACTATATTACGTCTAGTCTGTGTGTCAAGTGAGTAGGCTACCATTGCATTTGCACTACACAAACATGATGGGTACATTGAAGAACTGCTCATTGTTTGAGAGGGGGACACAGTAGTAGCCTATAGTCCTGCCATGTTATTTAGTTTTAAGTTCCGTTAAGGTTATGAAATACATAATGGAAAAGGAAAGGGAATGAGAAAGTTGGAAATGAGGGGGAGGGTGGGTGTGCGTAAGGTATGTAAGCAAAGAGTAGAATCCAAAATGAACAATTCTTAGGGGTTTAACAACACCGGGAGATCCTCACTCCCCTCCACCACAGAACCGCAGACATACGGTCAGCCAACCATACTAACCCATACTACCTCTCCCTCCCTTCCTCTCTCTCCCTCTCTCTCTCTCTCTCTCGCTCTCTCTCTCTCTCTCTCTCTCTCTCTCTCTCTCTCTCTCTCTCTCTCTCTCTCTCTCTCTCTCTCTCTCTCTCTCTCTCTCACTCTCGCTCTCTCACTCTCTCACTCTCTCTCTCACACACAGAGATATCCACTGTTTTCTTTTCTCACTTTAAGGATGATGAACTACCTTAGCTGGCACCTGAGGTAGAGGTCAAATCAGGGTCAGTAGAGTTGATGTTCCACATTTCATTCTTTCCAGTGCGTTTGAGTGTGAAATGAGTGAGTGCGTCATGCACTGCCAGATCCAGAATGTTCAAAGTGGTCCCATTAGTGTAATTACACAGACTAAAATAGGCCTATGCCTAATGCATATTGTCTGTAGGTGTCATTTCAATTATCCTTGTAATACCCAGTGCCATGGTCTCATTTGGTACGAATCTTAGGATTATTGGGTCCATGGGAGAAACCATCTTGTACTGCTGCAATAGTGCAGCCTATGCAGAGTACTTTAGGTAAGCGGTACCTCACATTCAAGTTGTCAGACATAAGCATTTGCCCCATAGGGCTAGGCTACCTACCGTATAGGCATATAGTCTTCCCTTGAAATAACTAGGCTACAATATGGCATCAAATTACTGTTCGTTGGGGTAGGCCTAGCTGTCAAATAACATTTACTTTGTTGAGATGTTAGGCCTCAGGCATGTATTTGCTAGTTAGTTTGGATGCAGTAGAGATGATTCATGTGGATCAGATGTTCTTCTGACATCCCCAGATGAAACATAGTATAATGACTAACAGGGCTTGGTGGCATTGAGCCTACTAGCCACCACTAGCCTTCATCACCACTAGCCTTCATCACCACTAGCCTCCATCACCACTAGCCTCCATCACCACTAGCCACCATCACCACCATCTATCACCACTAGCCTTCATCACCACCAGCCTTCATCACCACTAGCCTTCATCACCACTAGCCTTCATCACCACTAGCCTTCATCACCACTAGCCTCCATCACCACTAGCCTCCATCACCACTAGCCACCACTAGCCTTCATCACCACTAGCCTCCATCACCACT
Organism: Salvelinus alpinus; assembly: GCF_045679555.1. Lineage (NCBI taxonomy): Eukaryota > Metazoa > Chordata > Actinopteri > Salmoniformes > Salmonidae > Salvelinus > Salvelinus alpinus. The sequence goes on along the minus strand of NC_092098.1, from coordinate 14,388,849 downwards.
AGCCTTCATCACCACTAGCCTCCATCATCACTAGCCTCCATCACCACTAGCCTCCATCACCACTAGCCTTCATCACCACTAGCCTCCATCACCACTAGCCTTCATCACCACTAGCCTCATTCACCACTAGCCTCCATCACCACTAGCCTCCATCACCACTAGCCTCCATCACCATTAGCCTCCATCACCACTAGCCTCCATCACCACTAGCCACCACTAGCCTCCATCACCACTAGCCTCCATCACCACTAGCCGCCATCACCACTAGCCTTCATCACCACTAGCCTCATTCACCACTAGTCTCAATCACCACTAGCCTCCATCACCACTAGCCTCCATCACCAGTAGCCTCCATCACCACTAGCCTCTATCACCACTAGCCACCACTAGCCTTCATCACCACTAGCCTCCATCACCACTAGCCTCCATCACCACTAGCCTTCATCACCACTAGCCTCCATCACCACTAGCCTCCATCACCACTAGCCTTCATCACCACTAGCCTCCATCACCACTAGCCTTCATCACCACTAGCCTCATTCACCACTAGCCTCCATCACCACTAGCCTCCATCACCATTAGCCTCCATCACCACTAGCCTCCATCACCACTAGCCTCCATCACCATTAGCCTCCATCACCACTAGCATCCATCACCACTAGCCACCACTAGCCTTCATCACCACTAGCCTCCATCACCACTAGCCTCCATCACCACTAGCCTTCATCACCACTAGCCTCATTCACCACTAGCCTCCATCACCACTAGCCTCCATCACCACTAGCCTCCATCACCAGTAGCCTCCATCACCACTAGCCTCCATCACCACTAGCCTTCATCACCACTAGCCTTCATCACCACTAGCCTTCATCACCACTAGCCTTCATCACCACTAGCCTCCATCACCACTAGCCTCCATCACCACTAGCCACCACTAGCCTTCATCACCACTAGCCTCCATCACCACTAGCCTTCATCACCACTAGCCTCCATCATCACTAGCCTCCATCACCACTAGCCTCCATCACCACTAGCCTTCATCACCACTAGCCTCCATCACCACTAGCCTTCATCACCACTAGCCTCATTCACCACTAGCCTCCATCACCACTAGCCTCCATCACCACTAGCCTCCATCACCATTAGCCTCCATCACCACTAGCCTCCATCACCACTAGCCACCACTAGCCTTCATCACCACTAGCCTCCATCACCACTAGCCTTCATCACCACTAACCTCATTCACCACTAGCCTCCATCACCACTAGCCTCCATCACCACTAGCCTCTATCACCACTAGCCACCACTAGCCTTCATCACCACTAGCCTCCATCACCACTAGCCTCCATCACCACTAGCCACCACTAGCCTTCATCACCACTAGCCTCCATCACCACTAGCCTTCATCACCACTAGCCTCCATCACCACTATTCTCCATCACCACTAGCCTCCATCACCATTAGCCTCCATCACCACTAGCATCCTTCACCACTAGCCACCACTAGCCTTCATCACCACTAGCCTCCATCACCACTAGCCTCCATCACCACTAGCCTTCATCACCACTAGCCTCATTCACCACTAGCCTCCATCACCACTAGCCTCCATCACCAGTAGCCTCCATCACCACTAGCCTCCATCACCACTAGCCTTCATCACCACTAGCCTTCATCACCACTAGCCTTCATCACCACTAGCCTCCATCACCACTAGCCTCTATCACCACTAGCCACCACTAGCCTCATTCACCACTAGCCTCCATCACCACTAGCCTCCATCACCACTAGCCTCCATCACCAGTAGCCTCCATCACCACTAGCCTCCATCACCACTAGCCTTCATCACCACTAGCCTCCATCACCACTAGCCTCCATCACCACTAGCCTCCATCACCACTAGCCTCTATCACCACTAGCCACCACTAGCCTTCATCACCACTAGCCTCCATCACCACTAGCCTTCATCACCACTAGCCTCCATCACCACTAGCCTCCATCACCACTAGCCTTCATCCCCACTAGCCTCCATCATCACTAGCCTCCATCACCACTAGCCTCCATCACCACTAGCCTTCATCACCACTAGCCTCCATCACCACTAGCCTTCATCACCACTAGCCTCATTCACCACTAGCCTCCATCACCACTAGCCTCCATCACCATTAGCCTCCATCACCACTAGCCTCCATCACCACTAGCCTCCATCACCATTAGCCTCCATCACCACTAGCCTCCATCACCACTAGCCACCACTAGGCTTCATCACCACTAGCTTCCATCACCACTAGCCTCCATCACCACTAGCCTTCATCACCACTAGCCTCATTCACCACTAGCCTCCATCACCACTAGCCTCCATCACCACTAGCCTCCATCACCAGTAGCCTCCATCACCACTAGCCTCCATCACCACTAGCCACCACTAGCCTTCATCACCACTAGCCTCCATCACCACTAGCATCCATCACCACTAGCCTTCATCACCACTAGCCTCCATCACCACTAGCCTCCATCACCACTAGCCTTCATCAACACTAGCCTCATTCACCACAGCCTCCATCACCACTAGCCACCACTAGCCAGCACCACTAGTAGCCACCACCACCACTAGCCTTCATCACAACTAGCCACCATCACCACTAGCCTCCATCTCCACTAGCCAACCCCACTACTAGCCACAATCACCACTAGCCTCCATCACCACTAACCTCCATCTCCACTAGCCAACCCCACTACTAGCCACAATACTAGCCACAATCACCACTAGCCTCCATCACCACTAGCCACCACCACTACTAGCCACCACCACCACTAGGTTCCATCACCACTGGCCACCATCACCACTAGCCACCATCACCACCAGCCTCTATCACCGCTAGCCTCCATCACCACTAGCCTCCATCACCACTAGCCACCATCACCACTAGCCACCATCACCACCAGCCTCCATCACCACTAGCCACCATCACCACTAGCCTCCATCTCCACTAGCTTCGATCACCACTAGCCACCGTCACCACTAGCCACCATCACCACTAGCCTCCATCACCACTAGCTACCATCACCACTAGCCTCTATCACCACTAGCCTCTATCACCACTAGCCTCCATCACCACTAGCCACCATCACCACTAGCCTCCATCACCACTAGCCTCGATCACTACTAGCCAACATCACCACTAGCCACCATTACCACTAGCCACCATCACCACTAGCCACCATCACCACTAGCCACCATCACCACCAGCCTCCATTACCACTAGCCACCATCACCACTAGCGTCCATCACCACTAGCCACCATCACCACTAGCCACTGTCACCACTAGCTTCGATCACCACTAGCCTCCATCACCACTAGCCTTCATCAACACTAGCCTCATTCACCACAGCCTCCATCACCACTAGCCACCACTAGCCAGCACCACCACTAGCCACCACCACTAGTAGCCACCACCACCACTAGCCTTCATCACAACTAGCCACCATCACCACTAGCCTCCATCTCCACTAGCCAACCCCACTACTAGCCACAATCACCACTAGCCTTCATCACCACTAGCCTTCATCACCACTAGCCTCCATCACCACTAGCAACCACTAGCCAGCACCACCACTAGCCACCACCACTACTAGCCACCACCACCACTAGCCTTCATCACCACTAGCCACCATCACCACTAGCCTCCATCTCCACTAGCCAACCCCACTACTAGCCACCATCACCACTAGCCTCCATCACCACTAGCCTCCATCACCACTAGCCTTCATCACCACTAGCCTCCATCACCACTAGCCTCCATCACCACTAGCCTCATTCACCACTAGCCTCCATCACCACTAGCCTCCATCACCATTAGCCTCCATCACCACTAGCCTCCATCACCACTAGCCTCCATCACCATTAGCCTCCATCACCACCAGCCTCCATCACCACTAGCCACCATCACCACTAGCCTCCATCTCCACTAGCTTCGATCACCACTAGCTACCGTCACCACTAGCCACCATCACCACTAGCCACCATCACCACTAGCCTCTATCACCACTAGCCTCCATTACCACTAGCCACCATCACCACTAGCCTCCATCACCACTAGCCTCGATCACCACTAGCCAACATCACCACTAGCCACCATTACCACTAGCCACCATCACCACTAGCCTTCGTCACCACTAGCCACCATCACCACTAGCCACCATCACCACCAGCCTCCATTACCACTAGCCACCATCACCACTAGCGTCCATCACCACTAGCCACCATCACCACTAGCCACTGTCACCACTAGCGTCCATCACCACTAGCCACCATCACCACTGGCCTCCATTACCACCAGCCTTTTTCACCACTAGCCTCCATCACCACTAGCCACCATCACCACTAGCCACCATCACCACTAGCCTACATCACCACTAGCCACCATCACCACTAGCCTCCATCTCCACTAGCTTCGATCACCACTAGCCACCGTCACCACTAGCCACCATCACCACTAGCCTCCATCACCACTAGCCACCATCACCACTAGCCTCTATCACCACTAGCCACCATCACCACTAGCCTTCATCACCACTAGCCTCATTCACCACTAGCCTCCATCACCACTAGCCTCCATCACCATTAGCCTCCATCACCATTAGCCTCCATCACCACTAGCCTCCATCACCATTAGCCTCCATCACCACTAGCCTCCATCACCACTAGCCTCCATCACCACTAGCCTTCATCACCACTAGCCTCATTCACCACTAGCCTCCATCACCACTAGCCTCCATCACCATTAGCCTCCATCACCACTAGCCTCCATCACCACTATACTCCATCACCATTAGCCTCCATCACCACTAGCCTCCATCACCACTAGCCTCCATCACCACTAGCCTCATTCACCCCTAGCCTCCATCACCACTAGCCTCCATCACCACTAGCCTCCATCACCAGTAGCCTCCATCACCACTAGCCTCCATCACCACTAGCCTTCATCACCACTAGCCTTCATCACCACTAGCCTTCATCACCACTAGCCTTCATCACCACTAGCCTCCATCACCACTAGCCTCCATCACCACTACCTCCATCACCACTAGCCTCCATCACCACTAGCCTCATTCACCACTAGCCTCCATCACCACTAGCCTTCATCACCACTAGCCTCCATCATCACTAGCCTCCATCACCACTAGCCTCCATCACCACTAGCCTTCATCACCACTAGCCTCCATCACCACTAGCCTTCATCACCACTAGCCTCATTCACCACTAGCCTCCATCACCACTAGCCTCCATCACCACTAGCCTCCATCACCATTAGCCTCCATCACCACTAGCCTCCATCACCACTAGCCACCACTAGCCTTCATCACCACTAGCCTCCATCACCACTAGCCTTCATCACCACTAGCCTCATTCACCACTAGCCTCCATCACCACTAGCCTCCATCACCACTAGTCTCCATCACCAGTAGCCTCCATCACCACTAGCCTCTATCACCACTAGCCACCACTAGCCTTCATCACCACTAGCCTCCATCACCACTAGCCTCCATCACCACTAGCCTTCATCACCACTATCCTCCATCACCACTAGCCTCCATCACCACTAGCCTTCATCACCACTAGCCTCCATCATCACTAGCCTCCATCACCACTAGCCTCCATCACCACTATCCTTCATCACCACTAGCCTCCATCACCACTAGCCTCCATCACCACTAGCCTCATTCACCACTAGCCTCCATCACCACTAGCCTCCATCACCATTAGCCTCCATCACCACTAGCCTCCATCACCACTAGCCTCCATCACCATTAGCCTCCATCACCACTAGCCTCCATCACCACTAGCCACCACCACTACTAGCCACCACCACCACTAGGTTCCATCACCACTAGGCACCATCACCACTAGCCACCATCACCACCAGCCTCTATCACCGCTAGCCTCCATCACCACTAGCCTCCATCACCACTAGCCACCATCACCACTAGCCACCATCACCACCAGCCTCCATCACCACTAGCCACCATCACCACTAGCCACCATCACCACTAGCTTCGATCACCACTAGCTACCGTCACCACTAGCCACCATCACCACTAGCCACCATCACCACTAGCCTCTATCACCACTAGCCTCTATCACCACTAGCCTCCATCACCACTAGCCACCATCACCACTAGCCTCCATCACCACTAGCCTCGATCACCACTAGCCAACATCACCACTAGCCACCATTACCACTAGCCACCGTCACCACTAGCCTTCGTCACCACTAGCCACCATCACCACTAGCCACCATCACCACCAGCCTTCATTACCACTAGCCACCATCACCACTAGCGTCCATCACCACTAGCCACCATCACCACTAGCGTCCATCACCACTAGCCACCATCACCACTGGCCTCCATTACCACCAGCCTTTTTCACCACTAGCCTCCATCACCACTAGCCTCCATCACCACTATTCACCATCACCACTAGCCACCATCACCACTAGCCTACATCACCACTAGCCACCATCTCCACTAGCCTCCATCACTAGTGGCCTCCATCACCACTAGCCAAAATGTACCAATGAACTAAGTGCAGCAATGTAAGAGTGCTGTGAGAGACTCATGGTCTTGTTAACAGGTTCCATATGAGGCTGCTTGGCCTAGCTGGGTTTGGGTCGGGCTGACCCTATTCACAGTTTTGAGCCTGGCACCACCAACACACTTTCTGTCTTCTCTCATTTGGGCTGTCATGCTTTACCTGACACCTGTACAGTGATTGGATAACCTTTTGTCTCGACAAACAAATTATACTTTTTTCTCATGCCTCTCTATGTCTGTCTCTTTGTCTATTCAGTAGAGGTGCCACACCCCAGACAATGTTATTTCTGAAATGTTGAAATACAGAAGAGAAAAAAACAATGGAAAACTGGACCCATTTAAAACAAGCTTCATCTCCACGGTGCAAAGAAAGATTAATACTCTTTTTTTTTCTGTTACAGTGTGTATGCCATTGTTTTCCACTGTGTTACCTCAGACTAATGTACGTGATATATATATGTCAGACTGAGTAGTATCTTTCTTGTAGTAGTTTTATGTTTTGCTTGTGTCGGTATCTTGTAAGATGTCCATCTCAGCAGCTGCATATGTTCAATATCAATCTACACTGAGTGTACAAAACATTTCCATGACATACACTGACCAGGTGAATCCAGGTGAAAGCTATGATCCCTTATTGATGTCACCTGTTAAATCCACTTCAATCAGTGTAGATGAAGGGGAGGAGACAGGTTAAAAAATTATTTTTAAATATTGAGACAATTGAGACATGGATTGTATATACAGTGGGGAGAACAAGTATTTGATACACTGCCGATTTTGCAGGTTTTCCTACTTACAAAGCATGTAGAGGTCTGTAATTTTTATCATAGGTACATTTCAACTGTGAGAGACGGAATCTAAAACAAAAATCCAGAAAATCACATTGTATGATTTTTAAGTAATTAATTTGCATTTTATTGCATGACATAAGTATTTGATACATCAGAAAAGCAGAACTTAATATTTGGTACAGAAACCTTTGTTTGCAATTACAGAGATCATACGTTTCCTGTAGTTCTTGACTAGGTTTGCACACACTGCAGCAGGGATTTTGGCCCACTCCTCCCTACAGATCTTCTCCAGATCCTTCAGGTTTCGGGGCTGTCGCTGGGCAATACGGAGTTTCAGCTCCCTCCAAAGATTTTCTATTGGGTTCAGGTCTGGAGACTGGCTAGGCCACTCCAGGACCTTGAGATGCTTCTTACGGAGCCACTCCTTAGTTGCCATGGCTGTGTGCTTTGTGTCGTTGTCATGCTGGAAGACCCAGCCACGACCCATCTTCAATGCTCTTACTGAGGGAAGGAGGTTGTTGGCCAAGATCTCGCGATACATGGCCCCATCCATCCTCCCCTCAATACGGTGCAGTCGTCCTGTCCCCTTTGCAGAAAAGCATCCCCAAAGAATGATGTTTCCACCTCCATGCTTCACGGTTGGGATGGTGTTCTTGGGGTTGTACTCATACTTCTTCTTCCTCCAAACACGGCGAGTGGAGTTAGACCAAAAAGCTCTATTTTTGTCTCATCAGACCACATGACCTTCTCCCATTCCTCCTCTGGATCATCCAGATGGTCATTGGCAAACTTCAGACAGGCCTGGACATGCACTGGCTTAAGCAGGGGGACCTTGCGTGCGCTGCAGGATTTTAATCCATGACGGCGTAGTGTGTTACTAATGGTTTTCTTTGAGACTGTGGTCCCAGCTCTCTTCAGGTCATTGACCAGGTCCTGCCGTGTAGTTCTGGGCTGATCCCTCACCTTCCTCATGATCATTGATGCCCCACGAGGTGAAATCTTGCATGGAGCCCCAGACCGAGGGTGATTGACCGTCATCTTGAACTTCTTCCATTTTCTAATAATTGCGCCAACAGTTGTTTCCTTCTCACCAAGCTGCTTGCCTATTGTCCTGTAGCCCATCCCAGCCTTGTGCAGGTCTACAATTTTATCCCTGATGTCCTTACACAGCTCTCTGGTCTTGGCCATTGTGGAGAGGTTGGAATCTGTTTGATTGTGTGTGGACAGGTGTCTTTTATACAGGTAACGAGTTCAAACAGGTGCAGTTAATACAGGTAATGAGTGGAGAACAGGAGGGCTTCTTAAAGAAAAACTAACAGGTCTGTGAGAGCCGGAATTCTTACTGGTACTTATGTCATGCAATAAAATGCAAATTAATTATTTAAAAATCATACAATGTGATTTTCTGGATTTTTGTTTTAGATTCCGTCTCTCACAGTTGAAGTGTACCTATGATAAAAATTACAGACCTCTACATGCTTTGTAAGTAGGAAAACCTGCAAAATCGGCAGTGTATCAAATACTTGTTCTCCCCACTGTATGTGCCATTCAGAGGGTGAATGGGCAAGACAAAATATTTAAGTGCCTTTGAACGGGGTATGGTAGTAGGTGCCAGGCACACCAGATTGAGTGTGTCAAGAACTGCAACGCTGCTGGGTTTTTCACGGTCAACAGTTTCCCATGTATCAAGAATGGTCCAACACCCAAAGGACCTCCAGCCAGCTTGACACAACTGTGGGAAGAATTGGAGTCAACATGGGCCAGCATTCCTGTGGAATGCTTTCAACACATTGTAGAGTCCATGCCCCGACGAATTGAGGCTGTTCTGAGAGCAAAAGGGGTGCAACTCAATATTAAGGTGTTCCTAATGTTTTCTACACTCAGTGTATATCAACATGCTCAGTATATCAGTGTGCCCACCCCCCCCCCCCCCCCCTCTTTCTCTCTCGCTCTGTCTCAGACAAGCGCACAAGCAGTTGGTCTTGGCTCACCCTCTGTCTTTCCAGACTTTGAAGGGAGTTCAGACGTCTAATATAAGACAGGTCCCACCACAACAAAAGATCTCACTTTGAGTTAGAATAAACAATATCTCTCTCTCCCACCCTTTCTGTCTGTCCCCCACTCTCATTTTCCCTTCTTGGTGTTATTTCGCTCTTGGCAAGAGGAGAAGTATGTGCACTTGTTATGCGTTTTCCATGGTAGCCTTTCCTCTGGAATAGATTAGCAGCAGCGAGTGAAAGGGTAAGCTGAACAAGTGAGATAGAGATAATGAGGTATAAGGAGACGGGAGACATTGGGCTGAAAGAGATGGACTTAATTTGCCTGATTAATCTGGTGCAAAACACGTTTGTATTACCTGCCTCGTTTCAAACACTCCTTGTTTGTGTTTAAATACATATATTTATTGGCTTGACCAACTCTTTCATTCTGACTGATTGAATCATTCTAACTGGTTGAATCACACACACACACACACACATACACACTCCTGGACTAGGGGAGCAGCAGTAGATGAAGGGTAAATTGGTTCTTGCGAGAGAATTTAAACCCCCTGGTAGGAGATATGTTATGAAATCAAAGTGCGGAATCGTGCGTTTGCCTCTGCATGACCATGACAAGAGAAATAAACTGGACTGATCTAAACCAACCTATTACAGGTTCACAACTCAATGTAATGGAAAGATTTGACTTGCTTTTTGCTATTTATCTGTTGGAGTGACTTCAAACGAAAAGAAGACGGAAAAGATGCATGAATTGCTAATAAGTGGTAGAGTTTCTTTTAGCTTTGTGGAAAATGTGTTTAACATTCAGACAGGGACGTCTATCCAGCTTGAATTCCCTGACCCTGTTGGGTCTTGGCATAAAGAGGCCTCCTGTCAGTCATATCTTATTAGAGCCACATCGTGATTGGCTAAGGGCCGCTGGCACCCGCCCAGTAGAGGAAGTAGTGCAGTGCTGCTGGGCTGTGGAGCAGTGGAAACTGCACCGTGCTCTGGGATTGTGTTGAAGGCCTGTGTTGTTGCAGAAGGTTGCCCTGTGTGTTCAGGAGGTGGTGTGGGTTTGGTCTACTGGGAAATAGTACCATACTCTTCTGCTGTGGGGTTGGCCTCTAGGGTTGTACTGTGCTCTGGGAGTTGTGTTGCTGGACTGTGTTGGGATGTTTTGTTGCCAGGGCTGTGATCTTTGGTAGAAGAGACGCTTTTATAGGCCAACACACGCAATGAACATAGCAACACAGACTGACACACAGAGATACTGTATAGTAAAAGGGATGAATGAGAAAGAAATTGTGGTGTATAGTCGATGCAAAAAGTTTCAGATTTCCCCAGAAACAAGCCTAACATAGAAAATGATCCCACTTGGAGCGGTTTAGCGGTATATAATATTGAAAAAAAGAAGAATGAGTGAGTGATTGGTACATGTAAATAACTCTCACCTCTTATATACACAGCATGATGTATTAGTAGAATGACTGAGTCCTACATAGATGTTGACAGCTGGTCATTACAAAATGTGGCAATTCAACATAACCACCTGAGGTAATGTGCAGCAAAATACACTGTACGAAAGTAAGAATGACTGTGTGTATATTTTCTGTATCTAAGGTTGGCCAGGTTAAATCGATTTCACAGATACATAACAGTCAGTACTTTAGAGGAACACACACACACACACACACACACACACACACTCAGCATGCCAAGGTCACATTTCATCTTGCTCTCCCTCCCCCCTTCTTTCATTGGCTCTGAACAGTATGTTGTTTATGATCCCTCAACCTGGGTAAGCACTCATCCCTCTCTCCAGGAAGGCTCTGTAACGTCCTGTCCCCAACACACACACACTTACCATAGTTTTTCAGGATATATTCACAAAACTTGAATTGAATTTGTGTCAAAGGTAATGTCTAGGTTCTCACAGTAGATATTCTTACCAGAAATTAGCTCAAAATAGAACAAGGAAAAGGGAAGATGGGTTGACAGGATGGAGGAGATTAAAGGAGTGGAGAGAAGAAGGACAGACAGAATACAATATGGGCATATAAAAGAAAATACAAGGTCTTTAATGTATCCTGTAATTTATTCACTGTTGTGTCCAACTACAGCATGTGTAGGCCTAATAACTATGTTATAGCTGTGTAAACACAGTTGATATATCAGCCTAGTTGTGAAGGATGATAGTTGAGCTTTTGGGTCAAAAAACAAAACAGAGTTGAGACTGGAAACACACTCAGACATTGGATGGGAAATTGTATGTAGCCCTTGTTTGAACACAAGACTTTCAGACTTCTTCCATGTACATAGATAGAGCATTGTCCTCCTATGCACCATGGGTGTTATTCAAGTAATATTTCACAATTCCCATTTTTCACACAAACATAGGCTTCTGGGGGTGTTATTCAATCAACATTTCACAATTCCCAGCTGGGGGTAGAAAGTGAGGAGGAAACATGCACATAGCAATAGGGGAGAGGGCACCAGGTGACAGGTGAGAATGTGGCCTTGGATAATAATCTGTGGCCTTGAACAGTGTTCATGTGAATATAATAGTGTCAACGAGTACATTGTCATTACACTGTAGTTGCATTGGATTGCCAGGAAGTTGTATTAACATGAGCTAATAAACAGTCAATGTTGACAGCCAGGAAAGTCTGATGTAGGCATCAGTGCTGCCACTTTGAGGGACGTAGTGGAACTGCACATCATGTAGCCTACCATCCAAAACTACTGTAGTGCTGCAAGTCACACCAGTCCGTACAGGATATGCCAGTCCTTTAGAAGTATGTCACACACACAAATGAATCTGGTGCGATGCATGTCTCTGTATTATCTGCCTAGTTTCAAACACTCCTTGTTTGTGCTTAAACCCATACAGTATCTTTCCTTTTTCCTTGGGAATCCTACGGTTTACACAGCTGAGTAACAGGTGCTGTGGCTGCCCCTATCGTCCTCTACCCCCTTTCCCCTCCTTTCATTCTCTCGCTCCTTCCTATAATCTTTCCCTTTGGTCTTTATCTTCCCCACTCCTGTTGCCATCACCCACTGTCCTTCTCGGCCCCTCTGCCTCTCCCTCTCTCCTTAACATTTGCTCTCCTTTAAGTTATTCACTTTTCAGACTTCTTCCCATCAGCCACAGTCGCTTGGCATGACAGCATAGGATGAATGTAAAAAGATAAGGACCTGCAGTCGATCGCTCTCTTTACCCACTGTCATTATGTCAGGCACATCTCAATAAGAGACATTTGTATAGGTATACATTTGATTGACAGTTGGTGTAGATCTACCTGTATGCCTGATCCCTTAAATGTTTGGACATGTGTGTTGTTCATGTGTGTGTGTGTGTGAGAGAGAGAGAGAGATGGTGAGGGTGAGGGTAGTGCCCACATTCCTTTGGGATTCCTGACATTCCCTGTCTGTGGCACCTTGCTCCATCTCTGCACCCTGAGAGAGAGAGAGAGCGAGAGAGAGCCTCCCATTGACTCAGACCAATGACGCTAATCTAAAGTATATGTCTCCCTCTACTGGCCTTCACAGGCACCCTAACGAAATATCCTACGGTTGCATCTTCTCCTGTAAATTCCTCTGAGCGCCACCGCCTTCATCAAAGGTATACTGCTTTTTGACTGATACGCCAGATGGCGCCGAGACGATCTTTTTCCCCCACGCATTTATCATGATCACTTGTAATCTCCTAGCACGTAACACACTACCAGACAGCAAATCGTTGGAAGCATTTTTGAGAAAATCCATGAATATAAAATATTAGATTCATAGAAATCGTGTGCGTTTCGTGATATTGGTGGGCCGTTAGTGTAGGTAGGCCTATATCTTAATCTAACTTACATCCTTGGATTTATACTGGCGGATTTAGAAAATAAAGGATTAGGTCTAACACTGATGGTAAACGCATCTAAAATACCGTTTACTGTATTTTCCACATCTGCAGCTTTACAGATTTGCTGTAATTAAGACCAAGACCAGATGTATTGCTAGATACCCTACTTTACTTTTAGTATTTGTTTTATAATGGTGTGTGTGCGTGTGCGTGCGTGCGTGTGGTAATCCCTTTGTCTTTTTATCCGTAAATGTGTTTGTCACGATACCAACCGCCGCGTAGCAGTTAAAATCTGTTTCCGCTGTGGGTAAATGACGTTAAACATGCACTTAAGGCATGTGGAAAACAGGTCAATGCAACTGCACCAGCGAAAACCGCTGTGCGTCCCACGGATAGCCCCGGGTTTATTTCTCACAAAACATCTTAATTCCTCTGTTCGCTAATGATCCCGGAACACTTCCCTCTAATCCCCACTCCGTTAATTAAAAAGAGCACGAGCCCACGGAAAACCTCGCCATCTGCTGTGGTTTCATTCCGTTAGACAGATTGTGTTTTCATCTTATTTAAAACAAGGGGATTGGAGAGTTTTTAGAGCAGGCGTGTGATGGAGTGATGAGAGGATGACCTCTCACTGGTGAGGAGACACATCCTCTACTCACACGCACAGCTGGAATAGCCTAGCCTATAGCCTACTGAAAACGGTTTATTTTAATGTTTAAACTATACATTTTGGTCGTTTATTTTAGTGAGATGTTACTTATTTGCTCTCAAAAATAGAAAATGTTTAGGTTTTATTCAAAGATGTGCCTATGCGTTGTAAGGCTTATGCTATAGATTTGATTGTAGCCTAGCCTATTACTTTCTTCTTCTGCAAGTGGTTATTTTTAATGAAGCTACTGCAGTAGATCTATTTGACATAGCGAGGATCAAATCAACAACCATTTGTAACCCCAAAATAGGTAAGACACTTTTTGAAATTTTAAAGCATACGATATGTCGCATGAACCATGCATGGATGCTATTTTGTATTGTAACCTTCAAGAGAGATAAATTAGTTTAATTCAACTAAACTATCATAGCCTATCATTTTAGCCTCCCCGTCCCGTCCCGTAGAAATTGGGCTAAATAACACGGTCGCTGCATTTGATTAGTGCGAAAGATTAGCCTATGGTGTTGTGCTCAAACTGGAATCAGAGCAGATGTCGCTTTTCCCTATCGGAATACTGGGATTGAGCCAATAAACACACACACGCACGCACGCACACACGCGCGCACACACACACACACACACACACACACACACACACCAGAGCATCACAATGCTAATCAGAGACACCAACCTCCTCCGCGCACGCCTCCCTCTCTCCTCTTCTTTGCTCACTCACACACACATTCAAAGACACTCGGATGGGGCGAACTCCAAGGCTCCACTTCAAGTTGTGGATGCTATTAGCCTATATCTTTATATTCACTTTTTTTCATTTAGAATAAAATAGTAACATTGTAAAATGATTATTTACAGAATAATATATATTTAAACGTAATGATTTTCTAACTGAAACCCATGGAGTGCGCATTTTTGTAGTATAATCCGTCGCTCAGATGGACCTCCGAGGCGCAAAGAGACGGCTTGGGGGGATATGGCAGGTGACATGCCTAGCTCTCGTCGTATGTGTCCTGGATTTAGTTTGGGCTCAGATTCGTTATTCAATCCCTGAGGAACTGGAACATGGCGCTTTTGTTGGAAATATAGCCGATGACTTGGGTTTAGACGTCGAGAGACTCTCTGCGCGCAGGTTCAGGATAGTTTCAGGAGCAAAAAAGCAATACTTGGAGGTGAATTTAGAAAATTGTATTTTATTTGTAAACGAAATAATTGATCGAGAGGAACTATGTGAACAGAGTCTGTCTTGCTCTTTCCATTTGCAAGTGGTAATTGAAAACCCATTGGAACTGTACAGGGTTGAGGTGGAGATTTTAGATGTGAACGATAACTCACCCAGTTTTCCGTGGAGTGAGTTTAATTTGGATATATCCGAGTCGGCGGTACCCGGGTCCCGCTTCCCACTAGAGAGCGCGCAGGACTTGGACGTTGGCAGCAACTCGCTCCGCTCTTATCTGCTGAGTGTGAATGAACATTTTGTCCTGGACATCCAGACGCGTAGTGATGGCAGTAAGTTTGCGGAGTTGGTCCTGGAGAGCCCCTTGGACAGAGAGCAGCAGAATACGCACCAAATGGTGCTGACGGCTGTGGATGGAGGCTCGCCAGAAAGATCTGGGACAGCGCAAATCAATATAACAGTTCTGGATGCAAATGACAACGCGCCCGTGTTCGACCAGTCTTTCTACAGAGTGAGGCTTGTGGAAAACGCACCGAAGGGCACCGTTGTGATAAAACTAAACGCATCGGATTTGGATGAGGGTCCTAATGCGGATATCACATACTCTTTCAGCGGGCATGCTCCCATAAAAGTGCGCGAGCTTTTCAGTGTGGATTCGCGCACTGGAGAGATCAGAGTGAAAGGGGTCGTAGATTATGAAAAGGCCAGGATGCATGAGATATATGTGCAAGCCAAGGACAAGGGCCCATCGGCAGTGGCCGTGCACTGTAAAGTTCTGGTCAATATCTTAGATGTGAATGACAACCTCCCGGAGGTGATCTTGACATCAGTGTCCACACCTGTCCAAGAGGACGCCCCACCGGGGACTGTGATAGCTGTCATCAGCGTCATGGACAAAGACTCAGGTGAAAATGGGAATGTTGACTGTGAAATTCCACATCATGTCCCCTTCCAGCTCCACTCCTCTTTTAAGAACTATTACACTTTGGTTACTTGTGATTTTTTGGACAGAGAGACGGTGCCAGAGTACAACATCACTCTCACAGCAAGAGATATGGGCGCACCTCCCTTGTTCACAAGGAAAACTATTTTAGTTCAAGTGTCAGACATGAACGACAACACACCCCGATTCAAGCAGCCATCATACACCGTCTATTTGACAGAGAATAACGCACCAGGAGCCTCAATTTGCTCGGTTACTGCCCTGGATCCAGATTCAGACCAAAATGCCTATCTCTCTTACTCTATTCTGGAAGGTGATATACAGGGGATGCCCGTGTCCACCTACGTCTCCATAAACTCAGACAACGGGAATATCTACGCATTGCGTTCTTTTGACCATGAGCAGCTAAGAAACTTTCAGATTTTAGTCCAAGCACAAGATGCCGGGTTTCCACCCCTGAGAACCAATGTTACAGTAAATGTCTTTATTTTGGACCAAAATGACAATGCACCAGTCATAGTAGCACCTCTACCCCAAAACGGCACCGCGGCGACTGAAGTTGTGCCCAGGTCAGTTGATGCTGGCTATCTTGTGGCAAAAATCACTGCGATGGACGCAGACGCAGGTCAAAACTCGCGTCTGTTCTACCAGGTGCTCCAGGCAAACGACCCGAGCCTGTTTAGCGTCGCCCTGTACACGGGCGAAATCAGGACGATTCGCCGATTTGTGGAAAAAGACCCCATAAGGCAAATGCTGGTCATTCTGGTCAAGGACAACGGTCAGCCACCCCTTTCGGCCACAGTTTCCATCATCCTGTCAGTTGTTGACAACGTGCCAGAATCGCTGCCTGATTTCGGCGACCTCACACTGAGCCCCCAGTACCGCTCGAACCTCACGCTGTACTTAATAGTGTCTCTGGGCGTTATCTCGTTCACGTTTCTGGTGGCTATTATCGTCCTGGCAGCGATAAAGGGATACAGGGACAGACATTCCATTCGGAGGTATAACTGCTCTCTGAGTGCATGCTGCGGGTTCCGATCAGAGGAGTCTACCACTGATGTGTTCAAGAAGTCCAACTTGAACGTGCAGA
Source organism: Salvelinus alpinus (assembly GCF_045679555.1). Lineage (NCBI taxonomy): Eukaryota > Metazoa > Chordata > Actinopteri > Salmoniformes > Salmonidae > Salvelinus > Salvelinus alpinus. Next base: position 14,371,754 of record NC_092098.1, on the reverse strand, counting down.
TAACCACAAGCACCAAAGGATCCACGAACTGCGTTGAGGCAAATGGCAACGGCCCCCTTTCTCAGCCATACTGCTACAAGATGTGTCTGACCCCGGAATCATCCAAGAGCGAGTTCATGTTCCTAAAGTCATGCAGTCCAATGAATGCGACTCCACAGAAAAATAATGCCAAGGGCGCAGACTACCCCAAATCGGGTTGGAGCGCACAGGACTCCCGCAGCCTGATAGTGAACAACGGAGCAACTATTCCGAACGAGGTAAATGGCCTAGGCCCGTACTGCTCCAAATATAATCACATCAGACTTCCAAATAATTATAATTTATCATTTTATTTGTATCATTTTGATGATTGTCACTCATGCTTGTTCAACAACTAAGAAACATTGCAAATGATAAATCTGTCAATGAACGGAAAGTAATTACGCACAAGTCGGGAAAGCTAATTACATTGAAATCAAAGGTACCGCTAACGTTTAAAGTACAAAATATGACTTCCAAAGTCATACTATTAAAATGATGCATGAAGACTATATGTATTGAAGTGGACTGAGACACAATTATACTATTAGTAGCGACTGAGCTAAGGTCAGGGGCAAACGTCACTGGTTTAATAATCCTTAAAACGGTCCGTGGTTAGTCTATCCACCATGGTTTATATGTAATATATAATGTAACATAAATCAATTGTAGCCCAGGTGATACTGTAAAAGTGTAAAGGCTTATAGAAATGGAGAGGTCATGTGAAGTATTACGTGCTATAAGCAAAACAACTTATTGTATTGTTATTCTGATTGCCTCAGCAAACCAACAATTTCCATGTGTCTGTTCAAGGATAAACTGACGCTGCAAGACCTTGAACGTGAATAGAGCAAGACGTCCATAGTGTGATGGGACTCATACAGTACACACAGTAATATATCAAATAATGAATGTATCCGAATGTAACGGTTTAAAAGTCATGAAATAAATAAATAAAACATGCAGAACGCATATACATATACATATACATATACATATGTAGAATCACTCTGATGACTGGGGATGGTGGCTCACTTGCAACTTCACATAATCTGCTTCTCCCTAGGGATGCTCCATCGTGCCACAGGGGGGCAATAGTTGCATGCATGGGTGCGTTAATGGACTGTAGTAGGCCTAGTGTAGAACATTAGTGCAAGACGTGATACAACTGTACTGCCCATTTTCCTAGTCAGTAGTTAATTTATTCATTCCTTATTGATTTATTTCAAGTGGCAATTGACTATCCACTGCAAAGTACATCATGTAATATTTCTCACAGACTCATATTTATTCGTGACAATTACATGTAATTGATGTGGACTATCATTTCAGTTGTATTACTAACCTCTCTACGTTCTCAATTGTGCAGCTCAAGCAAGCGAACATGGACTGGACATTGACGAAAAATCAACGAAATTCAGCACACAAAAGGTCAACAGAAATGCTGGTGGAAAAAAAAACTAGCGAGCACACACACACACACACACACACATTTGACATTTTAGTCAATTAGAGACGCTCAGTTAGTGCATTCATCTTAAGATAGCTAGGTGGGACAACCACATATCACAGGCATAGAAAGTCATTTTTTCTTCTATAACGTAGCTGTCAGTAGAGGGGGGGTTGAGGTGAGGAGGAGGATTATTTAAGATACTGTTTGAAGAGGTAGGGTTTCAGATGTGTTCGGAAGATGGGCAGAGACTCTGCTGTCCTAACTTCAGGGGGAAGCTGGTTCCACCATTGGTGTGCCAGGACAGAGAAGAGCTTGGACTGGGCTGAGCGGGAGCTGCACTCCGGTAAGGGTGGGAGGTCCAAGAGACCAGAGGTGGCAGAACGGAGTGCTCGGGTGTAGGGTTTGAGCGTAGCCTGAAGGTAGGGAGGGGCATGAACGCACACACACACACAACAAGGAGTCATTCTAGGTCCTTATTTTTATTTTCTTTCTACAGCTTTAGCTCCATGGAGAGGACCTTCCCACGTAGACCCAGGCCGGACCCGGATGGCTTTTCCTGCCCGGTGGCACCACAGTACTATACCTGGGGTAGTCATATGCGTGGTACGTGGACCAGGAACCTACAGTGTCAGAAAATATTCTATGCCAATACTAAAAGACAACAAAATACAGACCGGCTGTCTAGAGAAATAATGATAAAACTGACGCCATGACATTATTCCACACTTTATAACATGTTGCTATTGCAGATATCACACTAACTAACGAACACTTTATTATGTGATTTGTTTTGTTAGCAGAATACAAGATGTCCTCCCAGGTCGAAGGGATTGGAGAGCTAGGAAGTGTTGGAAGTGCAGGAAGGGTTCCAACCCGTTCGTGGACTCCGAGCTACACCCAGCCTCCATCTGCACAGCCACCACCTGACTACCAGCACAACGTCTACATCCCTGGCACACCGTCTGGGTACTGCACTCTGAAGCCTGCACCCAGGGGGGAACTGGATGTCTACAACTCATTCTCTACGTTTGGAAAGAATAAGAGGCTCATCTCTAGCTATGACCCGAGCTTTGACCAGAGAGAGGACAACCTGATAAACAATGACTTTTTTAAATGAATATATTAGAAGAGACTGTGCATACAATTTAATACACATTTCCGTGGATGTTCATTAACTATTAATATAATCAACCCATATAGTATAAACCTCTGTGCACAAGGGAAATTAAAATAGTTTAGTATGTTTGAATCCATGCTTCGAACACATAATTTAATACTTTACAGCATAGTCTTTTCTCTCAATACAGCAGTGTCATAATTCTCTCTTTTAATTTATATCATGTACAGTCCTAGTTGATAATGATGATGAGATTGTGCAGATATAAGGGCAATTATAGCCACTTGTGGGGATAATGGGGGAAATGATCTGAGGATATCTGTTACCAGCAGTTATGGCAAAGTCTCCAAATGCCTTGAGGGTTGCGTTGTGAAGATTGTGCACGGCATTCTGTTAGGCAGTAATTTACAAGCATGTATATCATATTGTTGTACTTTATACCTTCATGTTTGACCCGTTTGGCTTCTTAAACATGTTTATATGTATAAAATCTGATCTTACTGCTGATTTATTTGAATCAATGTGGGTTAGGACGGGTGGACTGGAGGACACACAGAGCCTTACGTTTGGCTACGGGACATACAATGTAGTTGTGACCGTATAAATACAATCTAAATTCAAGAATGTAGATTATATTTCTGTGGTTCCGAGCCCTGCCTGTGGAATGTGGTGCTGAATTGACGTAGACAATCGCTGTGACGTTGACGTCACATTATGATTATTGCGTCAAAAGTTGAATTCTTATCTATCTGTTGCTCTGAGATTTAGAGCCATATCGCTATCGTTCTGTTGTTGCTTTTGCAGTGCGACTTCTACAGTGAGATCGAGGCCATCTCAAGTTCTGTTTTTGAGGTGCTGCTGATTATGACAACTTGCAGGGGAGTTTCATCACAGGTATGTATAGCATAATTGAAATACTGTCTTGCACGTTTTACAGACCATTTAGTGGGGCCCGTATATGAGCCTAGCCGTCAACATGAAATCAAAGAAGCAGATTAAGAGAAATGGCAATATGTGAGGAAGAATATTATTTTTAATATATTATTTTTATATTTTGGCGTTTCGAATCTGCACTTGGATCAAATGTGTTTTGATATTGGACACTGTGCGGGTGTTCCCTAAGAATATACTTCACCATCACACAGAGTCAGAGGATGTGGCTTGATATCGACATCGACACTAGCTAGGTTTACATCCAAAAAGCAATACATTTTCATGCGAATATTCTATAATCCGCATGAAGAAAATATACGCATTTTTCAACCAGTGGTGTTTCCAGCAAATGTACTTGTTGCAGAAAAAAATCTCTGCATGATGATGTAGTCTACACAAAATGTACCTTTTCATTGACATTTTGATGTAGGCCTAAAGTATAAAAATCTAAAGTTCAATGTGTTTCCATCGCATTTTCAACTCTACAGATAGTTTTGTCACGCGCTCTAGCCAAAAGCTCGCAGATACAGTGCGGGTAGGCTGTGCGAGTAGGCTAGTCTACATGATGAGATCAGTATGGATAAGAATATCATTTATTTGTCAAACGGCAGTCAAGCATCTATCATCATGTCACCAGAATGAGACCATCGATATTTATTAGAAAGTAGCATCAATATCACCGTGGACTTTCACCAGCATGTGAAGTTGATCATCATTTATTTCATCTATAGCCTATAGCCTGCATGCTTTCCCGAGTCGTAGTGGGAGGACCACACAACATTTATCGCGTGACTCCAAGTTTACTTCGATATAATGGTTATTATATCAATATAACCAACGTTTCCACCACCATTTCTCGCCTAATTAATTTAACCGACACAAAAAGATCCCACCATGTCGAACAAACAAATAATCTGTTGGCATTTATACAATAGCACCGAAACTTTCTGTTTCCATCACAGATGTGATTTTTTGTTGTTGTTGATACGGTATGACTAGTCACATAAAAAGTGTGGATGGAAACATGTTTATTTATAATCCCATTTCTGGCAATTACAGCGCTACTCATTCAAGAAATCTTGTTTGGAGATCTAGATACTGTGTGGCGCAGTTCATGTGGTTTGGTGCTGAATTTAGGTTGGCTCGGAATTTACGCAGACTATCCTTGTGACGTTGACATCACATTACGATTAGTATTATTCTATTTATCTTTTGCATTGGTTTTATTTCACGAGATCAGTGTTGCTCAGATAGGCCCTGTCGCTGTTCTCGTGCTTGTCGCTGTCGCAGGAGGACGTTAAAGTGAGGGAGAGGCCAAGTTATAGCTTTGAGGTGCTGATTATCACAATTTACCGGAAGCTTTTTAACAAGTAGGAGCGTGTACAGGGCTTTCGAAAGATACATTTTCGTCTGCAAACATGCATTAACCCATTTAATCCCGAATTTTTCCCAGACATGAAAATATCCAAATCAAGTGTCATTATTAACCCTTTGAAGTAATCAATCATTATTTTTTGAAATTTTTATGGAAAAGTAGGTGAAAAAGTGTGTTTTATGGCGGGTCACAATTGTGACCGGTGGGATAATGGGATGTATACGGAATTAACATATTTCTCCTATGCAGTTATCAAAGTTCTTATATATCCCAACCCAGTTATTAACACATTTAAAACTCTGTCACTAGCAGTCCCCAGCATTGCCACTAGAATGCCCCGTCACATTCTAGTGTGACTATTTTACACATCAAAAACCCTTATACAACACGCTATGAATACTGAGAGAAAAGACAAAAAGACAACAACCATCAACGTATTTCAACATTGTTACTTTAGTTATATGTATTGAAACATTAATATTGTAACTTTATTGTAACAGTTGAACTTGTACTTTAGTGCAATATTCATTGTAACATTGTCATTGTGACATTTTAGTGCAACATTCACTAACAACTGTATAGCAGTCATGTGATTCATTCCCACTGAACATAAAGGTAACATTTAGGATAGAGGTAGCCTGTAGAATATGCATTCAAGTAGAGGCCTACACTGAACAAAATACAAATATATATATATATTTAAAAAGCGCCACTGCACAATGAGTGCTTATATATATGTATATATCATAGAGCTTCAGAACCAAGTGCCAGATTAGTTTGTGCATCACTGTTTTGAACTACGATCAGTCAGACCTACTGTCATACAGGATGTCTTGAATAAATTGACCTTCTGTTCCAAAAACATTTCAGTCATTTTGATTGTCTTTTTCGTCAACTTTTCTTTTCTTCCTAGAGTCCGTTGTACTGCTTCTCCTCACCCTTTATCGACTTTTCTATTTTTCTTTTGTCTTTTTCAGCCCTTTTTCATTCGGTCTTATCTCCTTTTCTACTGTCCATGGTATATCTTGAAGCACTCTATGTGCAGTGGCGCTTTGCATTTCTCACATGCATAGGTAGTACGTTTGTCACAATGACGACTTCTCTGGAACCGGTGCATCGTGTTGATTGGCCAGTGAGAAGCTTTGTCATATCTTGCCTGATCTTCAACAGTAGCAGCCAGTAGAGATCTCCTTCCGTGGCTCAGTGGTTTTGTGCCAAACTTTTGCACATTTGGGCTGTATACTATGTGTTTTGGAATCACATCAGTGGCAGGCCTCTTCGATTGTTTGAACGCTCAATCTTTATTTTTGACCACCTGCAGCTTTTCCCTTGGCTCTTCTGGCTGACCCCTTTTGCTTGTAGAGACCCTTGGCTCTTCATTATCAACAACGGAGAGGGGTGGGGGAGGTTGTGGATGGGGGGTGGGGGGGGGGGGGTGGTGAGGGGTAGGTCATCATCACTGATAACGTTGTTCCTGTCATGATCTGTTTGCATAGGTTCAGCATATGCATTCAACAGCCTGGCTGGCAAATGGCCTGTCCGTAGTCCATATCTGACCCATCGCTATCACAATCACTCAGGACAGCATCTTTCTCATTTTGAGGGATAACTGCAATGTTGCAGGCCTTGTCTGGGCAGTCACCTAGATCAACATATCCATAACTTGACTCAAAGTGACACTAAAAGAAAGAACAGAGTAGAAAGTTAGGTAAAACAAGAACTATGTCTGTGTATAAGTATGTGAATACCTAGATGCACTGTGTTATCCCACCGGTCACTATTGTTGCCGTCAACATGTATACTTATTCTATGACCACACTGAACAAAGTTGAGTAATTGCAAATGCATATATCAATACCAGACACCCTAAAGATGATGTGTACCAAAAATCTTTGTCCTAACTTTATGTTAACATACTTTACTAACCTTCTGTTTGGGAGCTTTGATGCAGTCATCCTCTTCTCATGGTGCAACCAGGAAGTAAACAGCTCTGGTCATGTGACAATTCACACTAAACATGTGACACTGCACATCTTTCATTGAGACCCTTTATTATTTCAATATTTGCTGGAAATGCATTGATACATCATTCAGTAACATTTTTAGAGCCTTATAACTGAACACGTTTTTTATATAGGATTAAATAGGTTAATGTTACATTCAAAACAATTCCACATAGCTCACGCAATGTCGCTGTTCCTTTACGACTAGTCAGCAGACATCATCACGATTGGGAGGGCAACGCACCGCAGTTGTACCGCGTGGAGGCTTGGTATGAATTCCCCGGTTTAGAAGAGAAGGCTACCGATTGTTTCTCACATAAACAATAGCGTTTAGATGTAAATGTATTCGGTTTCAACGCATTGCTACAAGTACTGTCATATTTTACCATATTTGGTTTGCAATAATGGCTTTATCCATTGCAACTGTCTGGACAAGGTGCGCCACGGTTCTCTTTGTATTCAGCGGGATGTGGGGAATTGCTTTGCCCATTACTCGCTACTCTATTCCCGAGGAAATGCAAGAGGGTTCCGTTGTTGCAAACCTGGCTACAGATTTGGGACTTGACGTTCGCGCTCTGGTAACACGCAAGGCAAAGCTTGACATCATCCACACTAAGAAATATTTGGACATTAACAAAGAAACGGGAGAGCTATTCATACTTGAAAAGATAGACAGGGAATACATATGCTCGAGCAAGACAACGTCTTGTTTTCTTAAAACGGATGTCATACTTGAAAATCCCATTCGTATTTTTTACATTGAGCTTGAAATCATGGACATAAATGACAACGCACCTATCTTTCGAAGGGAGACAATGCAATTGGATATTTCAGAATCTACCGCTCCAGGAGAGAGATTCTCTTTGACAAATGCTGTGGATGCAGATGTCGGTGCGAATTCTATTAAGACTTACTATTTGAGCGAAAGCAAGTATTTTACAATTGAAATACAGACCGGAAGCGATGGCTCTAAATATGTAGATTTGGTTATCAACAGTAATTTAGATCGGGAGGAACAGGCGGTTCATAATTTAATATTAACCGCTGCAGATGGCGGGGTTCCTGCGCGCTCATCCACAGCCAGTATCATCCTTATGGTTCTGGATATCAATGACAATGCCCCCTTTTTTAACCAGCCGATATATGCTATTAATGTAACTGAAAACTCCCCAATTGGAACTCTAGTAATGAAGTTGAGCGCAACAGACTTGGACGAGGGCACCAACGCAGAGATTACATATTCATATACGTTATATACATCCGAGAAGACACAAGAAAAGTTCTCTCTAAATTCAAATACAGGGGAAATAAAGGTGAAGGATGTGATTGATTTTGAGGAGAGTCACAGTTTCGATATATATATTCAAGCAAGAGACCAAGGATCGAATTCGTTATCCGGAGATTGTAAAGTAATGGCATTTATTACCGATCTGAATGACAACTATCCTGAGGTTACCATTACATCTTTTAAAAGCACGGTCAAGGAAGATGTTTCCATAGGAACATTAATAGCAGTGATCAGTATAAGCGATAGGGACTCTGGGGACAACGGTGAAGTTGAACTCACTTTGAACCAACAAGCATCTCTACCCTTCGTTCTCGATAAGTCTTCGGAGGATTACTTTGCTCTGCTTATTTCAGAACCACTGGACCGTGAGACAATTCCAAGATATGACATCACTTTCATAGTCACAGACAAAGGAACACCTCGCTTATTTGACAATGAGACAATCACCTTGGAAATACTGGACGTCAATGATAACGCACCAGTATTCCCCCAGTCGTTCTACACAATCCATGTTGTAGAGAACAACGTCCCCGGCGCACTGTTGACGTCACTCAGTGCTTTTGACCCCGACCTCCACGAGAACCAGTATCTGGTCTATTTTATCATGGAGAAGGAGATCATCAACACGTCTATGTCCATGTTGTTCTCCATTAATCCAGAGAATGGCAACCTTTATGCTCTAAAGACCTTTGACTTTGAAAGGGAGAGGGAGTTTCTTTTCCACATAGAGGCCAGAGACTCTGGGTTACCTCCACTCAGCAGCAATGTGACAGTTCACATCATCATTTTGGACCAGAATGACAACACCCCGCTCATAGTGTCGCCTTGGCGAGCACAGGGCTCGGTAATTGAAGAGGTGATCCCGAGGTCCGCTGATAAAGGATTCCTGGTTGTCAAAGTGATCGCCATTGACACAGACTCATTACAGAATTCCCGGGTCACATATCAGCTTCTACAGACCAGTGACTCTTCTCTGTTCAGTCTAGATCAGTACAACGGGGAGATCCGGACCTCGAGAATGTTCAGCTACAGGGACCCCCGTCATCAGCGGCTGGTTGTTGTCGCCAAAGACAATGGAGACCCCGCTCTTTCGGCCACAATTACCATCAAGATATCAACAGTAGAACACATGGTGACGCCATTCTCAGAAACTACTGAGGTGCCTTTAGAATTTGACTTGTTCACAGACTTAAATCTCTATTTGGTCATCGGTTTGGGTTCAGTGTCCTTCCTGCTGTTGATCACCATATTGGTGGTCATTGTGCTGAAGTGTCAGAAACCAAAGCCCATGAAGATGCCTCCTGCTATAAATATGAATCTGAACAGTCTGAACAGGAACAGTGTGATCAGCAGAAACAGTTTCATCAGCCAGAGGTGCTCCACCATAGCCGATTCCACCCTCATCTCCAGTGATGCCTACTGGTACAGCCTGTTTCTAGCAGAGACCAGGAAAGGCAAGGTGGTTGTCAGACAGCCTATAGTACCCAAGGGAGCAGGCTACTTTGTGTCCAGTATACCCAGAAGCACAGGTCCTACAGAGACCAGCGACTCAAGAGCATCCACACTACAGGTATGTGCTCCTCTGAGCTGGAGGCCTGGAGCAGTTTTCCTCTTGTATTTCTTCATATGAAATGCACACTCCTCCTTCCTTCATGTAATCACAAATCAGACAAGGGTGGATTAATAAAAGCAGTAGCCTTGCTTTCATTCAGCCTATAATGCATTCACTGATTACATGAATGAAGGATGCATTAAAAAATTATTCAGACAGGGCCTCGTTTTGCAAAGAACATTATTTCCCCCTTTGAAAAGATATTCTAGACCAGAGCTGCCTCTGCATGTTTCTATGTTCTGGCACTGCGCACCCTGCAGACTGAGTGACTGTTTGACTCACATCACAATGTCATATTCATTCCTCTTAGAGGAGGAGCCTCAGTGCAGCTCTCAGCCTTCTACTCACACACTCCAGTTAATGAACAGAGACTGTGCTAGTGTACTATTTAGAACTGTTTCTCTGACCAGGGTTTACCAATTAGAGGATGCTTGAGGTTGGCTTGTTAAATATACCCCATTTTATTCTAAGGATCTATGGGATGTCAGCAGGTTTTATCGTGTTATGCTCTGCTCTAGTCCTGTGGTGTTTGAACACAGGCAGTCTATTGCTGTGTGTTTTGTAGACATTAACAGAAATACTTATTTGCTTTTAATTTGCCCTGCTGCCTTTCACTCTACTGGCGTTTGGCTCCGATGGCTTACGTAAGTCATTGAGCCATGCTAATTCCCAAGTCATGTTTCTGCCACTTCCTTTCATTCTTAGCTTGCAGTTCATGCAATTTTAATATATAACAAAAAATGGCTTTCCAAGATCGTCTGTGTGCTGTTGTCTCAGACATTACAACTCTTTGAGGTCAGGGAATTGAAAACCAGGCCTGGGGTTTGTGTAATAATAAAACTAACCCGGGGGAGAAGAATGGACTCAAGTGAACTCTTTCACAGTTAAACTTCGTACAGTATAATATTCATGGGAAAGTCAGTGTAGGCTAAACATTGTATGACATTGTGTTTATTCTAATGACATTTGTGTAGATGTGTGTTGGTCTTTGTGCATTTTCTTTTTCAGGTTGCAGGCCCAATAAGATGCGGCCCTTGTCTGACTGAACTGAACTGGCATTTTAATTTCAGCTTTGATTTAGGGACAAGGCAGAGTCCTCTCCATTGTACTGACATGACATGAAAACTAAGGAGATGGATTGGATTAGTGGAGCGTGTGTTTTTGAAAAGTGTGTGTGTGTGTGTTTTGGACGCTGACAATTGAACCTTTCTTTTTTCTATTCTAAAGTACTCAAAATGAAAGGAAGCCCATTCTACAGCTGGAGGTATGCTGGTTGCTGGTAACATGTAGGAGCACTGTGATTGGTGTAACTCAAACTAGGATTATGTTTCTAGGCCTGTTTTTTAAAATACATTTTCTAAGTGTCACTTTTATCACCCCATATGTGGGGTTGATCTGTGTAGGCAGAGTTCAGTGTCCTTTTTAAAAGGGGGCATGGATTATATAATGTCAGCAAAGAGCAGACAAACATTGATTCTCAGAGAGGAGGCAGAGAAAGGACAATGAATTCCTGCACTCTTAGAAAAAAAGGGTTCCGAAAGGGTTCTTTGGCTGTCTCCATAGGAGAACCCTTTTCGGTTTCAAGTAGAACCCTTTCCACAGCGGATTCTACATGGAACCCAAGAGGATTCTACATGGAACCAAAACGGGTTCTTCAAAGGGGACAGTTGGGGACAGTTGAAGAACCCTTTAAGGTTCTAGACAGCACCTTGGTATCTCCCTTTCTCTATTTTTCATCTGTCCCCTTCCCCTGACACTCACTGCACACCCTCCTTCCCATTGACCTTCATTGTGATGCATCTGTGAGCTATGAATATGAGATTTGGAAATCTCTCTAAAGCGGGAAACTAATCACTCACTGACAGCTGAGATTAGGCCCAAAGTGGCTGCCAGGTCAGAATAATAATTACAATATGTGGTTTGTTTGGCAGAGACTCACGGCAAAGCTCTAAGCACGAATAAAGCAGAGGATTAAGGTATGCACTGTCCTGGTCCTGAGTTCTCAGTGTGTACACCTGCCTCAGAGCAGTGGCTGCATCATCCAGCACCTCTGTCACATCCACACACATATTTTAGCTCTGCCCCTGTTGCCCAGTAGCCACCTCTTATCACTAGACCAATACAAGGGAAAACATTTCAATTATGATCAGCATGGTGTCAGGCAGTGGCCACAGACTAACTAACACAGACTTACTAACACAGACTAAATGTGGCCTCCATAGACAGTACCAATAGCCCTACATTCACACACACACACACACACACACACACACACACACACACACACACACACACACACACACACACACACACACACACACACACACACACACACACACACACACACACACACACACACACACACACACACACAATTGTACTAAAATAGCTCAAACACCAGCCTGCCTATCCCCCACTCTCCCAAACTGTGATGTGCATGTCTCTATGGTACATATACCCCTTTCATGTTTCCTTATTCTTGTCATTTGTTTGGTTTTATTCAAATTTCACTTGCTTGCTTCTTAATCTGGCCTAGATGCACATGATAGATCCATTCTGTAATCTGGCCTGATTTCTAATGTCTGTGAGGATAATAAAATAAGGATTTGAACAAATAGCCCATGTAGACAATTTGATGGAACTCACCATGCACACCTCCCTACATAATCCAGAGCATGATAATTGTTTAAGCAACTCAGTATGTAACACCCACCCATGTTTGATTGATGGTGCAGTAACCAGTCAGGTCCCAGTTGAGGGATCTTATCAGTTGCATGATTTGTGACTCCTTAAAGGCTGTCAATCAAGCTGATCCCCTCCTCTCTCCACCTCCTACTGGCTGACTGTATTTTCTATTTATTGGCAGGATTCCAGGGCCAGCAGTGACCTGCCATGATGTCCTCATTCTGGGGTATTCAGCTGGAGAATGTTCAAAGAAGTTAAGAGCGACACCAACACCCCTCCTTCAATCACTGGGATCCAACAGTTACCTCTGGGGGCAGCTCCTCCAACCCTCTGCCCTCTTCGAACCGACCACACCTGTAGACCGTAGACTACCTTCATCATTTTCCATCAAGCATGAATCTGCATGGCTACATCGACAGGTACTTGCATTTAGAAAATATCCTGAAGAAGAAAGGAACTTAACATGAGGTCTTTATGCATAGCACTCTCTGTTAACATGGGAGCAGGCACTCAATATCTTCCAAAATCCTACCTTACCTCTCCAGGAAAAACATGACACAAAAGGGATATTCTGTTGTGTCCTTGTGAGGGTACCTCATTGTGATGTCATAATGCATTATTTGGGGTATGTGTGTGAGGTCATAATCAAAGAACAAAAAAAACATGTACAAGAGAATGATGGTGCCAATGCCTTCCATAACTCGTGTAGCTGGTGAAATAAGAATCTCAGTTCATCTGTGAATGTGTAGGGTGCACACTGTAGGTAAGAACCTTTGTTTGTTTTGATTAGAAATAAGACTTAACATTTTTCATCATTTTGGCTTTCTAGACCTTGTTTTTGGCTCCGGACATCAACCTATAGTATGGAATTATTCATTTCCTGATACATGGTGTTGGATGTGCATGTTGAGTTGCTACTATAAAATAGATCAATACCTGAAACCTGTCATCCAATGAGCCAGGTAGGAGAGAAGTACCCCATGTTGCTCCACTTCACATTGCAGACAGAGTTAATATATTCTCACAGTTCAAATATTCATGAGCACATTTGACGGTGGCACTATATTTAGTATATTTTGATGATAGACATTTCCTTCTCAGCATATCTATATAAAGCACAGACTAGAATCCATTTTTTTTGTGTGAGATCATGTCCAAGGAAATACTCAGGACAGTGACACACCAGGATTTAGCTCCTACCTGCCTAAACAGTGCAATATGACGATCAACCTAGAAAACACTGTATGTAGAATGGCTGTAGTACTAAAGGGCTTCACTTTACAACAACTTATCATACCTCCATCTGAGTTTTGTCAACTTACCTGTGCAGTCCTCTGCCCGGTTCTGATAACTAACACTTTCCCTGCACTGTGAACAAGCCTCAGAGAATCAGCTAAAGGAGAAATCAACGTAAAACAGGAGGCTTACGGGAAGAAACCATGTGTACTTTAAATGAGAAATGTTACTATATTCACTTAACAAATGTGACTTTTGAAAGTATTTATCATTGTATAATCAAAATGTATTGTATGTTTGGCATGATACAATACAATACTCTGGACATGTTTTTAAAGTTTACAATGTTTTATGAATTTGTATGTTGTTGTTTTTTTAAATATTTGGACCTAACAATTCTTAATGCTACTTTTTGTGACTTATTCAAGTGCATTGTGTAGTCTACTGTATTATATTTGTAGTGCAATAATACAGCATTCAATTATTTTATCTGATACAGTGTACAGACAGACAATCTAAATTATTTTATGACATTTGAATGGAGTACTCCACTGCTTAAGCATTTCACCAAAATGTTATTTTCAGTGTATCAAACTGTTCATAGACATATAGTAGTTCTCCCAGCAAGATCATGAAGTGCAAAGATTTTAATGCAAGGCGTTAGGTCTTAGAAATGAGAAACTAGAACAGACAGCAGTGTGTCCACGTGACAATATGGAGGGAAAGGCCAAAACAAGGAGAGAGAGAAACTGTGAAGATGAGCGTGAGACAGAAAGACTATGCTACTAACACTATTCTATTCCTTTGACGTTAGTGCATGACCTCATAGGCCGAACACTCACAACCCATCCAATCTCATTTGAAATGCAATACTGTACTTAAATACTACTATATATATCTCAATCATATAGGTTGCATGGGAACACACTAAGCTCTTCCTATACACAGTTATTTGCACTTAATCCAGACCTGGTTGCACTACTCATCTATCACAAACTGCAGTGCAGCTGTAGTTCTCATCAATGTTCCAGTTCTCTCTTGATCTCTTTCCCTTGTTAAAGCTCTCTGTGAGGTCATTGTGTGAGGGAGGTGCTACACTAATTATGGTACACATGTGGGCTCTGCCTACTCTGTCCGTAGGGAGGAAATACTGCCTGAGCATTGTATAAAGACACCTTTAGTTGGGTTACAGAAAATATCCAACTAAATTCAGACGTCATGTGCTCTTTATGGGTGTCATGCGTTACACCAGTACATGTGACACGAGGACAATGAGATAATGGTGCTCAATACAGATTCAAGTCATGATTATTACCAGGGATAAAATGTCATCTGGATGAACTTAGATCCCAGGAGTTTGGAGAGAACATCCTAAGCAGCCAGTGGCTGTGTGATGTGACCTGAGAACTCAAGCTCAAACCAACGGAGGGGTTTAAAACCTGTATCGTTGTATCTACTTTGTACTTTGTGGTTGTTGTTTTTCTAAATACAATATACTTTTTATATCTGCTGTGATCTCTGAACTTGGCTTGACAGCACAGGAGGGTGTTTGTGTTGCTTGCTTCAGTATCATGCAGATGTGTCTGTCTCTGTTGTGCGGCTACACTGCTTATTCCTGCATTTTGATTCTACATTTCGATTCTACAGTCTACTGTATCTGCCTGCCTTTCTGCAGGACTTCCTGTGTTCTAGGTGGTTGGGGGGGTGAGGACACAACCCACAACGCTGATTGGTAGATGAGAGAGTGTGTGGGAGAGAATGGCCTTGCCTAATTTTTTTATTCAAAAACAGTTTGGATGTTGTTTCTGTTGTTTATTGTCCTGCTTGTAAATGCGTATGTGAATAAAGCTTTCAGAGCTGTGCTTCTACGGGTCAGTTTCTTTCCGAAGGCCAGTATTGAAGTTATCGGTGTTGATCGGATACTTAAATCATCAGGCATTGATGATAACCCAGTTTCTCACTCCAGGGCTCCATACTAAATCAGGGAGATTGATTATTAAACTGAGGGAGAGGTTAAGATTCAGGAAGTAGGAGGTAGAAACACAGCTTTCTCCTGGCGATGTTCTTCTTATCTTAATGACGTTAAAGACCACACTGCACAGTGTGAAACTGATGGATGATCTCCTCTATGACAGCACAGAGCCTCTACCCGGCAGTCCGCTGCAAACGAATGATGGGAGTGGGCTGGTTGCTAGGGACCACCCAGTACCTAAGAAACGGTTGCCATGACAACTGTACCCGCTTCCTGTGATCACAGAGGGGAGATTATCATGAATACCCTGCATTCTATTTTGTCTTCATCACTCCCTCTCACTTTTGGGTGTTCTGTCCCTGTCTCTGTGATTAAATGTGTCTGCGATGTGATTGCCTTTGCACAAAATAGTTCCTAACTCATCAAATCAATTTTTATTTCTCTCATGCGCCAAATACAATAGGTGTAGACCTTTCAGTGAAATGCTTACTTACAAGCCCTTAACCAACAATGCGGAAAAATAAGTGTTAGGTTAAAAACAGACACGTAAAAAATAAAGAGCAGCAGTAAAATAACAGTACTCCTGAGGTGCTGACCTGTTGCACCCTCGACAACCACTGTGATTATTTTTATGTCACCCTGCTGGTCATCTATGAACATTTGAACATCTTGGCCATGTTCTGTAATAATCTCCACCCGGCACAGCCAGAAGAGGACTGGCCACCCCTCATAGCCTGGTTCCTCTCTTGGTTTCGTCCTAGGTTCTGGCCTTTCTAGGGAGTTTTTCCTAGACACCGTGCCTCTACACCTGTATTGCTTGCTGTTTGGGGTTTTAGGCTGGGTTTCTGTACAGCACTTTGTGACATCAGCTGATGTAAGAAGGGCTTTATAAATACATTTTATTGATAAAATTTTATTGATACAGCTGTAGAACCTTTTGAGGATCTATGGACCCATGCCAAGTCTTTTCAGTCTCCTGAGGGAATAGGCTTTGTCGTGCCCTCTTCATGACTGTCTTGGTGTGTTTGGACCATGATAGTTTGTTGGTGATGTGGACACCAAGGAACTTGAAGCTCTCAACCTCCCCCACTACAGTCCTGTCGATGAGATTGGGGCCGTGCTCCGTCATGACACAATCTCTCTGTTTGTCTAGAGTGGGAATGACACTTTATTATCATCATACTGTATGCCATCTTGGGCAATGATAATGAATGAATCTTGAATGCATACTAGCTATAGTTTGGCACTCCAGTATTTCAGTAATCATATTCAAGCCTCTGCATAGTGCTCCAGTTACAACAGTCAATACCTTCTTATACGCAGCGCCAATCCCAACAAACCTCTGCTCTCTTGCTCTCCCTCCCTCTGTCTCAGTTTAAAGACCAACGCTAGGAGACGAGAAGCAAGTACAGGGAATGAACATTTAATGGATAACAGACAAGAAACAAACAAGGACAGCGTTTGGACAGGGGAAAACATAACGACATCAATGCTGACACGGGGATGAAACAGAGGAACAGACAGATATAGGGAAGGCAATCAAAACGTGAAGGAGTACAGGTGAGTCCAATGAAGCGCTGATGCGCACAGATAAGGTGACAGGTGTGCGTAATGATGGGCAGCCTGGCGCCCTCGAGCGCCAGGGAGGTGGAGCGGGAGCAGGCCTGACACTCAGTCTTTCCCTCCCTCTATCTCCCACCATTCTCAGTCGCTCTCTCTCATAAACACCTATGCTGATGTGCACACTAGCATGTATGTGTGTGCCCACACACACACACGCTCCTCTTTTTATTGGCAGTTGAGCTGTGATGAGAGAGAGAGAGAGAGAGAGAGAGAGTTGGGCTGGTATGGGAGACCCAGTTCCAGTTCTCCCAGTTCCAGAGAGATCCTTGATGAAAACCTGCTCCAGAGCGCTCAGGACCTCTGAATGGGGCCAAGGTTCACCTTCCAATAGGACAACAGCCCAAAGCACACAGCTAAGACAAAGCACCAGTGGCTTCGTGACAAGTCTCTGAATATCCTTGAGTGGCCCAGCCAGAGCCCGGACTTGAACCCGATCTAACATATCTGGAGAGACCTGAAATCACTCTTGTCATGACTGACCACGAGAATCCAAATAGGTCAGATCAGGTTTGCAATGAATAACTTCAATCAGACCCTTTTTCACCCGTAGAGCGGGAGGAAAGAACTAATGGGGATTGACACTCACGTCCTGTTGTAAATCAAGGGAGAAGATCCAGGTCTGTGCTCTCCAAATTCACCAAAGGAATGTTCTTTGTTTCAACAGACCCTTTTCCCGCTGAAATTCTAACACATTCAAAAGCAAATACTGGAACAATATTTCTAACGTAGAATGTGGGGAAAGGTCAGAGGCGATCTATAGAACACTGTCATTTTGTTTGTTAATTTGTGATGTCATTAAAAATGTTATAAAGGAAATACTGTAACTTGGAAAGTATTCCCACTACATAGATGAAGTTTCCATACTATGGGTTGTGCATGTAATATGAAAAATGCTGAAAGTGTTTTTGTTGAGAGGGATGTGATTTGAGAAGTTAAGAGATAATTGTTTTCCATAACCGCCCCATAATCAACACCCCGAAGTGAGGAAAGGGAGCGTGCCAGCCTGCCGGAACCGCCCCTTTCATGCAAAAGGTGTAAATGATTATGAATTAACTAATTGATCCAGAGAAAGTGTGAAGCGGCAGCTACATGTTTAAAATTGTTTGAACTTTGAATATTAACACGAGGTGGAGACGATAAAACCACCTCCCGGACAATCAATGGTATGGCTGATTAGCTGTCCTAAGTAAGGTATCTTCGAAAGCAAATTTAAATAGGACCATCCTGTTACTCTTCTCAAACCATCGTATTACGCTACTCTCATCACCCCATTGAGGAACCATTGATATGACTGGCTAGCCTAGCTTCAAAGAAGCATCTTCAAGAGCGAATGGAAGGAAAATCAACTCTATAGTGTTAAGCGGAGTGACACAGGGGAACCCAAGAGCAGACTCAGAAGAGGAAACAGGGATGAATGAAGCAAAATATTTATTGTTACAAAGGGAGATATGGAGTGCAGATCCGGGGAAGCTCAGAAAAACCAGATGTGGAGACTGAGGTTGGAGTTAGCTGAGTAGAACAGGGTAAACAGGTCCTGAGGGGAATCCAAGGTAGTGGTGTTGAGTAAAATCCAGAGCAAGGTAGTTGTGTTGTGAGATGTGGAACGGGAGACAGGAGACAGAGTGGTAAACTGCAATGAGAGGATAAACGGTGCCAGGCAGGGAAACAGGCACAGCAGAGTAACAGGATCTTGAATAATCATAAATGGCTGAACTGACTGAGCAGAGATTACGATATGGCAGAGTGGAAGTGGCAGGACTGAGTATTTGTAGAGGTCTTGATTATGGAACGAGTTGCAGCTGGTAGGGATCTGCTCTGACTCCAGCACACCTGTCACCAACCACACAATCACACAGAGAGGGAGAGGGAGAGAGAGAGAGTGTACAGGGGGAGTAACTGCAGGTCAAGAAGACACCGGATGAACACCAGAGGGCGTAGCAGAAGCAGATGTGACATATAGTTCTGTTCAGGACTACATGACAAGTCACCGGATACCGGACAGCTACGAAGAAGGACAACAGTAGAAGAGTTGTTGGAACCATTTCGACAATCAGAGCCTTACAAGCGTGCCGCGAAAAGGCCCAACCCCCTTTCCAAGGCTGCCCCATTCACAGAGAGATCCCTAGGCATTTCATATAAATACATTCATGATTTCTTGCTCAAAGTGGGTGGCGGTTTGTGTGCAAAGTATACGGTTTTTGTAGGTGAGACTAGTTTCTGAATGTGGCAATGTTAAGTGTCTCTGTCCCTCTCTCTCCCTCTTCATCTCTTCTTTAAAACCTGTTTTGGAAAGGCGTGCCGCTAGCGGGACACCTCGACAACATCCGGTGAAATTGCAGAGCGCCAAATTCAAATTAAATTACTATAAATATTTAACTTTCATAAAATCACAAGTGTATTACATCAAAATAAAGCTTAACGTCTTGTTAATCCAGCCGCAACGTCAGATTTCAAAAAGGCTTTACTGCGAAAGCAAACCATGCAATTTTCTGAGGACAGCTCCCCACATACCAACACATGAAAAACATATTTCAACCAGGCAGGTGCGACACGAAAGTCAGAAATAGCGATGTAAAAAATGCCTTACCTTTGATGATCTTCTTCTGTTGGCACTGAAAGGTCCCAGTTACATCACAAATGGTCCTTTTGTTCGATAATGTCCTTCTTTATATCCATAAAAACTCAGTTTAGCTGGCACTCTTCAGTCAATAATCCATTCAGTTTCCCTCCATCAAAATGCATACAAAATGAATCCCAAATGTTACTAATAAACTTTTCCAAACAAGTCAAACAACGTTTAAAATCAAACCTTAGGTATCCTAATATGCAAATAAACAATACAATTTAAGACGGAGAATAGTATGTTCATTATCGGAGATAGATAAGAAAGAACGAGCTTTCTTCCACGTGCTTGGAAACACTACAGCCAAAATGGGAGCCACCTAGAAAAACTACAATTTCTGGGTAATTTTTCTAGAAACCAGCCTGAAACTCGTTCTAAACACTGTTGGCATCTAGTGGAAGCCCTGGGAACTGCAATTTGGGAGGACTTGGACTTATAATTAGAGTACTAGCCATTGAAAACAGTGGTAAGCTGAAATGTCTTTTTCGGGATGGTTTGTCCTCGGGGTTTCACCTGCCATATCAGTTCTGTTGTACTCACAGACATAATTCTAACAATTGTAGAAACTTTAGAGTGTTTTCTATCCAAATCTACCAATTATATGCATATCCTAGCTTCTGGGCCTGAGTTACAGGCAGTTTACTTTGGGCACGCTTTTCATCCGGACGTGAAAATACTGCCCCCTATCCCAAAGAAGTTTTAACAAGCATCCATGTTGTTGTCATTCCGCAGGGGACCTGTTTTCAGCGTATTTCATCTCCAGTCAATAACCGGTGCAGAGTGTGTGTGTTTATCTTGTGTTCCCATTTAATTAGCTAGTAAATACATAATTAAACCAATTTCTGTAGTACTGAATCATAAGTAAGGCTCTGGCTTTTGCAGATGCAAGGAGGTTACGACTGTTCAGAATGGTGATATGATACGAGGTTATGATTAATAAGTTGACTGTTTATAGATGTGATAGGTAAAGACCTTTTAGAGTTTAATTCGGGAGATGGTAACTCTTTAAAGAACCGCTCTCGTGGTACCCTAAATCCTAATATTAATTGTTACATGATTAACTTAGTCGGGTAACAATTAAACATAGTTAATTAGATACATAACATTCTTCAGATTAATATCAAAGTCAAGTCACGACACTGTGCAGCGACGCTCCCCATCCAAGCTGACAGAGGTTGAGAGGATTTGCAGAGAAGAATGGGAGAATCTCCCTAAATACAGGTGTGACAAGCTTGTAGTGTCATACGCAAGAAGACTCAAGGATGCAATCGCTACCGAAGGTGCTTCAACAAAGTAATGAGTAAAGGGTCTGAATACCCATTCAAATGTGATATTTCAGTTTTTTTTTGTGGGTGTCATTATTGGGTATTGTGTGTAGATTGATGAGGGGAAAAAACAAGTGAATCAATTTTAGAATAAGGCTGTAACGTAACCAAATGTAGAAAAAGACAAGGGGTCTGAATACTTTCCGAATGCACTGTATATCAAACACTACAGATGACTGTTTAATAAATGACAACAGATGACTGTTCATTATGACTACAGATGGCTGTTAATTATGACTACAGATGACTGTTCATTATGACTACAGATGAGAGTTAATTATGATTACATATGACTGTTTAATATGACTACAGATGACTGTTCATTATGACTACAGATGGCTGTTAATTATGACTACAGATGACTGTTCATTATGACTACAGATGAGAGTTAATTATGATTACATATGACTGTTTAATATGACTACAGATGACTGTTCATTATGACTACAGATGACTGTTCATTATGACTACAGATGACTGTTTAATAAATGACTACAGATAACTGTTCATTATGACTACAGATGACTGTTAATTATGACTACAGATGACTGTTAAATATGACTACAGATTCATGTTAATTATGATTACAGATGACTGTTCATTATGACTACAGATGACTGATCATTATGACTACAGATGACTGTTAATTATGACTACAGATGATTGTTCATTATGACTACAGATGACTGTTTAATAAATGACTACAGATGACTGTTCATTATGACTACAGATGACTGTTCATTATGACTACAGATGACTGTTAAATAAATGACTACAGATGACTGTTCATTATGACTACAGATGACTGTTAATTATGACTACAGATAACTGTTCATTTTTACTACAGATTACTATTCATTTTGACTACAGATGACTGTTCATTATGACTACAGATGACTGTTCATTATGACTACAGATGACTGTTCATTATGACTACAGATGACTATTTAATATATGACTACAGATGACTGTTCATTATGACTACAGATGACTGTTTAATAAATGACTACAGATGACAGTTAATATATGACTACAGATGACTGTTCATTTTGACTACAGATGACTGTTAATTATCACTACAGATGATTGTTCATTATGAATACAGATAACTGTTTAATATATGACTACATATGACTGTTCATTATGACTACAGATGACTGTTAAATAAATGACTACAGATGACTGTTCATTATGACTACAGATGACTGTTAAATAAATGACTACAGATTACTGTTAATTATGACTACAGATGACTGTTAATTATGACTACAGATGACTGTTCATTATGACTACAGATGTCTGTTTATTATGACTACAGATTACTGTTAATAAATGACTACAGATTACTGTTAATTATGACTACAGATGACTGTTAATTATGACTACAGATGACTGTTCATTATGACTACAGATGACTGTTTAATATATGACCACAGATGACAGTTATAATATGACTACAGATGACTGTTCATTTTGACTACAGATGGCTGTTAATTATGACTACAGATGATTGTTCATTATGACTACAGATGACTGTTTAATATATGACTACAGATGACTGTTCATTATGACTACAGATGACTGTTCATTATGACTACAGATGACAGTTAATTATGACTACAGATGAGTGTTAAATAAATTACTACAAATCACTGTTTATTATGACTACAGATGACTGTTAATTATGACTACAGATGACAGTTAATATATGACTACAGATGACAGTTCATTTTTACTACAGATGACTGTTCATTATGACTACAGATGACTGTTCATTATGACTACAGATGACTGTTCATTATGACTACAGATGACTGTTTAATAAATGACTACAGATGACTGTTCATTATGACTACAGATGACTGTTTAATATATGACTACAGATGACTGTTCATTATGACTACAGATGGCTGTTAATTATGACTACAGATGACTGTTTAATATATGACTACAGATGACTGTTCATTATGACTACAGATGACTGTTCATTATGACTACAGATGGCTGTTAATTATGACTACAGATGATTGTTCATTATGACTACAGATGACTGTTTAATATATGACTACAGATGACAGTTATAATATGACTACAGATGACTGTTCATTATGACTACAGATGACTGTTCATTTTGACTACAGATGGCTGTTCATTATGACTACAGATGACTGTTTAATATATGACTACAGATGACTGTTTAATATATGACTACAGATGACAGTTATAATATGACTACAGATGACTGTTCATTATGACTACAGATGGCTGTTAATTATGACTACAGATGATTGTTCATTATGACTACAGATGACTGTTTAATATATGACTACAGATGACAGTTATAATATGACTACAGATGACTGTTCATTATGACTACAGATGACTGTTCATTTTGACTACAGATGGCTGTTAATTATGACTACAGATGATTGTTCATTATGACTACAGATGACTGTTTAATATATGACTACAGATGACTGTTCATTATGACTACAGATGACTGTTCATTATGACTACAGATGACTATTTAATATATGACTACAGATGACTGTTCATTATGACTACAGATGACTGTTCATTATGACTACAGATAACTGTTCATTTTTACTACAGATTACTATTCATTTTGACTACAGATGACTGTTCATTTGGACTACAGATGACTGTTCATTATGACTACAGATGACTGTTCATTATGACTACAGATGACTATTTAATATATGACTACAGATGACTGTTCATTATGACTACAGATGACTGTTCATTTTGACTACAGATGACTGTTAATTATCACTACAGATGATTGTTCATTATGAATACAGATAACTGTTTAATATATGACTACATATGACTGTTCATTATGACTACAGATGACTGTTAAATAAATGACTACAGATTACTGTTAATTATGACTACAGATGACTGTTAATTATGACTACAGATGACTGTTCATTATGACTACAGATGACTGTTTATTATGACTACAGATGACTGTTAATAAATGACTACAGATTACTGTTAATTATGACTACAGATGACTGTTCATTATGACTACAGATGGCTGTTAATTATGACTACAGATGACTGTTCATTATGACTACAGATGAGAGTTAATTATGATTACATATGACTGTTTAATATGACTACAGATGACTGTTCATTATGACTACAGATGACTGTTCATTATGACTACAGATGACTGTTCATTATGACTACAGATGACTGTTTAATAAATGACTACAGATAACTGTTCATTATGACTACAGATGACTGTTAATTATGACTACAGATGACTGTTAAATATGACTACAGATTCATGTTAATTATGATTACAGATGACTGTTCATTATGACTACAGATGACTGATCATTATGACTACAGATGACTGTTAATTATGACTACAGATGATTGTTCATTATGACTACAGATGACTGTTTAATAAATGACTACAGATGACTGTTCATTATGACTACAGATGACTGTTCATTATGACTACAGATGACTGTTAAATAAATGACTACAGATGACTGTTCATTATGACTACAGATGACTGTTAATTATGACTACAGATAACTGTTCATTTTTACTACAGATTACTATTCATTTTGACTACAGATGACTGTTCATTATGACTACAGATGACTGTTCATTATGACTACAGATGACTGTTCATTATGACTACAGATGACTATTTAATATATGACTACAGATGACTGTTCATTATGACTACAGATGACTGTTTAATAAATGACTACAGATGACAGTTAATATATGACTACAGATGACTGTTCATTTTGACTACAGATGACTGTTAATTATCACTACAGATGATTGTTCATTATGAATACAGATAACTGTTTAATATATGACTACATATGACTGTTCATTATGACTACAGATGACTGTTAAATAAATGACTACAGATGACTGTTCATTATGACTACAGATGACTGTTAAATAAATGACTACAGATTACTGTTAATTATGACTACAGATGACTGTTAATTATGACTACAGATGACTGTTCATTATGACTACAGATGTCTGTTTATTATGACTACAGATTACTGTTAATAAATGACTACAGATTACTGTTAATTATGACTACAGATGACTGTTAATTATGACTACAGATGACTGTTCATTATGACTACAGATGACTGTTTAATATATGACCACAGATGACAGTTATAATATGACTACAGATGACTGTTCATTTTGACTACAGATGGCTGTTAATTATGACTACAGATGATTGTTCATTATGACTACAGATGACTGTTTAATATATGACTACAGATGACTGTTCATTATGACTACAGATGACTGTTCATTATGACTACAGATGACAGTTAATTATGACTACAGATGAGTGTTAAATAAATTACTACAAATCACTGTTTATTATGACTACAGATGACTGTTAATTATGACTACAGATGACAGTTAATATATGACTACAGATGACAGTTCATTTTTACTACAGATGACTGTTCATTATGACTACAGATGACTGTTCATTATGACTACAGATGACTGTTCATTATGACTACAGATGACTGTTTAATAAATGACTACAGATGACTGTTCATTATGACTACAGATGACTGTTTAATATATGACTACAGATGACTGTTCATTATGACTACAGATGGCTGTTAATTATGACTACAGATGACTGTTTAATATATGACTACAGATGACTGTTCATTATGACTACAGATGACTGTTCATTATGACTACAGATGGCTGTTAATTATGACTACAGATGATTGTTCATTATGACTACAGATGACTGTTTAATATATGACTACAGATGACAGTTATAATATGACTACAGATGACTGTTCATTATGACTACAGATGACTGTTCATTTTGACTACAGATGGCTGTTCATTATGACTACAGATGACTGTTTAATATATGACTACAGATGACTGTTTAATATATGACTACAGATGACAGTTATAATATGACTACAGATGACTGTTCATTTTGACTACAGATGGCTGTTAATTATGACTACAGATGATTGTTCATTATGACTACAGATGACTGTTTAATATATGACTACAGATGACTGTTCATTATGACTACAGATGACTGTTCATTATGACTACAGATGACTGTTCATTATGACTACAGATGACTGTTAAATAAATGACTACAGATGACTGTTCATTATGACTACAGATGACTGTTCATTATGACTACAGATAACTGTTCATTTTTACTACAGATTACTATTCATTTTGACTACAGATGACTGTTCATTTGGACTACAGATGACTGTTCATTATGACTACAGATGACTGTTCATTATGACTACAGATGACTATTTAATATATGACTACAGATGACTGTTCATTATGACTACAGATGACTGTTCATTTTGACTACAGATGACTGTTAATTATCACTACAGATGATTGTTCATTATGAATACAGATAACTGTTTAATATATGACTACATATGACTGTTCATTATGACTACAGATGACTGTTAAATAAATGACTACAGATTACTGTTAATTATGACTACAGATGACTGTTAATTATGACTACAGATGACTGTTCATTATGACTACAGATGACTGTTTATTATGACTACAGATGACTGTTAATAAATGACTACAGATTACTGTTAATTATGACTACAGATGACTGTTCATTATGACTACAGATGACTGTTCATTATGACTACAGATGACTGTTTAATATATGACTACAGATGACTGTTCATTATGACCACAGATGACTGTTTAATATGACTACAGATGACTGTTCATTATGACTACAGATGACTGTTCATTATGACTACAGATGACTGTTTAATATGACTACAGATGACTGTTTAATAAATGCTGTACATCAAACACTACATTGGTTTGCCCAGCACTTACTGCTTATACTTCCTCTTTGTGGTGTTAAGGTTCCAAATGTGTAAAGCTATTTTGTCATATCTTAAAAATCTAAATTGAAGCCTACCAGTAATTTTTAATGAACCATTTAATCAGATTCAGGACAGGTTGCAGCTAGTTGTGCATTGATATAGCCATATGCGTAATTAAATTACAAAAGTTGCATATGACATGCCGACTTATGTAGTTTACAAGTTGTTTAAATGTTTGATTCTCCCATGTTGACATGCAGTCAGAATCGTAGGAGTTGAAGCAAGAAAGTAGACAGCGATCGTGGTAAAGTAAGTGGACTTCTGAGAGTCAGCACATATCTGATAGGGTAGCAGATAGCCTAGTGGTTAGAGCTTTGGGCCGATAACAGAACGCTTGCTAGTTCGTATTCCTGAGCTGATGAGGTGAAAACTCTGTAGATGTTCACTGAAACCTAATTGGTCCAGGGTTGCTGTTAACAATGGCTGACTGTGACCGCACTCTCTGAGGGTGTTGCAGGGGGAGTTGGGGTATGCAATAAACACATGTGTATAATACATGCTTGTACATGTGTGAAATAGTACAGGTGCAAGCATCCACTATCTACAGTTTCTCCACCTCTATTCCTTTCTCTTGCTACAGGTAGTTGACTGTGTCCGGCTGATTCTGACCCAGATTTATGCTCCTCATCACCTGGACGCTTACTCATTAAACTGTCCATCAAGCTAACCATGTATATATAACGTGCAGGCGTTCATCATGTACCGTTTGGATCTATGCAAACAATGAGCCACTGGGTGGCACTCTAGAACCATCATCTGCCTCACCATATGTGTGAGGATGGAGAATTAATTCAGTGATGTACATGCTGCACTAAGTGTAAATATACCCCAAGCTCTTCTAGTGCACCATTGATTATTGAGTCCGTTGTACAGCTGATAGGCTTACTGTTACTGGGTCTGTGGGTCGTGCCAATCATTGTCATAAGGAACACACAGCAGACTATCACATACGTTGACATTGCTATATGTGACTGTTCATGTAGTTCTATTAATCGGTGCCTCTTCCCTCTCTATATGTTTGTGTATCTCAGCTCAGTTGCTCATTAGTGCTCTGATGTAGTTTTGTGAGTCTCTAGTGTCATTCTTCAATAGTTCAGCATTCTTTTTCAGTTCAGAGTTATCTGCATTGAATCTTTTTATCTATTCTGTATTTATGTGGCCTCTCTCTTGGGTCTATAGCTAAGCCCTGTCTCTCTATCCCTCCCTCGTTCTCTCTCTCTCTCTATCCCTCCCTCGTTCTCTCTCTCTCTCTTGGGTCTATGGCTAAGCTCTCTCTCTCTCTCTGTCTCTCTCTCCCTCCCTTTCTCTCTCTCTCTCTCTTGGGTCTGTGGCTAAGCTCTCTCTCTCTCTCCCTCTCTCTCTCTGTCTCTCTCTCCCTCCCTTTCTCTCTCTCTCTCTTGGGTCTGTGGCTAAGCTCTCTCTCCCTCTCTCGCTCTCTCTCTCTCTCCCTCCCTTTCTCTCTCTCTCTCTTGGGTCTGTGGCTAAGCTCTCTCTCCCTCCCTCTCTCGCTCTCTCTCTCTCTTGCTCTCTCTCTCTTGCTCACTCTCTCTCTCACTCTCTCACCCCCCCCTCTCTCTCTCTCTCTCTCATTCTCTCTCCCTTTCTCTCTCTCTCTCTGGGTCTGTGGCTAATCTCTCTCTCTCTCTCTCTCTCTCTCTCTCTCTCTCTCTCTCTCTCTCTCTCTCTCTCTCTCTCTCTCTCTCTCTCTCTCTCTCTCTCTCTCTCTCTCTCTCTCTCTCTCTCTCTCTCTCTCTCTCTCTCTCTCTCTCTCTCTCTCTCTCTCTCTCTCTCTCTCTTTGGCTGATGCCTGGCCTACAAAGAGGGAGCAAGAATTCAGCAAGAAACACTACCCACCAATGCAATGTCTATTCCACGTTGTTTCAACCTGATTTCATTGAAATGACGTGGAAACAACATTGATTCAACCGGCATGTGCACAGTGGGTCATAGTGCAGGTATGCTCCTCAGACTGGAGAGGGGCCCCATTCTCCTCAAACTAGCCTGGTAGATATTCTAATTAGCAAAATGAAGGAGTTAAGTGAAAACACACAATAGTTAGGAGTAGGCTATCTTGCTTATACTTCGACAGTGATCGTGTTCCATATGTTCGTTCCTATGTGAGAGTTCTAGATTTGATAGAGATATCTATCCTATGATTGATGAATGATTATAATGAGTAATTGAATGAAGGTCAGTACGAGTAAAAGGGAAGAAACATGCTTGTGTGTGTGTGCGTACGCTCTTGACTGTGTCTGCATGTGTGTGTGACTACAGCATTAACATTGTACGTGTAAGCTATTACACAACACGGGATGAATGATGGCCATGGATGACTGATGGCTATCAATGCCTGATTTTCTATTTACGATGTTGTTTCTATTTAGTCGGGAATTATTCTCAGTATAAAACTGTGTTCTTGTTCTATGGCAGGATGAGTTTCTTGTCTGACTTCTGAGTGCCGCTCCTGTGTTCTGGCTTAACAACCACCCTGACTGTGTATCAGGCGAACTGTGGGAACTGAACGGGAGTAGATGTCCGCTAAAAAGAGTGGCGGTTGGACGGGAGCTCTCCATGGTGCTGAAATCAGACTCCACGTGGTTTCTTTATTTTAAAACGTTTTTGGGCGAGCGTTCTTCATTTGTATTAGTCATATATTGTTTCCCCTTTCTCTTCGACTGACTTTTTACTGATAAAACCGCCAGACATTTGTCTAGTTGGACATCAGAATCTAACACCACTGCACGAAACGTTTCACCGCTTTTCATTCCGCCCTCCTGCAGCCTATGCCAGCTCTTTTCTCTGGAGTCAGTTTACGGGTCTCTTGTGGTCTTTTTTATCATTCAAGTTATTCTCCACACCGTGTCAGTGTCTACCAGCAAAACGATAATTTACTCAACTCCACCTAGGGACTAGCAAAAAGCCTATTATACACCGACTGTCAGTGAAATTGTAATGAGGTGGCAGACGGTGAGGTTAATGTTTCTCGTTAGGATAGCAACATCATCCATTGTTTTCATTTGGTTCTCTTTCTTTCCGTCACACTGTTCGGATTACCTTTCTGAAAGGATTACTTAACAGTGACTGCATTCGAGAACCGTGAATGGGTTTGGATTGGGAATCTATTTTGGCTGTTGCTTTGTATTCGGGGTGCTTAGTCTGAACAAATTACTTATTCCGTTTCCGATGAGTTAAAACCGGGGACATTTGTTGGGAATTTGGCTAAGGGTGTAAATCTGAAAGTGACTGAACTGGAGGCACGCAGGATCCAGATAGAAACGGGAACATTTAAGAAACATTTTGAAGTACATTTAAACACTGGGGGTTTCTTCAAGCGTTGTCTTTAACAACCTTGTTTGCACTGAAAGCTTGGAGGTTATTGTTATTAATTCTTTACGAATGTACAATGTTGAAGTAATTATACTGGACATGAACGACAACGCACCACATTTTCATGTGAAATCGCAGACTTTTCGGATTGCTGGGCTAACTGCACCAGAAGTTAAATGTCCTCTGCCTGCAGGAGTAAGGGAGCAAATCTACCGAGTCATATAAACTCTCCCCAAATGCCCTTTTCACACTAGACGTGCGTACTGAGGCGGATCGTGGTCCATCAGTAGAGTTAGTGTTACAGAAAACGTTAGACTGAGAGAAACATGCTGCGATCAAGCGCGTACTGACTGCTATTGATGGAGGAAAGCCTCCGAGATCAGGGACCACATAAACAATTGTCAACGTACTAGATGAAAACGATTATATATTATTTCAAAACATATGGTTTACTTATTTGCTATTAAACTGTTTTATTTCGGGCTAACATATGACGCATAGGTAATACGTTTTTTTTCCTCATTGAGCAGTGTCATGGCCGTTTAGTAAGCAAAACGCAGGGTGTCGCTGTAGACCGTGGATATGAAACCTTGATTTCGTTCTAGGGACCCTCCTTCTGTGGCTATCAGTGTTGTGTAGGCTTTTGTCAGAATAACACACAGTCAGATTCCATTTGAAACGACAGCCCTTCCGCGACGGCATAAGATGTGGTTGTTTTCTGAAATATATGTCTGCTCTTAGAACAGTAGAAGCGTCGGGTGAACAGTGGATTTAACGATGGGCCATTCCGTGCATTGTGGATATCGCTGGATTCCGGTTGTACTGCTTCTTTGCGTATGGGATTTTTCTTCTGGACAGATGATCTACTCTGTCTCAGAGGAGGTGAACAAGGGAACCGTTGTTGGGAATATATCCAAGGATCTCAATCTCAATGTTCAGGAACTGGAGTCTCATATGTTTCAGATTGTTTCCGGCTCTAACAAGAAGTATTTTGATATGAATTTAAAGACCGGGGCTCTGTTTGTGAAGGAAAAAATCGACCGAGAGGAACTCTGTATGACCAGTGAGAAATGTTCTCTAAACCTGGAGATCATTGCACAGAACCCCCTCAACATGTATCGTTTAGAGATCAATGTGTTAGATATAAATGATAACGGACCTTCATTCCCAATAAATGTTCATACTTTGAATATAACCGAATCCACATTTCAAGGCGAAAGATATCCCCTGCCTAGCGCTGACGATGCTGATATAGGGAGTAATACAGTGAAAACATACAAGTTGAGCCCGAATGAACATTTCTCTTTGGATGTACAGAGCGGTGGCGAGCAGAGCGTGTCTGCTGAGTTAGTGTTACAGAAAGCTTTAGACCGAGAGAAACAGGCTGTGATCCAGTTGTTACTGACTGCTGTTGATGGAGGAACACCTGCCAGATCCGGGACATTACAGATAATAGTGAATGTGATAGATGTGAACGATAATAGTCCAGTCTTCAGCAAACAATTGTACAAAGTACGTATAGCAGAGAACATACCAATTGGCACACATTTAATAAAACTGAACGCAACCGATGTGGACTCAGGTGTAAATGGGGAAATCGTTTATTCTTTGATAAGCCACGGAAAGGAAAAAACATTGGACGCATTTCAAATGAACAAAGTGACTGGTGAAATCACAGTTAAAGGAACCATTGATCGCGAGGAGAATGCTGCGTTTGAGCTGCATGTACAGGCCAAAGACAGGAGTGCTAGTCCTCGCACAACGCATTGTAAAGTCTTGGTAGAAGTGATTGATGTCAATGACAATGCTCCAGAAATCTCAGTAACTTCAATGATGAATGCAGTCAGAGAGGATGCAAAATCAGGTACAGCAGTTGGTCTAATAACAGTATCTGATAAAGACGGGGGTGTAAATGGAAAAGTACACTGTAAAATAGTAGACTCTGTTCCATTCAAATTGCTGTCCTCGTATAAGAACTATTATTCGTTAGTGGTAGATGGATCTCTAGATAGAGAGACTACTTCCCAGTACAATGTGACCGTTATAGCTACAGATGAAGGCATCCCACCTCTCTCCAGTAACAGTGTCATTTCTGTTTACGTCGCTGATGTGAATGACAACGCGCCTCGCTTTTCAGAACCTATATTTAATGTTTATCTAAAGGAAAATAGTCCCGTTGGAGGGCTTATTGCCAGCTTGACTGCCCATGATCCAGACATGAATGAAAACACTCAGATGTCTTATTCGTTTTTAGAAGGCAATAATGGCAAACCCTTGTCTACAATGATAAACATAAACTCATTAACTGGTGAGATTTATAGCATACAGTCATTTAATTTCGAAGAAGTGAAAACATTTCAGTTCCACGTTCAGGCCACAGACTCTGGTGTTCCTCCACTAAGCAGCAACGTCACTGTCAACCTTTTTATCCTGGATGAGAATGACAACAGTCCTGTGATTCTCCCGCCATATTCTGACCACGGCGCCGTTAATTCTGAGAACATTCCCTATTCTGCTGAAGCAGGATACTTTGTGGCCAAGATCAGGGCTGTAGACGCCGACTCTGGATATCATGCGCTGCTTTCTTATCACATATCTGAACCAAAGGGGACCAATCTCTTCAGAATAGGAACCAGCAATGGAGAAATACGGACTAAGAGACGAATGAGTGACAATGACTTAAAAACTCACCTGTTGGTCATTCTGGTGTCTGATTGTGGAGAACCTTCCCTGTCTGCCACTGTGTCTATTGATGTTGTGGTCGTTGAAAGTACAGGTGACATGCAAACAACTTTCAGACAGCTGCCTGTGAAGAAGAAGAGTTTCTCAGATTTAAATCTGTATCTGCTCATCGCCATTGTGTCAGTATCAGTGATATTTATACTGATCCTCATCAGTTTAATAGCTGTAAAATGCCACAGGTCAGATGGCAGTTTCAGCAGGTACAGCGTCCCAATGATCACCACGCACCCTGACGGGAGCTGGTCTTACTCCAAATCTACCCAGCAGTATGACGTGTGTTTTAGCTCCGACACACCAGCGCCGTTTCCACCTGCTGATGGTGAGCTGGTCAGTATTAATGGAGGGGACACTTGTCAGAGGACGCGAACTCTCCCTAACACAGAGAAGGTAAGGGCAACTATTCATTTGGCTTTTTTTTCATTGCGTTGTCGTTTATTTCCCACTGAAATATTACTATTATGTTGCTTGCACTTTGTAAATATTTTCTTAAATATGTTAAAAAAAATCTATCGCACGAATTTAAATCCATTTTTACGTCGTCTCTGTTCAGCACAATGGACAGCGACATACGGCTGCTTTGGTTAGTGTCAGTCTCATTCCTGCTTACATGTTTTCACGATTAAATTGATGCATTGTTATTAATAGTCTCCTCTATTATATACATATACCAACCTGTCGAAATATAGTAGTTCAGTTGTTTATTGTAGAAGCAACAATGGAGCATTCAGATTTATTTTAAACTGCAAAAGCAACTATTTATATAGCAGGGTTGGCTGGCCTTCTCTAGTCACTCGTAGGCTGTCACCAGTATACTTGTATTTACAAAGCCATTTTGGGTTACCACCATTTTATTTGGCCATTTTTATTCTTCATAAATGTGGTGGGTACTATCTTCGTTCGCAGGACTTTATCCTCCTAGCTGTTCCAAATGTCCGAACTGAATTTGGTAAAATAAAAAAAAGGCTTTCATGTACTCTGCACCATCGGCTTGGAAGGCCTTATAAAATACTTTTAAACTGGAAGAACTTGTCCCGATTCGGTTTTTTAAATTATTAATGAAGGATTTTGATGCTGATTCCTTAAGCTGTCAATGTTTTTAATTGACTGTTTTATGATTGTCTTATACTCCTGTGAATTCTATGTTTTTTTTACTAGTTTACCTGTAGTTTTTCATGTTGTCTGTCTATAATTGTGTAATGACTTGGCGCTGCCTATCTTGGCCAGGACGCTCTTGAAAAAGAGATTTCAAATCTCAATGAGCCCTTCCTTGTTAAATAAATAAAAAACTGGTCTGTGTACACCATAGCATGTCTAGCCATGCTGGTCATTCGCTGTTTGGCACGTTGGGCTAAGCGAGAAGATACATTTTGGAAGAAAGTGTTGTTCATTGGATCAATTTGCTTATTTGTTTATTTGTTTGTTGTGTAGACACCCCTCATGTTAGATTCTAACATCGTGAATAACTCAGATACGGCTGTGTTATTTTCTAAGAGCGCAGTAAGAGCACCTGGTGTCGCTGTAGACCGTATATTCAGCTGACAACTATGTGGGGCTCAATTCCTCCCCTAACTCCCACTGCTGAAGGTAGAGTCAGGGGATCCACTTTAGATAGGCATGTGTGTAGAAACAACCGTGGTATACTAGCGATTTGTCTTATACAACGCGATGTTAGCAATATTATGAATCTACTGTAATCAACTCACAGAAGGCCTATGCATGGGCCTTTCCGTGCATTGTGGATATTGTTGGATTCGGATTCTGCTGCTTCTTTGTCTATTCTGTCTCAGATGAGGTGAACAAGAGAACCGTTGTTGGGAATATAGCCAAGGACCTCAACCTCAATTTTCAGGAACTTGAGTCCCATATGTTTCAGATTGTATTATGTTGTGAACCTAAACACTGGCGTCCTATTTGTGAATGAGAGAATCGACCGCGAGGAGCTGTGTGAGAACAATCTGAAGTGCAGGCCATTACGCACAATCATCTGAACATTTTTCACGTTGAAATACTGGATATAAATGATAATGAACCTTCTTTCTTGGTAAATTCACTGGCATTAAATGTTTACGAAAACGCTGCTGCGGGAGAGCGATTTTTCTCCCAGTGACTGAGGATGCGGATGTGGGCAGATGTGGCCAGTATTAATGGAAGAGATACTTTTCGAAGGACAAACTATGCCAAACAGTGAGAAGGTAAGGACAACTTTTCATAAGATTTTTCTTTTGTCATTGAGTTTAGATGTATTTTTTTTTACTGACAAATTGTTATCATTTTGCATGTATATTCTACACATTCTTCTTAATTTGAATCCCTTCTAACTTGACGAGAGAGTACAACTTGGGTATGTTTAGGTTAGGTCAAATCCAGCTTTAAATGCTGAGGTGTTTAGCGTTTCAATTCTGCTCTATGAACTGCGACATACGATTAATTGCTTTGGTTTTTGTCAGACTCATTCATACTAACATGTTTACTAAATTACGGTTGTTCCGTGTTCTTTTTTAACCTGTCAAAATAGTATAGTTGTTGGTGTTGTTTATTGTAGAAGTAACAACCAGTATATACATGCAAATGCAGTTGCATCATTTATGTAAATTATTATCAGCAGTCTCATTACTGCCAGGGGTAGTTTCGTAAGCCATTCGTCCAATAATGTCATGTGCTAGCAAGTCTCTCACTCTACATTATGTACTTGGTCATGTTTGCAATGTCGCAGAACTCTTAATCGTTTTGGATACTCATGCGTAATTACGCATGACCATCCCAGCTTTTTTATAGTTCGAAGATGCGTTCTTGTTATGGTTTTATCCTTTTACTTGAAATAGTACTCTTTAAAAGGTAGATTTGGCCGAATTGGTTTGTTAAGAGTCACGGTGGTGTAATTGACACATAGCAGACTCGTTTTGTCAATAGTATTTATGCTGTATCCTATACATACAGAAAACACAGGATGTCGCTGTTGACCATGACAATTATTAATAGGAGGAATAATGCTGGACTCCTCCTCTAGTGAATACTAAAAAAGGAATCGAGTTGAAACCAGTGGTTTGTTTTGACAGGAGAGGGAAAATATAGTTTGTCCGAATCACTTTGGTTGTACTAGCACGGACTAGCAGAGCCAGCATTAGGCTATGTTCATTTTTTCCCTTTGAGTATTGTTGCAAAAAGCATTACTTGTACAGCGATGGGCCTGTGTGACCACAGAAGACGTGTTTGGATAGAATATCTTCTGCTGCTTTGTTCATGGGGATTGTGTTCTGGACAGTTCGTGTATTCCGTCTCAGAGGAAGCAGGTAAAGGCACATTTGTTGGAAATATCGCTAAAGACCTAAATCTAAATTTGAGAGAACTGGTTTCGAGAAAGATTCACATTGTAACGGGATCCGAAAGGAGGTATTTTGATGTCGACGTGAAGACAGGTAATCTTTTTGTCTATGAGAGAATTGACCGGGAAGCCGTCTGCTCAAAGTCAGTTAAATGCTCCATTGATGTTGAGGCGATATTGAATAATCCTATGCATATCCATCGTATTGAAGTAAACGTTGTGGACATAAATGACAACCCGCCATCGTTTGCGGAGCGCATTCATGTTGTCAATATGACTGAATCCGCCTTTCCAGGGGACAGATTTCCTTTACCGTTCGCCAGTGATTCGGATGTTGGAAGTAACTCTGTGAAAACCTACAAACTGAGTCTAAACGAACACTTCTCTCTAGATGTACAAAGCGGCAGCGAGCAGAGTGTGTCTTCTGAGTTAATACTACAGAAAGCTTTAGACCGAGAGAAACAGGATGTGATAAAGCTTGTACTGACTGCTGTTGATGGAGGAAAACCTCCACGATCCGGAACTCAACAGATAGTAATTCACGTAATAGATGCCAACGATAATACTCCGATTTTCTCCAAACCTCTCTATAAAGTGCAGGTGTCAGAAAATGCTGCATTTGGAACTTTAATTCTAACTTTAAACGCAACAGACTTAGACGAGGGGGTGAACGGTGAAATCGAATACTCATTCACTGGGAAAGGAGAAATGGGCCCACAACATGTCTTTCAACTCAACCAGCATACTGGTGAATTAACAGTTAAAGGGCGTTTGGATCACGAGGAAAACCCCGCGTTTGAAATCCGTGTACAAGCAAAAGACAAAGGTAATCCACGAAGGAGTGCCTATTGCAAAGTCATAATTGAAATACTTGATGTGAATGACAATTCCCCAGAGATAATAGTGACGTCACCCCCTGTCGCATTGAAGGAGAATGCTAAGAAAGGAACAGTTGTTGCGTCAATAAATGTCCGTGACAAAGACGGTGGGAAAAATGGACTCATCAAGTCCGAAGTAATCGGAGATGTTCCTTTTAAATTACAGTCGTCTTATAAAAACTATTACTCTTTAGTTGTAGACGGGCCTCTGGACAGAGAGAGTGCATCTCTTTATAATGTAACTATTAAAGCCACAGATGAGGGGACCTCACCTCTCTCCAGCACTAGTGTTATTACTGTACACATTTCTGATGTGAATGACAACGCGCCAAGCTTTCCAGAGCCCATAATGAACGTGTATATCAAGGAGAACAGTCCAGTGGGGGTTCGTGTTGGCAGCGTGACAGCGAATGACCCTGACATCGATGAAAACTCTAAACTTACTTACGCACTATCGGGACGCAATGACGCACATTTATTTTCGTTTGTAAACTTAAATTATCTAACTGGTGAACTATACAGCTTGCAGTCATTTAACTACGAGGAGTTTAAAACGTTTGAGTTCCACGTTCAGGCCACAGACTCTGGTGTTCCTCCACTAAGCAGCAACGTCACTGTCAACGTTTTTATCCTGGATGAGAATGACAACAGTCCTGTGATTCTCCCGCCATATTCTGACCACGGCGCCGTTAATTCTGAGAACATTCCCTATTCTGCTGAAGCAGGATACTTTGTGGCCAAGATCAGGGCTGTAGACGCCGACTCTGGATATCATGCGCTGCTTTCTTATCACATCTCTGAACCAAAGGGGACCAATCTCTTCAGAATAGGAACCAGCAATGGAGAAATACGGACTAAGAGACGAATGAGTGACAATGACTTAAAAACTCACCTGTTGATCATTCTGGTGTCTGATTGTGGAGAACCTTCCCTGTCTGCCACTGTGTCTATTGATGTTGTGGTCGTTGAAAGTACAGGTGACACGCAAACAACTTTCAGACAGCTGTCTGTGAAGGAGGAGAGTTTCTCAGATTTAAATCTGTATCTGCTCATCGCCATTGTGTCAGTATCAGTGATATTTATACTGATCCTCATCAGTTTAATAGCTGTAAAATGCCACAGGTCAGACGGCAGTTTCAGCAGGTACAGCGTCCCAATGATCACCACGCACCCTGACGGGAGCTGGTCTTACTCCAAATCTACCCAGCAGTATGACGTGTGTTTTAGCTCCGACACACCAGCGCCGTTTCCACCTGCTGATGGTGAGCTGGTCAGTATTAATGGAGGGGACACTTGTCAGAGGACGCGAACTCTCCCTAACACAGAGAAGGTAAGGATAACTTTTCATAATGCTTTTTTTTGTCATTGAGTTTAGATAAACGTGAGCCTTTTTTACTATTCACAAGTTGTACTGGGTCTGTTACTCTGTTTTATTAATTCACTGTTCATGGCTTTGGGTTTTATCAAAATGTTATTGTTGGATGATCAATTGACATTGACATTTTCTTCAATTGTGAATTGAAGTCAAATTTCACAACAGCGAATGCTGCTTCCTCAAACGTAGCGTCTGTAGCCTACGGAAGTCGAGTATAGGCCTATCCCAGAGCCACCGAGCTGGACAGCAGAATCCGTGCTTCAGCACCACGACAGTGGAAAACAGCATCAGTACTGCATGCCTATTTCAGCACCACATGTGTGGAAAGCAGCATCTGTACTGTGGTAAAATATAGGCCTATTTCAGCACCACTGGTGTGGAAAGCAGCATCAGTACTGCTTTGCGTTCAGTATGACCCAACATTTTGCAACATTCAAATGGAAATATGTAATGTACAACAAAGATGCCTCTCCGATGTAAAGAACAAGGAATCATGTTGGCTCTATTCATGGGATTTCTATCTACAACATTCAACAACGTTTGGATACTGAACGTGGCCCTGAGGTACAGTACAGGTCGAAACGTCAGTCATCTTTTCGTGTCCTGTACAATTGATTAAAATGAACAAAAATCAATTAATCTCTGCCTTTTTTTGTCGAGTGCTCCAACTCTTTTTTTAACCTCAAATTAGACTTTTTGGAACTTTTTCTTGATAAGCCATTCTCATAATTTTTTCCCGTTGATGTTGCTGCGGACCCTTCCTTTCCTTTGTTTTCTGAAGCACGAAGGCACACTTTCAACTCTATAGCATAGGCCTATTTCAGCACCACCGGAGTGGACAGCGACATACAGTATACACTGAAGTCGTGTATTGTCCTATTTCAACACCACCGAGCCACACATCCGCGTTCCTCGCCCTTCTGGTTTACTGATGTTCCTCAAACACAGATCATCAAAAGCTCAGCCTTTCCATACTTGCAACATTTATATAGGCTTTAAGATGATATTGGAGATTATATGTTACACAACTTCACTGAAATGAACTTTAATCAGTTCAGTTCCAGATAAATGGGAAAAACATCATAACCTCACACTCCCATTGATCTCCAATGAGCTCTGATGTGTGTCATTTCTTTAGCTGGGGTATTATGAACTAGGGTGGTGAAAGACTGTGGTTCGCTGAGGCTCATTATGCTAGTGATACTCTTTACACATATCTGTCGAACAGCTTCAATTGGAATCTCACATTTAACTAGTGTAATTAGGATTAATATGAATGTAGGGTTTTTATTGTTATTAACCTGTTCATCTAAAGTATAGTATAATCTCAATGTCAGTGGGTCAGTTAATCATGTAGGTTAATCATCATAGAATCATTGCTATGCTCTCACGTGCCCATTATCTGTCTCTGTGCATGGCCCCTGTGGATGGGCCTGTGCGTAGAGACGGTCACAGACGGTCCTGCCTGCCTGTTTAACTCACAAGTTAACCTCCATGCTATCATGTTAACCTTTCTTTGCACTCTCTGTGTTTGGTCTGTGTCCGTCACAGCTTGTGTAGCCATTTCTCCACAGTCTCTCTGGGCAGAGATCATTTTGGCTCTCATTGCATAACATCTGATGCTTGTGTATCTCAAACGTACATGTACACCTCCCATTGACATCAATGCATCACTTCAGCATATCTCACGCATTCGGCCCGTACATCCTGCAGTGTTTGTCCAGCGACTGCATTGCGTATATTTTATGCCACTGTGCCTCGGAGCTCAACTCTGACTGTGTGTTGTGGTTCTCACTGAGGATAGGAAATGATAGCATGTTTCTGTAATGCCGTCCCACGGGTCAGTTGTGCATGAGTCCTTGACAGAGGACATGGATGAGTCCAGCTGTAAATGGGTCAAGCCTGTGGTTCCGCCTGGCCCATCTGGCAGAGGCAGATACATGGATTAGAGGCTCCTGGGTCCTCCGGCCGGAGCCCTGGAGCAATCCCACCTGCATTATGTGTGGAAGGCAGGAGGATTCACGCTCACTGCTGCACTGAGAGCGATACCACAACTTCAGGGAGACACGTCTGGGCTAGAGCCCTGCTCCCCTCTCTCTGTCTCTCTCTCTCTGTCTCTCTCTCTGTCTCTCTCTCTCTGTCTCTCTCTCTGTCTCTCTCTCTCTCTCTCTCTCTCTCTCTCTCTCTCTCTCTCTCTCTCTCTCTCTCTCTCTCTCTCTCTCTCTCTCTCTCTTTCTCTCTCTCTCTCTCTCTCTCTCTCTCTCTCTCTCTCTCTCTTTCTCTCTCTCTCTTTCACATGCTCTCTCACTCTCTCACATTTGCTTTCTTTCTTTTCTCTCTGCCATTTTCACAGATGGCAGAGTGTCTTGTATCACCATATTACAGCAGGCTCTCATGAAAAGTGTGGTATACTAATCCTTAATAATATTTTCTCAAACTCTTTGTAAGTGCTTTTAGAGGCAGACTGAACCAGTTGAGGGGATTGATTCTCGTTATGCTCCTGTTTAATCACCTACTCCCTGAGAGCAGGAAATTACATAGAGCCCACCTCTATGTTGGGTGGCTGGGATAAGGATTCTGATTAAGGACTGTTTTTCACTTGTTTGTTTTACAGATTACGTGTGTGTCACACTGAGATGACATATCTCATAAAGGGGCTGTGTATGTAGTTTAATTTTTAATGTTGTACCTTTTATCCTGTCTTAGCTGAAAGTGTATGGTACAGCATTATCGTGTGATTCCATTTCCCCAGTCCACTCTCTGAGCTGTTGATAGATAACACTACTCTGGGAGTCAGAATACTGGTTCTCTGGGACTCCACAGGGCCAATTACTAATACTGCGTTATAAGCCATATTCAAACACTGTTGTTCCGATAGCGTCCCAGTAATACTGAGTTTCTTAACTTTGCCTGCCTATAGTTAGTAGTGCTGTAGGGATGTCTCAGGAAGAGAGATGAACAATTCCCTGCAGTGCAGCAAAGACAGAGGAGAGGGGACGGAAAAGAGAATAGGAGCGACAGGATGTCCTTTCATATCTTTTTCTTTTGTTTGTACCTTAAGCAAGCCTGCTCCAAACGCCTAATGGAATTCAGGAAGAATTGTACATTCATATTAATAGACTCATATATTTGGGAACATCTGCGTTTAATTTATGCTGAGAACGGCAATAACGAGGGTGTGTGATGTAATATGCAGAGTCACACACACACATTTGCTTGCAGGCTGTGCAGGATGCCTGCCAGTAATATTCTGCTCCATGTTTCTCCACTGCACCACTGAAGCCAGAGCTAGGGCTAATCCTGGGGAAAAGGTGTGGCCTCGGCTCACACACACCGTCACATGCAGGTCTCCCTCTCTCTTTTCTCATCCCACACCCTGTTGTATTGTGTCTTTCCCTACTTCATTTTCTTCCTTTTTCCCTATCTTCTCTCTCTCTTTTTGTCTTCTCTCCCCTCTGCGTGCTACATTCCCTGTGTATTGTTTGGACAGATGATTCACAAATGTCACCTCTTCTATCATTCCTTCGTCTCTTCATTGTTCAGCAGGGCCAGTTTGGAGGCAGCGGCATGCCTCTTACCTGGCCTCAGCAGTGTAACACACTACTCTGGCTTTAAATAACTGCACAGTCATGAACAGTGAAGCTCTCAAA
This sequence comes from Salvelinus alpinus, assembly GCF_045679555.1. Lineage (NCBI taxonomy): Eukaryota > Metazoa > Chordata > Actinopteri > Salmoniformes > Salmonidae > Salvelinus > Salvelinus alpinus. The sequence goes on along the minus strand of NC_092098.1, from coordinate 14,329,243 downwards.
TTCACAATCACAGTCTACTTCATTATAACAAATATAATCCACCCAATCTCATACTGTGCGGTAGGAGAACATGCTGTTTGGCCAATCTAAATGTTCATTTTAAGGTACATCTAAAATGATAATCCGTAGCCGTCTATCTGTCACTATACAACCATCATTAGTCAACCCACATCTATTACTCGTATCACATCCAAAGGTCAAAGGTCACGGACCAAAACCAAGAGCATAACATCACTACAGATCAGATCAGACAACCTGCACACCAGTGGAGGCTGCTGAGTGGAGGACAGCTCATAATAATGGGTGGAACAGAGCAAATGGAGTAGCATCAAACGCATGGGTTTGATGTATTTACTACCATTCCACCTATTCCGCTCCAGCCATTACCTCCAGCCGACATATATATTTATTGTTTTCAATCCCAGACCCCCGTCCCCGCAGGAGGCCTTATGCCTTCTGGTAGGCCGTCATTGTAAGTAAGAATTTGTTCTTAACTGACTTGCCTTGTTAAATAAAGGCCAAGTAAAATAAAATAATCATGTCCTTGTCTTCTCTAAGATGTACAGTATGTTATTTCTTATGCATGGCTATAGCTGCCCAGGCTATAATAATCTAGTCTTTCTATCAGTCCGTCTCTGAATGGCTTGGTTGGTATGTTTCTGCTGAGGGCTGCAGGTGGCAGACCAAGCCAAGCTGAGATTTGTGTGAGCCTGCTAGCACAAGCTGTTCACTGGCGCCCTCTGTTTGTGTACTGGTGGTAGTGGAAGGTGGGATGATGGGAGTTTTCTCTGGCAGAGTCTGTAGGAGGCTCCTATTTGACCTGTCTTACTCAGCCAAGAGATGTATCCATTAGAAACCATCAGTGCTTGACATGATTTGTAGAGGTAATTGTTTTGTATGTGATGTGATGTTCTCTTTACCTTAAAGATAACATCACAAAGGGAAATCAGTCAGTGTGTCAAGGACCTCACAGAGGAACATTTATTTTGTTCTTTGTATTGTTGACTCACAATATTGAGGGTACAGTGCACCCACTCACTGTCTCTCAATCACGATATAACAGTAACTGTTGACAAAATAACATGACAGAGGATTCTCACCCACAGACATACACTACCGTTCAAAAGTTTGGGGTCACATAGAAATGTCCTTGTTTTTGAAAGGAAAGCACATTTTGTACTTGTCCTCTTGCTCAGTTGTGCACCGGGGCCTCCCACTCCTCTTTCTATTCTGTTTAGAGCCAGTTTGCGCTGTACTGTGAAGGGAGTAGTACACAGCGTTGTACGAGATCTTCAGTTTCTTGGCAATTTCTTACATGGAATAGCCTTCATTTCTCAGAACAAGAATAGACTGATGCGTTTCAGAAGAAAGTTCTTTGTTTCTGGCCATTTTGAGTCTGTAATCGAACCCACAAATGCTGATGCTCCAGATACTCAGCTAGTCTAAAGAAGGCCAGTTTTGTTGCTTCTTCAATCAGAACAACCGTTTTCAGCTGTGCTAACATAATTGCAAAAGGGTTTTCTAATGATCAATTAGGCTTTTAAAATGATCACTTGGATTAGCTAACACAACGTGCCATTGGAACACAGGAGTGATCGTTGCTGATAATGGGCCTCTGTACGCCTATGTAGATATTCCATAAAAAATCAGCCGTTTGCAACTACAATAGTGATTTACAACATTAACAATGTCTACAATGTATTGCTGATGAATTTGATGTTATTTTAAATGGACAAGAAAAAAGCTTTTCTTTCAAAAACAAGGAAAGTTCTAAGTGACCCCAAACTTTGAACGGTAGTGTATAAGTCAGGAATTTCTCACTCATTCACATTATAAGGGCTCCCGGGTGGTGCAGCGGTCTAAGGCACTGCATCTTAGTGCTTGAGGCGTCACTACAGACACCCTGGTTCGATTCCAGGCTGTATCACAACCAGACATGATTGGGAGTCCCGTAGGGCGGCGCACAATTGGCCCAGCGTCGTCCAGGTTTGGCCGGTGTAGGTCGTCACTGTAAATAAGAATTTGTTCTTAACTGACTTGCCTAGTAAAATAAAGGTAAAATGAAGAAAAGGAAAACATTAAAATGATAGGCTAAGGCGACTCGTCTTGTGTGGAAAAATAGTGTTTCTCTAGGAATTGTTATGGCTTCCCATGCTCAGTGTGATATGATTAGTCACAGTTTCAGTGTGAGCGTTTGAGAGAGATGCTTGACCCATTTGGATCAGTGAGTCAGAGCAGAGAGAGGATACTCTGGCTGCAGCTGATGAGGAGGAGCTGTGAGGTCATCAGTCATCACCCAGAGCCGTCTGATTACACCAGAATGCACAGAGGAGGGCAGTGAGGTCATCAGCCATCGCCCAGAGCCTTCTGATTACACCAGAATGCACAAAGGAGGGCTGTGAGGTCATCAGCCCGCTCCAACAGCTCTGGTACTGGATCAGAGTTCAATGGGAGGAGAGTTGGGGTTATCATTCATAGCTCAGGGCTCCAGGACTGAAACAGGGTGTGGTAGGATGTACAGTAGAAATGTTTGTGCATTGGCACAGAGACACAGACACAAATTAGCAGTCATTCTCTGACTCAAGCCTTCCTGGTTTCCATTACTATGTCATACACATCTAATTGACCTTGGAGATGACATGATGCAAGTTTCTGAAATTCAACAGTTACATTCACCTGCTGCCTCATATTCTGTGAATGCCAGGATTGATCTCCTTGTATAAAGTCCACCACCAGCTAGTTTTGTACTGTTCAGGTTATTGTACTTAGACAAACCAATCTCTCAAGCCATTGGAGCCTGGGTTAGGGTGTAGTTGATGGCTAAGCTTCATGTCAATTGTCACCTGCTTAATGTAGATACAGTATATCATGACACAGACTTAGAAATGAATAGACCTGACTTGCTCCTCTAACATATTGAGGTGTTGGGATGGACAAGGCAGACATCAGCAGGCACTATGAAATGTGCACAATGTTGGGAACTCATACAATACTGCAGTGAGTCATGGACACTAGAGGGCACCCACTGTCACATCTAGTCATGCTGTTTCTGTGCTCAAAAGCTTCAGCTGGAGGCAACAGCAGTCTCCGGTCGCAGCTTGAGAACAAGAGAGGAGGGAAAGAGAGATAGATGGATAAATAATTGGAACGAGTGAGGGGATGGTGTCTGATAAAGGGAGGAGTAGAGAGAGGGAGATGCCGTTTTGAGTGCAGTTAGAAAGAGAGGGTTTGTCTTGAGTGTCCCTGTTGCAGTGGAGCCTGCGGCTGGCTGTGTGTCCGCAGTTGCCCTTGCCGAGGGCGCTGTTCTGCTGTGCTGTGGTGGGGGCTGTCTGTCTGCTCTCTCAATTGAGTGCACCTCAGCTGAAATCCAGCACACTTACATAAGCGAGGAGGTCAGGAGAGGAGCTCAAACAAGGATCCTCAGAGAAAGATGGAGGACATGTCTGAACAACGGTGTCCCGTCTGCGTTGGGTGTGAGGTCAGATGCCAAAGAGAATGCACCACTGTCTAGGGTTCAGAGGTCATCATTATGTTGTGTCAACATGAAGGGGAGTGGAGTGGTGCCATCAGCCTTTTTTCCACTTAGACAGACCCCTCTCCTCCTGCTTACTGTTGTGTGTCCTCCCCTGTACTAATCTTTATGTCGCTCTCTTGTCCAAATTGAAATAAGCTTTATTGACAAGAGAGGAACCATCTAATGGTGTAAAGCAATTGATAGTAAACAGAAATAACACATTAACCCTAAAACATTGCACAAGTTATCAAAATAAAACACATGATAAAGATAAGGACTGGAACTGGGTCTCCCATACTAGCCCAACTCCCTCCCTCCCTCCCTCCCTCCCTCCCTCCCTCCCTCCCTCCCTCCCTCCCTCCCTCCCTCCCTCCCTCCCTCCCTCCCTCCCTCCCTCCCTCCCTCCCTCCCTTGATTGGTTTGTCAGACACTGTCCCTCAATTTATGGCAGGCAGCAATGTAGTGCGCTCCCAACCCACAGCTCTCTGCGTCCTCCCCCAACAGGACTGGTAGCCTACTCTCATCAGAGAGGTCTTTACCTTGAATAAGGGTTTCAAATTTGGGGAAATAACACTCTCTAATTGTTTTATATTTTTTACATTTTGTCAGGAAATGCAGCTCCGTCTCAGGTTCTGCTGTTGTGCAGTGGTTGCACAGCCTTTCCTCTACAGGGAGCCAGTTTTTCCTGTGTCTACCCTTCTCAATGGCAAGGCTGTGCTCACTGAGCCTGTACTTTGTCAAGGTTTTTCTAAGGTTTTGATCAGTAACCATGGTCAAATATTTAGCCACAGTGTACTGTCTATTTAGGGCCAGATAGCACTGCATTTTACTTTGTGTTTGTGCTTGTGTTTCCCAATAAGCAATGTCGTTTTGTTTTTGACTGTGTTGTAATTTAGTTTATCCCGATTGATTGGATGTTCTGGCCCTGAGGCTTCAGTGTGTTAGTAGAACAGGTTTGTGAACTCAGCCCCAGGACCAGCTGGATGAGGGGACTCTTTTCTTTGCTCAGCTCTTGGCATTGCAGGGCTTGGTAGTGATATGAGAGGGGGTCACTGTATTTTAGATGTTTCCAAAACTTAATTGCTCTTTTTTGAGTTTTTATTATTAGTGGATATTGGCCTAATTCTGCCCTGCATGCATTGCATCGCTCTCTCTCCCCCTCTCTTTCTCTCCCTCCCTCTCCCTCTCTCTCTCTCTCTCTTTCTCTCCCTCCCTCTCTCTCTCTCTCTCTCTCCCTATCTTTCTCTTTCTCACTTTCTTTCGCTCTCTAATACTGGCTCATACAAAGTATTTTATTTTAAACTTGTCTTTGCACAGAATCATTTTGAACTATTCAAGAGGCATAGTTCTGGGATGCAAAGACAACCCCTTGCTAGGTTTGTATCAACTTTTTGTATGTTGATTTTTGGAAGTTGCTGAAGGCAAGATGCATGTTTATAGCAGTACCTACAGCATCTCTTTTACTCACAATTTCCATATCTCTCTCACACACTGTCTATCTGTGTACAATTGTTTTCTGTCTTTCTACCCATCTGTCCATGTCACTCTCTTTGCCTCTCACCTTATCGCTCTGTCTGCGTCAGATAGCTTCCTGCTCCTGTTGATGAGAAGCAGGACCCGGGTCTCATTTATAAACGTTGTGTATACACAAAATATGCCCCAAAACATGCGTGTGCCAGTTTCCAGCAAATATAAGCATTTATAAAGACTGAACTTGACGTGAGAATGTGCTTATCCTCCCGCAAACGTTGAAAACATATGGTAGATGGAAATCATACGAGGGTGGTCTATGGAAATAGGTTGATGGACTGAGAGTAGCTGAGGGGTGGTTTTAAAAGCTCATGTTCCGTAATATTTTTTTTATTGAAAACACGATGTATAATGTTTAAAGTACTATCTATCCAGATGTAGTGAATATCAACATATCAAATGACTTTATTCTTGCCATGTAGCTACTGCATGGGGGGGGGGGGGGGGGGGGGCATAATAATAATAATACAAATAAAATACACAAAAATAAAATCAATAAAAAGTGAGGATAGGCTACCATTTGTCCCATCTCTCATTTAATTGGACCCACTTCACAGACTGCAGTAAATATCTACGCTATTTAAAGTATGTTGCTCTATGCGATCTGATCCGAAGCTTATAGTTTAATGATAGGCACCACAGCATATTCAGGTTCGGGGAAAAGTAAATGCAAAACGTTTGAATTCAACGACCTATTTCCAGGTCCACAACAATTTGCAATTGTTTTTGTCTTTCAGAAAAGGTCAGATACAGCAAGTCACAAGAAAACATTCGGCCAACACCTCCAACGACATTTGATCAAGTTCACGATTGCAATTTCCTTTAGATACTGTCTTGGCCTAATTTCAATACTTCCAAACTATACAGCAAATCAGGACGTTATTGTCACCATAATGGGCGTTATTCAGCCGAAGTTATCATGTTCGTTCACACGTTCACAATTTTACAAAAGGTCTGATTTATAACGGTTAATGTGCGTATGTACGAAGTGCGCCAAGTTTATAAATATTTTTGTGCGTGCACGGTCTTTTCAGAAATGTTGTTTAAAATGGCAACGTTTATAAATGAGGGCCCAGGATATTAGAACAAAGATGTGTTCAGGACCTGAGTCACTAGGAAGGGTTTATTGTATATTTACAGAGTGAGGCTGAGATATTTCAATCAGAGTCCGCAGCAGGAAAACCCTTCTTTGTGAGTGTAAGGCTGGGAAACTATGCACATTTTCTCAGTGGAGCCATTCCAGATGTTATTTTCCCATTTTCAGTATCCAACAAGGTAACATGGCATGATTTGGAAGGGTACATAGCTGGTGTACAGCAACAGCATCTCTAGAATTGATTGGCTATGTTAGATTTGTCTATGTAACCTTTCCACCCAGTATTCCTTTGCGAGTTCAGCTCAGATGTCTCGTTTCCTCTTCTTGTGATGAGGGCAGGGTGTCTTGGTCAGACAGAGTCATTAGGATGTGGGGTTTCCCTGGCATGTGGAGAGAGGACTACGGATATGGCTGCACAGTGAATCAGTGGTCTGCAATCCCCTGCCTGCTGCCGGAATAACTCACCCATGTCGCAAGATCCTCTGATTCTCTGCGAATGATCTGTTTTTGCTAATGCATAGACCCACCTAGGTTTAGATTGACAGGTCCGTGTGGTAGATAATGGGCTTTCAAACCTGTCTCTCTCTTTCTCTCGAGCACGCATGCACACACACATTGCATCATCAAAAGTCAGGTAAACAGTGCCTTTCAAACGGTGCCTTTTGTTGACCTTATAAGCTCACAAAGTGGGAAACACAAGCAAGCCGTTCAACGGCCTGTTAGATACAGCGAAGCTATTGATACAAATTGACTTCACCGCTCACCGCTCAGAGTCATTAACGGAAGCACTAAGTTGTGATGTATTGCGTCACCTGAATTTATTTAGCTGATGTCAGCGCCCAAAGTGTCTCTCAGCAAATACATGACCTTTACGACACCATCCCTCTTGAAGTCTGGTCATCTCCTGATTTTAACCACAGAGAGAAGCTTCTTACTTCTCTGTAGAAAAATAATATCTGTATTGTGTAAGTTGTTGATAAGGTCTATGTATTCTGTTTGTCCTTAAGGACCAGGTTTGTGTTTGGCCATTTACCAACCGTAAAAATATTTACTGAGAAGTCCCAAAATTACAGTATATTTACTTTATGTTAGTTTGCCCAATGAGAAAGGAAGATATTGCATTTAACGCCATATCATTACAGTGAATTCGGCCAGTATTATAACATGTAGAGATGTTTTAAAGACAAGACGTTTTAAAGTGTCCGTTAAAAGGCATAGGTCTACCACAAGTTCCCCCTTCGCCAACTCATGTGTGCAGGACTCAATCATCACTCTGAATAGACTGTAGTTTATGTCATCAGTTTCAGAGTGTCAGATGAATTTGCTCCAGTTTTGTTGATGGATGCACAGAGAGCGTGCCTCGGGCGTGCTCGCCAGAATTACACGAACTGTCTCTTGTCAAAGCTGTTACATGTTGACAATGATGAGGATGATGACAATCATGCTGATGAAGACCATGATAATGTGGGTGCGCATCATGAAGATGATGATGTGCATGATGAAGATGGTTATGGTGATGGTAAAAGTGATGGTGCTGGTAATTAGGATGATGATGAAGAAAAGTAGGGGTTGCATAGTACTGCGTGCACAGTGGTGAAACAGAGGGGAAGAAGTCGGGCTTATTGGAGACACCTCGGGCATTTTAGATGGGATTATTTGAGCTGACACTCTGGGGTCGAGCACTGACAGCAGCGATCCTTGTGTTAGAGAAGGTTGTGGATGTCAGGGCGATGCGCGTAATCTGCTTCGGTTGCGTTCCCTGCCAAAATGTGGAGGTGTAGGGTGCGCGATAGCAGAGTCGAGAGCTAATATGAGAGCCGCTTTAGTGGAAGCCGCCATGCAGCTGTTTCAATTCAAACAAAGGAGGTCAGGCAATTACAGTCCCCAGAACGTGCCTCGTTTGAGATACCTGTTGTAAAATTTGACTGCGGGGTTTTGCTTCGCAGCATGGGGTAATTGCACATTTGGTATAATGATAAAAAGGGTCTCGGGAGTAATTGGTGGGGTAAGCCTGTATTATGAGCAACCACATGAATCATTTCATTTTCAACCATACAGCTGTGTAGGTTTTCCATCTCCATTTAAACGAGTGATGTATTGCAGTAGTTACACAATACAATGGCACAAACACACGGTAAATGGCTGTAAATAAAACCAATCTAAGGCGACGGATTTGGTGGGGTTGTATCCAGTCGCTGTTCCTTTTCTTAAGGTGCTGAAATCCATCCAGCCAGCGGTCTTTAAGCACACGGCCCCTCCCCCCGACGCTCTGTCCCGACACCATCACATTAAGCAGTGGATTGAGAGAGAGACGGGGATAAATGGATGGGGAGGGGGCGGTTGCACCATTGGGGAAGAGGAGAGAGAGAGAGAGAGAGAGAGAGAGAGAGAGAGAGAGAGAGAGGGCGATACCGAGCACCAGTGGCATGGAAATACACCCGTCAGCCGCGTGCAGAGGAGAGAGAAAAAGGCAGCACGGACAAAAGAAACATGGATGCATTAGAGAAGTATTCACTCAAACAGATGACGGAATGGATGTGCCGTTCCTCCTGCACCTAACGGGGAACGAATTAGCCCATTTTAATGCGGTGGTGCGAGGCGAGGTATTGCAAGCTAAAAAGGCGGAAAGCAGTATTTAATCCGTCTGCGGATCCCATGAGCTTGCAATGGCTGTTATGGGGATATGTAGCTGTATAGGAAACAATGTGGCTCTTTCGTTTGTTGTATTTTTCTTATTGTGTGGCCTTTCACTTGGACAACTACTGTACTCTATTCAGGAGGAATTAGAAAATGGAGCGGAGGTGGGGGATCTTGTGCAGGACTTGGGGTTGGATATCCGAAAGCTCTCCAATCGAAAGATAAAGGTAACCAGCAGTGGAAAACGGTATGTGGATGTCAATCCCCAAAATGGGAAATTACTAGTCAATGAACGAATCGACAGAGAGACGCTGTGTGATTTGAGCAGCACCTGTCTTATACATTTAGAGGTGCTTGTTGAAAACCCATCCGAGGTGCACAATGTCGAGGTGGAGATTGTGGATGCGAATGACAATGCGCCGCAGTTCCCTAGTGACGAGTATCAATTGGAAATTGCAGAATCGGCTTTACCAGGGTCTCGTTTCCCCATTGAGAACGCCGTGGATCCGGATGTGGGATCCAATTCCGTTCGTCTGTATCGACTCAGCCCAAACGAACACTTCGCACTTGATTCCAACAAGCCCTCTCTCAACAGCAAGAGCATTGAGCTCGTGCTCAAAAAGCCCCTTGACCGTGAGCTGGCGCCTTACCACCAATTCATTCTGACTGCTGCAGATGGCGGAACACCAGCAAAAACCGGTTCAGCTCTAATTAATGTGCGAGTCCTGGACACCAATGACAACGTTCCTGTATTTGACAGCTCAGTGTACAAAGTCAAATTGTTAGAAAACTCACCAAAAGACACACTGGTCATCAAATTGAATGCCACAGACCATGACGAGGGTACCAATGGGGAGGTGTATTACTCTTTCAGCAGCTACACTCCTGAGAGAGTCAGACAGATGTTCAGCATGGACAGCAACACGGGAGAGATCAGAGTGAGGAGCATTGTGGACTACGAAGAAACCAACTCTTATGAGATGTACATCCAGGCCATGGATAAAGGCCCTGGTGCTGTGGCAGCTCACTGTAAGGTGGTGGTGGAGGTGGTGGATGTGAATGACAACGTCCCAGAGATAGTCCTGTCCTCTCTCTCCAGCCCAGTGAGGGAGGATGCCCGGGCTGACACCGTGGTGGCCCTGATCAGTGTCACAGACCGGGACTCTGGTGCCAACAAACAGGTGAACCTGGAGATACCGCTGGGCCTGCCCTTCAAGATCAAGTCCTTCAGAAACTACTACACCCTGGTCACCTCCGCCTTCCTGGATCGTGAGACCACCGCTGCGTACAATGTCACCCTTAGCGCCACTGACGGCGGCACCCCACCCCTCTCCTCCCAGAAGACAATACAGGTGGATGTGGCTGATGTGAATGACAACCCGCCGCGCTTCGAGCAGACCTCTTACACAGTCTATGTGACTGAGAACAATGCCCCCGGGGCCTCGCTGTGCACCGTGAAGGCCCAGGACTCCGATGTCAACGAGAACGCACGCATCACCTACACCGTCCTCAATGACAACAACCACGGTATCCCCGTCACCTCCTATGTCTCTGTGAAGGCCGACACGGGAGAGGCATACGCCCTGCGCGCCTTTGACTACGAGTCACTCAGGGAATTCCACTTCCAGGTCAAAGCTCAGGACGGGGGCATCCCACCCCTCAGCCGGGTGGCCACTGTCTACATCTACATCATGGACCAGAACGACCACATTCCTGAGATCGTCAAACCCCCAGGCAACGGCACACGCTCTATAGAGACAGTGCTGAAGAACGCTGAGGCTGGCGTCCTGGTGACCAAGGTGGTGGCGTACGACGCAGACGCGGGTCCCAACGCCTGGCTGATCTATGTGTTGGATCAGTCCACAGACTTGGACCTGTTCAAGGTGCATGAACACACAGGGGAGATCCGCACCACGCGCAGGGTCCTGGAGGACAACTCCACCTCCTTCAGCCTGACTGTACTGGTGAGAGACCACGGCCAGCCGCCTCTCTCCTCCACCGCCACTGTCAATGTGGCCGTCATGGAGGTGCCACCCAAGGTGACCCCTGACCCCAAGAGGGTCATCCGGCCCCACAGCACCCTGCTCTTCTCCAACGTGACCCTCTACCTGATCGTGGCCCTGAGCGCCACCACCTTTGTGTTCCTGGTGACCGTGGTGGTGCTGGCCATCGTGCGCTGCCATGCCTACTGCACCCAGCCTGGTTCCTGCTCCCCCTGCTGTGTGTCCCAGAAGACCCCCCCTGATGGCGGGAGCAGCAGCACAGTAGGTGGTTCTGGTGGTGGAGGTGGGGGACAACCCAATAACAATGTGGCGCTGCGGAGAGACCTCAAAGTGGAGCCTCACTACATTGAGGTGCGTGGGAATGGCTCCATGACCAAGACCTACTGCTACAAGACCTGCCTGACGGCCACCTCAGGAAGCGACACCTTCATGTTCTACAACACAGGCCGGCCCATCAGCGGCACCTGGGGTTCCGAGCGCTTCTTCACGGGTGGAAGTGGGTTTGTACGGAGACTGAGCATGCCCGACGCTTCATTGCAAGTCTGTCCAGAGGTGCGTCATTTTTTTACCTATCAAATGACAGACAGGTCGTGCATGGCATAACAGAAGTAGTCTCACAATCTGTCACCTCTCCAGATGACATACTAGGCTTTAATTTGTATTGGTTACTGTATGTTGGTGCTGGTTGTCTTAAATGAGTGTTCTAGCATTCCGTCATACCACTGTTCTTGGTTCTGTTTGTTACATGAAGGGCTTTAGATGCTCGGTAGTTCTACATTCTAGCTGAAGTTGTTCGTTGTCACATTTTTTGCTTTGTTGTCATATTCTAGTTTTGTTGTGCTGGTATGTCTTGAGACGGTGTCAGTTTTGACATGTTTCTTTGATGACTGGCCAGTGTGAGTGGTTGTGTGTCTCTTTGTTCCTCTCCCTGGTTGCACAGTGTAGCTTCTTCCTCCACCCAGCTCAGCGCTCACACTGCATTAGTGTCAGATTGGAATACTTTTTTGGAGTCCTGCTGTATTTCTGATGATTCAGGGATTTGTGCTTCACTTTGATGTTGTCATCAAATATTCAGTCAGTGCAGGTCAATTTGACTCTACCTCTGGCTCATTCTCTGTCCAAGTGTGTTTGACTTCATCATATCTCACAGTGTCAGGCTTTGTGCCTGTGATATCTCCAGTTTAAATGTGGATGCACAGTATCTGTGTGTGTGTGTGTGTGTGTGTGTGTGTGTGTGTGTGTGTGTGTGTGTGTGTGTGTGTGTGTGTGTGTGTGTGTGTGTGTGTGTGTGTGTGTGTGTGTGTGTGTGTGTGTGTGTGTGTGTGTGTGTGTTTGTTTGCATGTATATATTTGTGTTTTTTCCTTCTTTAGTCTGTTGGGTTAAATTGCAGTAACCCAAAGATCCTCCCAGTATTAGTCTTCCTGTCTTTTCTCTCCAGTCTGCCACATGGACTCCTCATTCAGACTTCTCTCTATTAGTCTTTTCTACTGTCTCAGCTCTCTAGACCCTCTTCCACTGCAGCACTATGCAGCCGTAGGAAAGTGTTGGCATTCATGTTCGAGCATGGCTTAGGAGTCAAGGCTGAGTGCTACAGGAAATGACAAATACGCGGCGCTGCACATGTTTTACCACAAGGCTGGAAGGTTAAGAACTGCAGCAGCAATGATGATAAACATGTTCTTTAGCAAGGAACCACTGGTGTGAGGTCTGAATGGGGCTTTTGTTTAACTTCAGTAAGACTTCCAATAGGTGTAATTCATTTCCATAAGAGTAACATGGAATTAACGTTCCTGAGAGTGTGTAAATGGTTATTCAGCTGCAATGTCTTTTTAAATCCATGGACGTTATTTTAGCCATGTTTTAATGACTGTTTATGGTTTGTTGTATTTTTGTACCTGTTTAATTGGCGTGAACTCATGTTTACTCTAACGAGCAGACATGTGGGTTGTGTGCTCTAATGGGCTGGCTGGCGTACTCTCTGATGCTCTCCTGTTTCAGCACTCTGCTCTGGGGGCTGGATAGGTTGATGGTCAAAACGTTGTCTTAACGTTGTCAGAATGTAGATTGGAGGCCACAGCGGTTGATTTGGATGTTTTGGTGGTTATGTTGTAGTCCTGGATGGGTCAAGACAGTCCGTCAGTCAGTCAGTCAGTGGTGTAGGAACAATAAGCAGAGGCAAGATAAGAGTGGCTGTGGAAATTAAATTAACCTCCAGCCACTGTTTCCCAGACCCACAAATTCGATTCGCTCAGAGAGGCTGTGTCTCAGAGAAGGAGATACTCCCCTCAGAATTAAACTGATTAAAACATTAATAATGAAGGCTCTTTATCTGGGGCGCCTGCTGACTTCTGAACAGGGCTGAGGCTTAAACTACTACAGTACTGGAACCTACCCACAGGTCTGATGTCTAAGGATCTGATGATGTTGATATCAGTGGTTATGATTTGTGTACATATCCAAAGTTCTGAAGCTCCATTATGAACCTTCATACAATCATTAAACCTTGTGGAAAGCAAACTAAACTGCAGGCTTTAATTATTGAGATCAATTCAAAGCACTCACACCCACAGGGAGCAGCTTTCGGGAGGAGAACATCAATGAACTTGAATAATGTGTGACTGCCCTAGGAGAGCCGCCCTTAACCCTTTAACCCCAGTCCAACATAAGCAGGGGATGGAGGATGTGGTTGCCCTGGTGACAGAGGGGCTCTTCCTGATTGGATTATCCCAAAGCCCAGCTGCAGTCTGACTGATGAGGCAGTCGTTTACCAAGGCTGCCTGAAGCTCTGAGCTCACACACACACACACACACACACACACACACACACACACACACACACACACACACACACACACAAACACACACACACACAATATGATAAACTGACTCATACACAAACTCACAAATCCTCTCACAGAATAACTATCACACAGACAGAAATACAGGGAATCTAAGAGTGTATCAGTGTCTCTCAAAGTCATTGCTTTGAGAAAGGGCATGTGTGTTATGTAACATCGTTTGGGTCTTTGCATGTCAAAAGAGATACAAGTCAAATAACACTATTTGACGCATCAAAGAAGCTTGACATTTGACACCTCAAATAACACAATTATATTATAGAATGTTGTGTGTGCTTAATTTGCACGTGCAAGCCAAGCGCCACCATTATGATCACCGTCAAAGCTGTACAATACTGCGTTGGTAATATGGCTTTATTTGTTCGACCAAATGGGAAAACGTTTGTGTGAGCATTTGAATTTAGACTAGGATCAAACGAGCAGGATCAAAAATGTTTGCAAATATATTTGATACAGACGTTATCAGCAACTTCTGGGGTATCTAGCTAGCTTTAGCGTGGTACCTAGCTAGCATCAATGCAACCAGCCTAAAAACAATGACCAGTAGACATTGCAGTCATTTTCAATATTCTTAGCAATGATTTAGGAATCACTGTGAGTAAGTATTAGCTAGGTAGCCACTTGTTGTTCTGCTATTGAAATAACTAGCTAGCCAGCTACTTAACCCTGTTGCCCAAAACTAACATTATAAGCAGCCAGCTAGCTTCATCTGGCTAGTATGGTTTGATCGGACCGGGGTATGTGCTGTGAAGCTAGCCACAATAAGGATTACCCACATTAGTGGAATTTGCGTGTTGCCTTCAAATTAAAAGTTCCTATTTGAAATTGATGCAGAAGGTTACAATTGATGGAATAATGCCATATTTAGACTAGATAATGTTAATCAAGGTTGGAATGTGGAGCAATGAAACGGAGTATCAGTTTACTCGGTAACACCCACAGAACACAACTGGGAAGAGCTTACGCAAATATTAGCATCATAGCTATTACTTATTTATTTACAAGCATTTCGCTACACCCGCAATTCAATTCAAGCAATAACATCTGCTAAATATGTGTTTGTGACCAATAATACAATTTGATTTGTTTAAAGTGCGACTTTGACTGTGGGAAATCACTTCCCTAATCAGCCTATTGTGGCTATAGTGCGTTTTTTTCCCTCTGGAATAGTGTCCAATACACATAGTAAGTTGACTGGTACAATAAATGTGGCTCAATTTCAGAGTCCCGCAATAAGAGCAACGATGCTAATGTTTTCTGTCACTGAGTAGACTGATACCCCATGTCGTTTATCCACAATCCATAGTTAAGGCTGTACAGTGAAATAAGTATGTCCCCAATGCAATTCTAAAGTCTAATAAATCCAGTGTGATTTCAACAGATTTTTTTTAAATTAACAAATTATAATATTTTGTTGAATTTATATAAGAACATACCAACCTCGTTTAGCATGATCTATTCCATTATGCCATGATTCCACTATTTGTATTAATTTATCACTTTCATTGAGATACTTTTATTTTCAAGGTGAACCGCAAATTCCACTTTGTCTAATTCTTATTGTGGCTAGCTTCACATAGGCGGGTCCTACCAATATTAGTCAAATAAGAACTGTTTTATAAATTAGAGGTATTTTAGATGATGACACCTAGCTAGATAGTTAGCTAGCTAATTATAGCTAATGAAAGAGATTATGTCGTTTTGCTATGTTTTTGGGGAAGAACATTGTTTGCAAACATCAGCTAGCTAGCTGTTTTATGACCAGCACTGTCCAGAGCTTGGGGAAGTGTATCTGCGCTCGTGCGATAGCGGCAGGTGTGCGAGACAAAACTTTACCAGCATCATAGCATAGGTATTGGTGACTCGTTAGGACGTTGGAATAGGAGTGATAGTGTAATCAATGTGTAATAACTACGTAAAAACCTAATGAACGTGTTTCATTCTTACGTGGCATGCAGTCATACTCAGGTCCTGATTGGTCAACAAGTTTATTTGAGGCGTCAAAAAGTTTTATTCGACGTGTATCTTTTTTGACACGCAAAGACCCAAACGGCTTCCATAGTATGTGTGTGTGTGTGTGTGTGTAATGGCAGTGGCAGACACACTGTTTTCCAGAACTGCAGTGCACCAATCAGGATGCAGAGCTGGGATGTGCACCATGATTAATTAATGAGACCATATCTGGCCTAGCTCTGCATGAAATCAAACTAACCTCTCTTTTTTTTTCTCCCTTCTGCCCTCTCTCCCTTCCCCCCTCTATCTCTCTCTCTCTCTCTCTCTTAGCCGAAGGCCCCAAATGCTGACTGGCGATACTCCACTTCTTTGAGGGCAGGGATGCAGAGGTAAGCACTTTACTCGTTTGCCCTCTTGTGATTTCAACTCTTCTTAAAAAGATTCCCACCCCACCTCAGTTTTATCAGGGGCATCACCTCTCCGGTATGATCCCACACCTTCCATTGAGTTGGTATATAGCCCCTTGCCCCTTACCAAAACATTAACAATTGCTTGGAGGAATATTGCTACAGTATGTGACCAACATGTAGGAAATGTTACCTCCATTTTATAGCTCTTTAAGTCTGGAGTCACCATGCATGCCTGCACAACAAAGACTGAGAGGCAGCCACTCTCAGACTACTGCACTCTGCAGGCAACATAACATGACCACAGTCAGCTCTCAGATCAGATGAGCAACAGCTACCATCACAACTAGTGGCTCCTCAACATGTGTCTGACCCCTTCAACCCCCCTGTTTGGGCCAGCTGTGCTCTGGCTGTCTTGTCAGCCACCCCAAAGGGGAACACACATACACACAGAGGGGCAGAGCCCTGCTGTTCCAGCCAGGCCCCAGTAGCCCTGCTCCTATCCTCTGCCTTAGTGTATATAGGTCATCTTCATTCCAGGAACCGTGAAAGACAAACGGGCTGACGAACTGGGAGCTTTCTCAACCTCAGAACATCAGTCACACACACACACTCACATACACAAGCTTTCCCCCTGTTTCCCCCTGCACACACTCTTAAATAAAAGGGTTCCAAAAGGGTTCTGCTGCTGTCCCCATAGGATAACCCTTTTTGGTTCCAGGTAGAACCCTTTTTAGTTCCAGGCAAAACTCTTTTGGGTTCCATTTAGAACCCTCTGTGGAATGGGCTCTACAAAAGGGTTCTAACTGGAACTAAAAGGGTTCTACCTGGAACCAAAATGGGTTCTTCAAAGGATTCTCCTATGGTGACAGCCAAAGAAACCTCAAGCACCTTTTTTCTAAAAGTGTACAATTAAGCCATTTTACATATGCTAAGAGTGCAGGTTCTCCTTTTGTGTAGTATCTCATTGACGTCTGGTTTTCTGGTGTAGTTTTAATGGATTTGAGTATGATGTTAAGAGATATTGGAGTGGTGATTTCTCTGTTGTTCAGAGAAATTGGATATAATGCCATGGTGACAGACTCATTAATAATTCATATCCACCATCTTGGCATTGCTGTAGCTGAGTTTAAAATGGCAGCGCAATAACACAAGGCCTTCAAACGCTTCACCTTCACACCCCCTACCCCTCTAATTGCACACAGCCAATACACAACCCTCACCTCCATATTCTACACCCACACACACCCGCCAGACCCCCCATTCTGACCCCCCCCCCCCCACACACACACTCAGTCAGCACCCCTCAGCTCATATCCCTCACCAAACAGACTCTAACTCAGCATCACCCAATGCCCAACCCAATATAAACGGTTCTAAAGGCTGAAGTCCACATCCCTCCCTGGATGATGTGTATTGCTGCAGAGGGCAGAATGGCATATAGTTCATATAGCTGAGAGAGCATAGTACACACTGTGTGCCAGAGGTGGGACCAAGTCATTGTTTTACAAGTCACAAGTAAGTCTCAAGTCTAAGCACTCAAGTCCCA
This sequence comes from Salvelinus alpinus, assembly GCF_045679555.1. NCBI lineage: Eukaryota > Metazoa > Chordata > Actinopteri > Salmoniformes > Salmonidae > Salvelinus > Salvelinus alpinus. The sequence goes on along the minus strand of NC_092098.1, from coordinate 14,311,695 downwards.
AATCAAGACAGGCAAGTCTGAGTCAAGTCTCAAGTCAAGACCGTCAAGTATCAAGTCAAGTCTTTGAGTTTCGAGTCCTAAACAAGTCATAATGTGCTCTTTACCAAATGTAATACCATATTTTTAACAAGAGTAATAGTTAGTATATTACATTTACGCAAATCATGAATGCTTTTAAAAATATCTATGTATTTATTACTTTCCAAATAAACGTTATATTTCTATGGAAATACATGGGTAGCCATGAGAAAGACCCCCCCCAATAGTGATCGACTATCGAGGATCGCTATGGGGCGCAATCAGTCGATGTAGGCTTGTACACAATCGCCCATCCGTAACACACACTCACGCTGTGTGGTTACAGTAGGCTAACGTATGTCAATGATTTTAGGAACAGCAGTAACATCAGGCAGGATTTAGGCTACCAACTGCCTAGCCAGTTGTAGCTCAATCTTGGGTGCAATGATCACGTTCCCGCACTGACTGACTGTGTGGAGGCTCATTGATTTAACGTTACGTTACTACACTAGTACACTAGCCTACACTAGTAAAGTAATAAAATATATAGCTGTCGGCTGTATTAGCCATGACTTACCGTTCTTTGTGCAGCTTCAAATGTCAAACAAAGTTGGAAATTGTTGCGCCTCCGTCTGTCATTTTTTCCCTGCATGTTTTGCATGTTGCAATCCGTTTTTTGTTGATACAGCGTCGTCTTTATATCTGAAAATAATAATTTTGGGTATCATCTTTCCAAAGGCTCCATCTGAATTCACCCGCCGACGTTCCTCTGCACTGCCACGCACAACTTTTTCTCAGCTGGCACAATTTGATTGGCTGCTGTCCGATTCAAACTGTAATCCGTTAAATGAAGAGTTGATGCGCTGCAAACTTTTTTAATAACATCATTTTTAATATCTGAGCTTGGGGAGGGTATCAGGTCAGGTCGAGTCAAAAGGCTCAAGTCCAAGTCAAGTCATGAGTCATTGGTGTTAAAGTCAAAGTCGAGTTGCAAGTCATCATATTTGTGACTGGAGTCTGACTCGAGTCCAAGTCATGTGACTCGAGTCCACACCTCTGCTGTGTGCTGCATTGCAGAGTCTGCAGTCAGGGCTAGCTGCTCCTCTGCAAGTCTACAATCCTTACATTCATTATGAATGTATAGGGAGAAGGGGGCATGTTTATGTGTGTCTGTGTTTTTATGGCCTTCTCCATATTTGTGGTTGCCAAGACAATTAATGCAGTCCTGAATGCATCTGTGACTCATAAATACCCTCAGGTTTGTGTGTGCATTAGATGTGGTAGTGATAGTGAATGGTTGAGTAGCGCAGTTAGTTGTAACAAACAGTGAATATTTTTTCCCATTACTTGTTGACAAGGCTTGATGTAGAAATGGAGATGGTAAGGAATTTGGAGTAGAATTTATGGCTGTTGTGTTTTCTTCTGCCTACCATTCCACTCACTGCTGCATCTCTCCTTCTCTCTCTCTCTCTCTCTCTCTCTCTCTCTCTCTCTCTCTCTCTCTCTCTCTCTCTCTCTCTCTCTCTCTCTCTCTCTCTCTCTCTCTCTCTCTCTCTCTCTCTCTCTCTCTCTCTCTCTCTCTCGCCCTCTCTCTCGCTCTCTGTCTCATTCCCTAATCCCCTCCCCCTATGTAACCACACCCACTCCTGTCCCTATTTGCATCTCTTACATCTGTCTATCAATCTCATCACACCTGCACTCTCCATCTCTGTCTCCATCGCTCCCTTTCTTTCCTGTCCTTCTCTCCCTCTTCCTCATCTGATCAGACGTGAAGTTACACAAAACAGACCATAATAACCCAAGGCAAGCCAGAGTGTCAACTTACACGGACCAGAGACACATCAGTATGCACAGATATTAGCACACACCTTACACACAGGCACACACACACACACACACATTCCCAGATACACATCAAACTGTGAGTAGACAGACTGGGAACATCCACCAAATTAAATGCTGCCGGGCTTTCCTAAAAAGTACTGATTAAAAGCATGGTGTCAACCTCGAAGGGATAATTAGAGCTTTAGAAGATGGAGTGTGTGTGTACATACACTGTGTGTGTGTGAGTGGGTGACTGATTGTGCAGTTATTTTAAATGAATGTTAGCTGTTTGGTTGTAATATCATCACCTCTTGAAGAGCCTAGTCAGAACTACACATTTCAGATTATTCCATGCAAAACAACTGGGCACATTTAGCGCTATCATCAGAGTTATACAGCAAGTAACTGCATGCTTTTCATGATCAGTAAACATCAATTGATCATGTCATTTCAGATAAGTGAGGGTAACCTCACGATATCGCTCAATATTGGCCACCATTAAGTGGAGATTTTAGTGATATAGAACAAAAGTGATCTGTACCTGACAAGTATGAGTAGTTTAGGTTCATTTCCAATCCTTTGTGGGCTCTACCTGTCAAGCAGCAGAAGCGTGCACTTTGCAGATATGCTGGTAGCTGATCATGTTTACTTTGCAAGCTACCGGTAGATACTTTGTACAGTTGCTTAAACATAGTGATAAGTAGACCTAACCAACGTAGGCCTACCTAGCCAAGTAAAATAACATGATCCCCTTTTCAACATTGTTTTTACGAGTGTCAATCATGGCTAGCCAATCATGGTTGCTTCTGAAAAATACGACAGGCTAAATTGATTGATGGATCATGTCAAATTGGCTAGCCAAGCGTAGCTAATTACAGATTACATCAATATGGCTAGTTAAAATGCTCACTTTCAGGGGATAAACTAGATGACTATATTTGCTTGCCAACTATAGTGGTGATGACAGGAGTCCGACTGACAACTTTACCAGGAAGAGGAATTGCCGATTTCAAGCTCTTTCCAAAAGCCTAATCTCTGATGAAGCAAGCTAAATGACACGTTGTTTGCTTAGATACATGCCAAATACATGTATTTACAGTTACGCTCACGTATCTGTAAATACATGATCAATTGATGTTTACTGATCATGAAAAGCATGTTTTGCATGGAATAATCTGAAATGTGTAGTTCTGACTAGGCTCTTCAAGAGGTGATGATATTACAGCCAAATAGTTGTAACATTTATTTAACAATCCCTTGCAAACAGCAGATAGTTGTAAATGGTTTTAGCAGAGCTGAGGGTCTCATTGTCCTCGAGCAGACAAATTGAACACTATGAACCGTTTTGTGATGTTTTATTGATAACAACCTGTTCATGGGTTGCATGTTTCATCACAATATTGTTTTGAACGTTCATCAACAATGAGCGCTGATGAAGATTTAGTCCAAAGTGCATTACAGTGGCTTGGAAATACAATGACATTCAATAGGAGGCAAATAATTAGTAGGAAAACCTTGAGTCAAAGTTTTGATGTCACCAGATTGACTTTAGATGCAGTATAACGTTAGCTAGCTAACTAAGATTGATGAGAGGCCAACGGATTTTAGCTAGCTAACGTTATCATTGCTAGTTATTTTTGCCGAACTTTGCTAGCTAATGACAACATCACCATCTGTCTAAAGTAAATTTGACAACATGAAAATGCTGGCAAAGTTATTTCCTACTAATTATTTGACTACTTTAGCAATGTCATTGTATTCCCAGGCACTATAGTGTAATTTAGACAAAACAGTATTTAGCCTCCGTCCAGAATGACTGGGTTTATCACCACTTTAGGTCACCACTACGGCACCGTCGATAGAGGGAGGCTTGAGAACGTTCCTAACAATGGCATGACACGACCGAGTGACTGAAGTGCAACCTATGAATATGCTAAAAACTCAGTCTTTTGTCAGTTTCCCGCCTGATGTCACAACTCAGATCTGAACATTCTGATTGGTGACATCACAATGGGCTAACAACTTAGTCCTTTGTCATAGTTTTCCCGTCAGATGTCATAATTCAGGACTGAATATTCAGATTAATGACATCACAAAGGGCTGCCAGGGCTGCCAGTAAGCTTGTATTCAAATATTTTCCAGGGTGATGTCATAATTGGAGTTCAGGTCACAATTTATTTTGACCACCATTCTCTGAGTATGCATCACTTGAAGCATATGATTTACATTTTTGCATTAAAAGGAAAACTCCACCCAAAAACTATATTTTGGTATTTGTTTCATTAGTCCATTGTTGATATAGTCCCAAAATGTTTGCATGTCAGCAATCAAGTTTTCAAGATAGGGGCCAGATTTCTGTATGTTGAAAGTAACCTATCTTGAAAACTTGATTGCTCACATGCAAAACATTTTGGGACTAAATCAACAAGATAAAGGGAAATGGAAAGAAACAATACACTTTCAATATTAAACGGCACACAGTTGTCAATGATTTTAGGCAAATCAAATGCTCTGTACCTTATTGTATTTGAGTTTTCTAAACAACCTGGTGGGCCAGTACACACAGCTGGCTGCTTTTCAAAGGCTATGACCAAAGCTGTACTTTACTTTCAGCTCGGTAATGTGCAGATCCAGTATGTTGATACAACAGGGGATAATATTGATGTATCTAATGAGCATATGTGAATGTGTGTTTTGTGTTCCAGCTCGGTCCATATGGAGGAGTCGTCAGTGATGCAGGGAGCCCAGGGGATGCTGGTCCAGAACTGGCCCACAGTGTCCAGCGCTGCAGGTGAGATGTGTGGGCCTGGGTGGGCGGGGGTCAAACGTACACCGAGTTTCTCTGCTGCCAGCTGGAGGCACTCTGCAGACACAGTGGTGTGAAATGACAGCAGATAAGTAGGAATACGGAAGGCAGATGGGAAACACGCAGGTGACCTTTTAGAATCCCCGCCAGAGGAATGTTAAGCATTAGCGCTGAGACTCCAGGGGCAGCATGCTTGAAAGACTAGATGAGGGCCAATGGCAGACAGCGACACAATCTGCCAAAATAAAAGAGCCAATGAGAGGCATTCTCAAGATGGCCAAATGTGGGCTGTTGGCCTGACTTTGACAGGTGAAGTGAACTGCACAACTTGGTTGTGATGGAGTGTTGTTGGGAGCCGCCAGCTGAAAATAGCCAGTTGCGAGAACAATTTTGACAATTGCATCCAGTAAGGCATTTAATAGCCGGTTATCCATTTACAGTATCTCACATGACAGAGAGCAAAAACAATCGCCTTTGAAGATTATTTTGGGAATCTGACTGAAATGAAAAGAGAAGGAGAGGGAAAAGTAGAAAGCAAGAGAGACAGAGAGGAACGACATGATCACAGTTGACTGGTAAGCTCCTGTGGTTAAGTTCGGAGGGTTTGTCAGAATGCCTGTGCGGTGGTTTGGTGTTCCTGTCAGCTGCCTGCCTCCTCTCTACTGCCAGCCAGCCCAGGCTGAGCACTCATCCATTTACTGTCCAGTGACAGGAGTTAGAGCACAGGTGTAGGACTCTAGGGTGGGCGGTTGATCATCACTGTGACGGACTGAACTGTGTCTGTGTCTGTGTGTATGTGTGTGTGTGTATATGTGTGTGTGTATGTGTGTGTATGTGTGTGCGTGCATACAGGAATTTAGAGGGGGAAAGAGAGTGAGAGTGAGTAGGGCGATTGAGAGAGGAAGAGAGGGGATCTAGCTATTGAATTGTTCTACCTGGCTGCAGTTTCTTTGCAGCGTATGGAAAACCTTGAGTCTATGGTCTGCCAGAGAATCCAATACTCAGTGGAGGCAGAGGACATGCAGAGTGTCCTGGAAGCTCATCAGGAGTGGCTCAGTGCAGAGAGGAATCTCATGCAGGGTTAGGAGGTTCTTAGTGCTACAGGCTAGGATGTTGCAGGGTCAGACTGTTTTCATAATAAGGGAAGTGAGTGCAGCCTTGTGGCTTAGCCACATGATGCCATGTAGCACGATTGGCTTTGTTTCAAAATGTTGTCTCAGGTAGGTTGAAGTGTAAAAGAAAGAATACATAGATTCAGTATATTACAACGGTGTTATATTGTAATACATATTGTACCTCGAATGGAGAGTATACTTCCTCACTGTGATTCATTTGAGTTACCTGCAGAGGGAGGGGGCACTGTTGGATGAAGACCAGACACAGAGGTAGATAGCGAGGGTGTTGAATAAGGCATGGCAAGACGGCCGCGATGTTTAGGGTGCTAGTGGAATTCTGAGTCATTTGGGAGAGGATGAAAGAGCGAGAACGATAAGAAGCATGGGAAAGGAAAGAGAGATATGGGCTGTTTGGAGAAAGAGAGAGGTTTAGGATTGGCAGGGCCCTGCGGCAGCGTTGTTGCTAGGGAACGCCATGTGACTTGTTGCTGGGTAACGCTGTCTAACTGAGAGATTGCTGCAGCACCACCACCCTCCATCAGCAGGGAGTGGGCGAAGGCCGTTTCCACAGCAACCATTCATACCCTGAATGGAGGATTTAGACGATGAGAGAGAAACAGAGAGGGAGGGGGAGAGAAATGGAGAGATGAGTAGAGAAGGATAGGTGTTAACAGAGGAGAGAGAGGGTAGTCAGAGATGGAGAGGAATGAAAATGGAGGTAGAAAAGGAAGAAGGATATACAGTACAGTGAGCTTTCAAGATGGAGAAAGATGTCTTCATGAAGAATGGTGCGACACCACACACACACACACACAATAGAATAGCATAGAAGAAGAAAACACACACAACATGCACACGCACTCATATTCACAAACCTTAATCTAACGCCTGATCCATGAATTGGGTTGCATGTTTGTAGGCCGGGAAGAAGAAGAATTGGTTGAGAGTAACCCAGATTGGACCAGGGATAATGGACTTAGAATGTAGGACACTGAAACGAGGCTAGAACCACCCCAGACAGCTGGGTACCATGGCAACCTCCTTACAGAGAGCTATAGTAACCTGCTTACCAGCAACCACAGCGTGTGCCTTTCTAATATGATCTTTGCAGAGGGGGGAAATTGGCTATGATCAGGGAAGAGCTCCAAATAAGCCTCCATACCTCCAGCCTCCATAGACTTACAAAAGACTCTGCCACATCTTCGACAGGGTAACATTCTGCAAATTGAAACAACACTCTTATGTAGATTTGCAGGAGAGAGAGAGAGAGAGAGAGAGAGAATAGGTGTAGATCTGTTTGTTGGTCTCTTTCAGTAGGTGCGCATTAGATGAACACAGATCATTCTATGTACCCACGCTTGTACCCCTCCAGGTGCGATCTCAACTGGCCTGCTTTGAGAAAAGAATCAACACACTCAAAATGATGTTGATCAAGTCTAGGAGCAATACAGGCTACCCTCCACTAACATAATCACAGGGCTTGAGGAAAACAATGTACTTCAGGTGCAGTAATAGTGTTGTATTGTAATAACTGTGTCCTGAACTGATCAGCTTCCCCACACTGACCAGACACAGATGTTTCATTCAGTTTCTACTATGAAGTAAATGTTATGGCTGCATTCTTTTCAGTCAGATTGGCTCCATCAAGCCCTAGTGAAGCCAAAACGCTGAAGAACGTAAAGGACTGAAGCGTGAGTCAGAGTGGGTCTGTGTGTTGGTGCCATTTGATGTACTTTATATCTGAGCACTCTTGTGTTGTTTGCATGCTACAGTCATCACACGCGCGGACACACACACTTGAATTAGGAACTCCAGTCATTTCATGATTATACTTACAAATGAAAAACAAACAGAATCTATTTTCAGGGCCTGAGTTTGATCTAAATGAAACACAGGAGAAAAGTAGGTCAGAGCCCAGAGAAGTTGGTGTGGGCTGAGAGCACTGTGTCTGCTGAGTACAGACAACATCACATCACTCTCTGTCCTTTTCCCCGTTTGTTTCATTTTTCTGCATCGTTCTTCACCTCAAGCGCTCTATCCCTTCGCATGCCTTTCTGTCTCTTGCCTGCTGATTGTACTTACATCTCGTTCATATCTTCCATTATACTGTATCCTATATGAAAGGAGAATTGTGTCTCACGTTCTCTTAGTACTGCAGTTCACCCTCTCCAGGCTCTTTTGGTCTTTCATTGTCTCATCCTCTCGCCCTGCTTCCCTCTCTCTCTCTCCCTCTCTCTCCCTCTCTCTCTCTGTCACATTCATGCTTGAATATTGTATGAGATTTCTCCCTCTCTCCACTACTGTGTCGAGTCCTTGTGAGAGTAGGATTAGGTTAGTGCTGGGTTTTCACACTTCCTGTCATCCTTACATGCTAATTCCCATCACATCACAGAGTTAAACATCCCTCTCTGCCGTTAAAGGTCTTTCTAGTCTACCCGTGTGTTCTCAGCAACACCACTGGCTGATAAAGTTCTACTCCCTGCAATCCGTTTCCCCCTCGTCAGTTTATCAGTGTGCCTCTGGCTCTAACTTAGACGTTTTGCTTATCTGTGCTGTATTACAGATGTGGTAATACTTTACCTCAGCCAGAAATAGGAAATTGGATAAGGCTCAATTTATGTGTGGTGGAATTTGCTGGTGTTTTCAGAATCTCACTGTGAGGATGAAAATAATGTTGACGAATATGATAAAGATGACATAGCTCATCCCTTTGTGTTTCTCTCTCCCTTCTTCTATCTCTGTCTCTTCTCTTCCTCTCTTGTAGATGGTGAGGGGGGCGAGCTGTCCCCTCCGGTTGGAGCTGGCATCGACAGTAACAGCTGGCACTTCCGTTACGGGCCTGGCCCAGGCTACGGCCCCCCTCAGGTTCTGAGGCCTGGAGAGATCCCCCCCGAAGCCTTCATCATCCCCGGCTCTCCCGCCATCATCTCTATCCGCCAGGGCCAGGGAGGAGAGGATGACAAGAGCGACTTCATCACCTTCGGCAAGAAGGAGGATCCCAAGAAGAAGAAAAAGAAGAAGAAGGACAAGAAAGACAAGAAAGACAAGGGGAAGGAGGATGTGGACGAGTAGAGGAGAAAGGGGAGATATTAAAACAGAGCTACCAACTAAAGTCCAAATAACAGATGCAAGACAAATATCCAAGTGTATATTTTAGAAGCAGGAGAGCCTCCCTGTGGTGTGTTTGCATAGTTAAGTCTGCCCAGCCAAGTCCCCATTAGCAGAGGCCTATCTCTATGAAACAGCCAATTGTAGCCTCTGCCAGGTTGGCCCTCCGGGGCTTCCATACCTCTGGCTATTAAACAGGCTTCATACGGGATTTAATAGGCTGTCATTAGCCAGACATTTGCTGAAAGAAAATACTGTTTCTAATCAAACAAAAATAAATTTGATTAGAAGAACCTTTCTACATTGACGATTATTTACTCAACTTTCCCTGCCCCACTCTTTCATGTATAAAATGCCATATGTGAGAGAAACCTCACACACCATTTTAATGCCATTGCTATTACTAGTGTTACAGTCCTGCCAGCCACCTCCCCAAACTGGCCTGAAATGGGATGCTCTTCCCTGGCCCTTCTGGCCCCATGTTGGCATCTCTGTCTTTACTCTACCCCCTGTCTCCTCTGATCTCCTGATTGGAGGGGGAGAGGAGGAGCTCAATCGGACAAAGAGTGAAACAAAGGCTCTCTTCTCCAATAACATGGAGGCCTTGTGAAAAAAAAAGGAATACACAATAGTTATTTTATGCAAAATATAGAAAAGAGGAAGTGACCCAAACAAGACACCTGACATCTGTGTATGTAGTGTACGGTGAGCTGTGTGAGATTAGAATGGGTTGAGATTAGTGCTGGCCGAGATTGAAGGCTGGATTAGACTGCCCAGGTTATTTTCAGTGCGTGCTGAAGCCATGGTGTTTCATGCCTGGCACTGTTGGCTCTGTTGGCAGCACAGGGCAGGGGCGAAATACCTGTCCCCCATCTCCTCACCTAGAACAGACAATAGGTCAGTGGGGCCTTGAACCCACAGTGTGCAATACACAACCACAATAACTACCACACATACGCTCACACTAGACAGTCAGGGCTACCATGCACACACCTCTCTGGATACTATAGATCTCTAACCCAGCCAAAAGGCTGAGGCATAGCAGTGGCCTCTTTGCTATGGATGTGTAATAAACTCAGCAAAAAAAGAAACGTCCTCTCACTGTCAACTGCGTTTATTTTCAGCAAATTTAACATGTGTAAATATTTGTATGGACATAAGATTCAACCACTGAGACATAAACTGAACAAGTTCCACAGACATGTGACTAACAGAAATGGAATAATGTGTCTCTGAACAAAGGGGGGTCAAAATCAAAAGTAACAGTCAGTATCTGGTGTGGCCACCAGCTGCATTAAGTACTCCAGTGCATCTCCTCCTCATGGACTGCACCAGATTTGCCAGTTCTTGCTGTGAGATGTTACCCCACTCTTCCACCAAGGCACCTGCAAGTTCCCAGACATTTCTGGGGGGAATGGCCCTAGCCCTCACCCTCCGATCCAACAGGTCCCAGACGTGCTCAATGGGATTGAGATCTGGGCTCTTTGCTAGCCATGGCAGAACACTGACATTCCTGTCTTGCAGGAAATCACGCACAGAATGAGCAGTATGGCTGGTGGCATTGTCATGCTGGAGGGTCATGTCAGGATGAGCCTGCAGGAAGGGTACCACATGAGGGAGGAGGATGTATTCCCTGTAACGCACTGCGTTGAGATTGCCTGCAATGACAACAAGCTCAGTCTGATGATGCTGTGACACACCACCCCAGACCATGACGAACCCTCCACCTCCAAATCGATCCCGTTCCAGAGTACAAGCCTCGGTGTAATGCTCATTCCTTCGATGATAAACGCAAATCCGACCATCACCCCTGGTGAGACAAAACCGCAACTCGTCAGCGAAGAACACTTTTTGCCAGTCCTGTCTGGATCAGCGACGTTGGGTTTGTGCCCATTGGTGACGTTGTTGCCGGTGATGTCTGGTGAGGACCTGCCTTACAACAGGCCTACAAGCCCTCAGTCCAGCCTCTCTCAGCCTATTGCGGACAGTCTGAGCACTGATGGAGGGATTGTGCGTTCCTGATGTAACTCGGACAGTTGTTGTTGCCATCCTATACCTGTCCCGCAGGTGTGATGTTCGGATGTACCAATCCTGTGCAGGTGTTGTTACACGTGGTCTGCCACTGCGAGGACGATCAGCTGTCCGTCCTGTCTCCCTGTAGCACTGTCTTAGGCGTCTCACAGTACGGACATTGCAATTTATTGCCCTGACCACATCTGCAGTCCTCATGCCTCCTTGCAGCATGCCTAAGGCACGTTCACACAGATGAGCAGGGATCCTGGGCATCTTTATTTTGGTGTTTTTCAGAGTCAGTAGAAAGGCCTCTTTAGTGTCCTACGTTTTCATAACTGTGACCTTAATTGCCTACCGTCTGTGGTATCATTTCATTTTCATTTAAGTCATTTAGCAGACGCTCTTATCCAGAGCGACTTACAAATTGGTGCATTCACCTTATGATATCCAGTGGAACAACCACTTTACAATAGTGCATCTAACTCTTTTAAGGGGGGGGGGGTTAGAAGGAAAGCTGTTAAGTAAGCTGTTAGTGTCTTAATGACCGTTCCACAGGTACGTGTTCATTAATTGTTTATGGTTCATTGAACAAGCATGGGAAACAGTGTTTAAACCCTTTACAATGAAGATCTGTGAAGTTGTTTGGATTTTTACGAATTATCTTTGAAAGACAGGGTCCTGAAAAAGGGCCGTTTCTTTTTTTGCTGAGTTTAAATGGCAGGAACGTTGCTTGTTGCTTCATTTCTGTTCAAGTCTGATCCCCCAGCTTCAGTCATTGAATGTTCAATAGTCAATGTTCAATAATTCTTCAAGCCCCGCCCCCTTACCTTGCCGACATTGGTGCTTGTAGGATTTGCTCGCACGTCTCCTCTGTTAACCCCTCTATCGTTACTCCTCCTTCCTCTGATCACCATGTCCAGGAGCCCTCTTAACTTCAGATGACGTGTTCCTCCTTAAACACAGCAACAGTGTTATACTGTATAACACACACACACACACACACACACACACACACACACACACACACACACACACACACACACACACACACACACACACACACACACACACACACACACACACACACACACACACACACACACACAACGTTTTTGTTAGCTTTAACCAAGCCTTGGTACTGAAATAACAAGGTTCCTATCACTCCTACAGAATTCTAGTTCATTTTGGGGACAAGTTGCCTTCCATTCCACTAGTTACACACAGGGTAGTGGGGGATACAGGGTACTTCATGGACTGGCTTCCTTCTGTCCAGATGGAGAGAAAAAGAGGGATGGAAGAAGGTAGAGGGAAGGATAGAGAAGTGGAATTGTTGTGATGGGCAGTCCAGTCCACAGTCATACCCCAGAGAGCTTAGTTGCTGTGTTAAACTCTTTACTCATATTCTGATGAAAATGAAGCATCAGCAGCACTGGGGGGGATCTTCACTAGAATCGGGGATCCCCAAGATGAACTCAAGATGTGCAGGGGCTAATTGCACAACATCTCCTACTCAGCTCTCTGTTTCCTCTTCCTGGCTGCTATCTGACCAATCAGAGGGACAGAGGGGTGATGCTAGCGCTGCTATTGGACTGAATCCCCCCATATTATACACATGCTCCCCCTTCAGGTGTGAATCATTGCTGTCAGATCACTAAGGGGCTATTTGCATGTTATAAGCAGAGGAAACAGATTCTATATATAGATCTATATTGATAGATACGTTTTTTCATTTTCTTCAACCATTTATCTCAAACTCAGAGACATTAATATTTCCTCTGCTGAAATATACATACTCACTCGCAAATACACACACATGAACACACAAACAGTACATACACACATAATATATATTCATAGACAAATCATACAGGAATCACTTTTGTATCCTGTTGAAATGAAATGAAAATACCTTCTAAATATACGTAATGCTGTAGTGTTATGCTGTAAAATGCAATTTTTTGTTTATGCCCTTAGGATTTCTGAAGATTACGAAATCAATCCTTTAAGCTATGAAATGATCATCAAACAACCACTGTACCAAATCATTTATTCACCTTCGATATCTATCCCGAACTCCCTTTAAAAAAAAAAACATTCAAATTGAAGGAAAACAAACTCTAAGAAAGAAAATGGTCAAAAAAAATCTGAAAAACGTTACGTACTCTCTGCTTGTGTGTAGTGAATGTTTCCTCAGACATCTGGTGCCCGAATGGCACGAATCAGTCGACTGCGACAGTGCAGATCTGTTAATAGCTTTTTTGTACACCTGCTCATCAGTGTAACAGTGATATAGTGATTTTTCTTTTTTTATTATTTGATGGATATGGTAACGTGTTTTGTTTATAAATCACAAATAAAATGTTATTTCTTAAATATCGGGAAAAGTTGTCCTTGGCCTTAATTTACACTAAGAATTAGGGACCCAGCAGCCATATTAGATTGGATTATATTATGGCTTATAAAAAATGTTAATAAATGTAAGAATATCTTGTTCGGAGGATACATTGGCATGGGAGTTTTTATCCACCAAACACTGGCTTCGAAGGCATTATCACTTTTATACAACGGGTTACCAACATATTCAAATAATGGTTGACATATTTTCATTAAAAATGTTATTTTGATTAATTTATTCATACTATTTCATCCAATATATAGTCCCGACACAAATCTAAGGTTGCTACCCAAGCCGGCTGGTCGTTCGTTCTATCGGTTCGGTTGTCCAGAGACGCCACCCAGTCGTTCAGTCTTTTTGTTCTGTATCTATGGACACGACCCAGTCGTTCTTTCTAAATGTTGCATTGACAATCTGGCTGGCAACATTCTTGCTAGCTAGCCAACTACTTACAGCCACGTCAAACAGTGAAGCTATAATAACAACAGTAGCTGCATTTGCATTTGTTTAAGCTGTTTTCTAGTGACATTTATTTGGATACATCCATAACAATAAGCTAATGAGGAGCGATTTCGCCTGGCATAGAAAATGTGCTCTCTCATCAGGACACAGTTGTTCAGAGGAGCTAGCCAACAACACAGCTAATACAACCACATCAGTACTATAGGACAGCTGGAGATCGAATTTGAATATTGAAACAATGTTGCAAATGTCAGAGAGACAGAAAGTAAGGTTTATACAAATCTCCGCTGTTGAAAATTTAATGATAGTCTAAAAGAAATCTGAGATAAGATCTAGATGCTTTTTAATAGTGGATCAAGTTTATAAATTGCCTGGCTGGGCTGATGCGACAGTGGATTGTGCAGTCAGATGAAACAGAATAAATAGGCATTTTAATGTCAACGATTTAGCAGGTGGTAACTAGTGAAATATACACTGGCTGGAATGTGGTTTTAACCAATCAGCATTCAGGATTAGACCCACCCATTGTATAAATCAATTTAAATTCTCTAGATGCATTTTTCTGGTTAAGCTAAATCAACTCAAAACAAGTAAATGACTTTTCTTGGTGAGTGGGATCAACTCAAAACAAGATGTTTTAACAAAAATATCCAGGTGAAGTGAAGGCCAAAAAAGTTTCAATTGACAAAAGAAGATCCAAAGTACTGTAGCAACCTAACGGCTACAAAAGACTGCAGAAAGAATAGATAGCAGAAAGAATAGACTGCAGAAAGAAAAGACAGCAGAAATAAAAGACTGCAGAAATAATAGACTGCAGAAAGAAAAGACTGGAGAAAGAATAGACTGCAGAAATAATAGACTGAAGAAATAATAGACTGCAGAAAGAAAAGACTGCAGAAAGAATAGACTGGAGAAAGAATAGACTGCAGAAAGAAAAGACTGCAGAAATAATAGACTGAAGAAATAATAGACTGCAGAAAGAATAGACTGCAGAAAGAAAAGACTGCAGAAAGAAAAGACTGGAGAAAGAATAGACTGCAGAAAGAAAAGACTGGAGAAAGAATAGACTGCAGAAAGAAAAGACTGCAGAAAGAAAAGACTGCAGAAAGATAAGACTGCAGAAAGAAAAGACTGCAGAAAGAGCCACACAAAGACACCTGAGTCTAATACCTGACAGCTAAAGCAACAGCACATTATACAGAACCAGCCCTCTCAACTAACAAGAGCAAATTACTTAACAAGTTTAATCAGAATAATGGTCCCATGGTCCTGTGGACCTAAACTACTGTTCAAAAGTTTGGGGTCACTTAGAAATGTCCTTGTTTTTCTTTGCAGCTCTGCCTAGAAGGCAGTCCCGTGTGGCTCAGTTGGTAGAGCATGGCGCTTGCAACGCCAGGGTTGTGGGTTCAATTCCCACGGGGGGACCAGGATGAATATGTATGAACTTTCCAATTTGTAAGTCTCTCTGGATAAGAGCGTCTGCTAAATGACTTAAATGTAAATTTAAATGTAAGGCCAACATCCCGGAATCGTCTCTTCACTGTTAATGTTGAGACTGGTGTTATGTGGGTACTATTTAATGAAGCTGCCAGTTGAGGATTTGTGAGGCGTCTGTTTCTCAAACTAGACACTCTAATGTACTTTTCCTCTTGCTCAGTTGTACACCGGGGCCTCCCACTTCTCTTTCTATTCTGGTTAGAGACTGTCACGTCTGCTCCCGCTGTTCCCTCCCCCTGGCACTTGAGGGCGCCAGATTGCCTTGCATCACGCACTCCTGCCATCCATCACGCACACCTGCCTTTCCTCATCACGCGCATCAGCGTTATTGGACAAACCTGGACTCACTTATCACCTGTTTATTTCCTCCCCTATATTTGTCAGTTCCTCAGCTCGGTTCCCCGCTGCTGCATTGATTGTTTTTTGTCTATGTTTTCTGTTTGCTGACGTTGTTCCTGTCTCGTTTTATGTCCGTTATTTATTAAATGTTACTCCCTGTACCTGCTTCGTCTCTCCAGCGTCAACTCATGTGACAGAGACAGTTTGTGCTGTTCTGTGAAGGGTGTAGTACACAGCATTGTACGAGATCTTTAATTTCTTGACAATTTCTCGCATGGAATAGCCTTCATTTCTCAGAACAAGAATAGACTGACCAGTTTCAGAAGAAAGTACTTTGTTTCTGGCCATTTTGAGCCTGTAATCAAACCCACAAATGCTGATGCTCCAGATACTCAAATAGTCTAAAGAAGGCCAGTTTTATCGCTTCTTTAATCAGCACAACTGTTTTCAGCTGTGCAACATAATTGCAAAAGGGTTTTCTAATGATAAATTAGCCTTTTAAAATGATAAACTTGGATTAGCTAACACAATGTGCCGTTGGAATGCAGGAGTGATGGTTGCCGATAATAGGCCTCTGTACGCCTATGTAGAAATTCCATAAAAAATCTGCCATTTCCAACTACAATAGTCATACACAACATTAACAATGTCTATACTGTATTTCTGATCAATTTCATGTTATTTTAATGGACAATTTTTTTGTTGCTTTTCTTTCAAAAACAAGGACATTTCTAAGTGACCCCGAACTTTTGAACGGTCGTGTACATTTTAGGTTTTCCCCTAGCATTACACACCTGATTCCACTAATCAACTCATCACCAAACATTTGATTAGTGGAATCAGGTGTATAGTGCTAGGGGCAGTCCTGACCAGGCCTGCAGATAAGAGCGAGCGAGAGGCCCAGACCCAAAAAGGACTCTCAGCTGGGTTAGATAACACATCACATTGAGTTATTTATTTTTTTACTGGCAGGAGACGGCTCTCTGATAAACTATACATCTGTACTGGCTGACATGGCTCTCCTTGTCAGAACAAGAAGAACTTAATTCAAATCCTTGTCTGGCTCTTTTCAGTCATTTAAGCAAATGGATAAACCACTGCATGTCTCATCTTACTCTCTCCTGATTAAAAAGACTCATGAACCATCACAGCACACAGAAATCCGCAGTAAACCTTGGGCAACATTGCCCCTCACCATCATGACATAAAGTGCCCTTGTGTGAGTACTGTGTATGGCAGAAATATTCCTGATGAATCCAGAGGAGTGATAGAGTTTATTCAGAAGGCCTTGTGCTGCCAGTCCCAGTGCTCTTCTGGCTCTTGAAAGCAGTGTTTCGCTCTGCTCTTGCTCTGTAGACCTGTACTGCAGTCTGAGTGGAGCTGGCAAGACTTCAAGGGCCCAAATAGAGGGAGAGAGAGAATTCACATCTCCTACACATCCTTTGCGTGATATAGGGGATGGTTTCCATGGATACGCAGGAACGACGTCTCATTTGATTCTGGGTATCGACGATGACATTAAGTGTTAGAATGTGATTGACAGAGACATAGCATACAGACAGACACTATTGAATAAGCACCAGGACGAAGATCTGTCCCATGTCATCAGGGCATCAGTGTCAGCTCTTATTTGTTCAAAGATATGATACCATTTTCATCACAATGGCAACCTAGTCAATAAAAACACTTACTTAGTCAAGAAGAAGAGGAGAATAGACTGTGACAACATAAGGTCAGAAAGGTAAGAAGAGGACATTTCATTATAGGGGTCATATAAAGGGTCTGGATTGAAGGAGACAGTCTGACTGTTGGCCGGGGTAAAGTGTTTACCAGGGCCTGAATGAGCTGAAGCAGTGCCGCTATTTCTGCCTTTTCCCCCTGGGGTTGCCTGGATGAATACCCTGCCATGCTGTCTGGGAGTAAAATCATTCACAGGCTGCTTCACTCATACAGGCTGCTTCCCTCACAGAGATAAAACTGGGGAAATCACTCACAAGGGACAGCACCAAGCATGTGTCCCACAGTGGGGAATTGCAAAAAATACATATACAGTCTACAACATCAATATGTTGTTGTGCAGTGTTTTGGGATTTAGCCATGCCATTACTGTTAGTGTTTTGGGATTTAGCCATGCCATTACTGTTAGTGTTTTGGGATTTAGCCATACCATTACTGTTAGTGTTTTGGGATTTAGCCATACCATTACTGTTAGTCTTTTGGGGTTTAGCCATACCATTACGGTTAGTGTTTTGGGGTTTAGCCATGCCATTACTGTTAGTGTTTTGGGATTTAGCCATACCATTACTGTTAGTGTTTTGGGATTTAGCCATACCATTACTGTTAGTGTTTTGGGATTTAGCCATACCATTACGGTTAGTGTTTTGGGATTTAGCCATACCATTACTGTTAGTGTTTTGGGATTTAGCCATACCATTACTGTTAGTGTTTTGGGATTTAGCCATACCATTACTGTTAGTGTTTTGGGATTTAGCCATACCATTACTGTTAGTGTTTTGGGATTTAGCCATACCATGACTGTTAGTGTTTTGAGCAGACATCGCTACACTCAGAAATTTAGATTTCAAATGATATAAAAATAAAACTGACAGACTTGATAACAATGATTTTTTTCAACTGTGTGAATGTGTGTTTGTGTGTGTGTCTGCTTCTTTGTTCTACGATAATTAGTATAATGTATCCCTGGAACATTGTATTATCATGCGTATAAACATTCATGTTACTCTGGTTGAGCCAGGCTGTGTGGTAATTGGAGACGCAGGACGGAGACTGATATTGACCTCTCACAACCCCGCTGACTCAATTCCAAGGGCAAATTCATCAGATCCAAGAGGCCAGTGTCACCGTAAGGCCATTTCTAACGCACCACCACACATGCCAGCTGTTTGTCCTTGAACACACACACACAAGATACCTAAAGTGGCCTGTTTTAAGGGAAGAGAGTCTCCTTTAAAACAGACCAATTCAGGTATCTGGAAGTATATGACTGATGGAGAAGTTAAAGCATCCAGTGCCTCCTGCTGGTATGCCAAGGCAGATGAGGAGGATGGAGTTCTGGGTGACATTCAGTCAAATTAGCTGCATTAGCCTTTTATCTGTCAATCGGTCTGTCCATATGGGGGAGAGAGAGGACAGGAGAGGAGCCCTCAATGGAATGGAATGATGCTCATCAAAGACATCAGCACTGAAGTCAGTGACTAGTAAGGTGTCAGGGGAGTTTTTTGAAACACTCCATCATCACTGTCGGATTTGCAGTCAATTAGCTGCTGTAATACAGAGGAAATGTGGCAGAGAGTGTCTGTGCTCACTAACAAGCTGAAATGAGATGACATGCAACCTCATGTATCATGCAATTGGGAGTGTTAACTGTCAGTGCTGATGATTCCGTGTGTTTGTCTTTCAGATCTGGGTTCAAATGCATGTGTATTTGAGTATCTGGTGTTTAAAATACTTTTTTCTGTGTATTTGAGGCCAAAACAAGTACTTTTATTGTAGTATTTGAATGGTTATTTGTAAAAAATAAAACGTCTACCCAATTGTATTTGAGAGTATTTTCGAATACTTATTTCAAATACTATTTTCAAATACCTGGGTTAAATGCATGGGAGTGTATATGAGTCAGTGTATTCAAATATAAACATTTAAGCTACTTATTTTCAAATGAAAAACATCTGAATACGTGTGTGTGTGTGTGTGTGTGTGTGTGTGTGTGTGTGTGTGTGTGTGTGTGTGTGTGTGTGTGTGTGTGTGTGTGTGTGTGTGTGTGTGTGTGTGTGTGTGTGTGTGTGTGTGTGTGTGTGTGTGTGTGTGTGTGTGTGTGTGTGTCAGTCACCAGATCTCAACCCAATTGAACACTTATGGGAGATTCTGGAGCAGTGCCTGAGACAGTTTTTTCCACCACCATCAACAAAAAAACTAAATATGTATTTTATTGTGGAAGAATGATGTCGCATCACTTCAATAGAGTTCCAGACACTTGTATAATCTGTTCCAAGGTGAATTGAAGCTGTTCTGGCTCCTGGTGGTCCAACGCCTTATTAAGACACTTTATGTTGGGGTTTCCTTTATTTGGGAAGTTACCTGTATGTTGCAGTGATGCGACTGCAGATAGCTTCTGGCTAACTTCTTTATGAGATGGATTGTACAACCTGCATATCTTGACCAAATTAGATCTGAACATAGAGCTGGGGATTAGAACACATGCAGCAGTAAGGAATTGTGTTGATTTAAGAAACCATGCTTTCATGTTGTGCTGATGCTGTTGTGGTTGATGTAAATCTTTTCTATGTGGTTCTGTTGTTGTTGAAAATGTCACTGCCCACTGTGTTTATTGGTCAAACCTTCCTTTCCCTTTATCAGGCGTTTGCTCTGCTGCTGCTGTCCATGGTGCTGAAATGGTTCTCCCTCTGCTGCACTGTGAGCGGAGTCTTATCTGACGGGCTGTTTGCTGTTAGAAGCTACGGCTAGGGCAAACTAATCTAAGTAATCTACGAATTAGTGGTCCGGTGTCTTCTATTAAAACTTCAGATTGTAAAATGCACTCAAACATAATGGAGTAGGCCTTTCTAACGTATTATTTCACATTTAAATGCTGCACGGCGTCTAGATTCAGTTGTATTGGCCATGTAGTCAGAGACTGTACACTAATCGCTCTTGCGTTTTTTCCTGTAGCCTCATGGCGTCGCTCCTCGCCAACTCTAAGCTGTGGGTTTTTGGAACACTCCCATTTCGTTTTGAGCTATATGAGCAGGATTTATCCACACAGCCATTTCATTGCGGAGCATAACACGGAGTACTGTAAGATAGACCATTGGCCTTTGGGGTTTTGTGTAGATACTGTGCTTATTTACATACTTGTTCATGTTTATGCGATTGCCGTAAGTGAAGATGTCGGTATCTACTACATCATGCGGATCTAAATGGCGTTTGCAATGTGCTATGCTTTTGCTTGCTATCGTGCGGGCCTCTTTTGCGGACATTCGATATTCTGTTCCAGAGGAGACAAAGACAAAACATGTAATCGGGAGCTTAAGTAGTGACCTTCGTTTGGATGTTAAGCGACTGAGGGTTCGGAAGGCCCGAGTTGATTACCAGGGAGAGAAACGGTACTGTGGAGTAGACTTGGACTCCGGAGATCTCATTGTTCTCGAGAGAATCGACAGGGAGACGCTTTGTGAAACTACCTCACCCTGTATCTTGCATTTTGAGTTCATCCTGGAAAATCCTTTGGAGCTGCACAATATTGGGCTGGAAATACAGGACATAAATGACAACCCACCTCTTTTCCCCAAGGATTTAATCAAACTGGAAATA
Organism: Salvelinus alpinus; assembly: GCF_045679555.1. Classification (NCBI taxonomy): domain Eukaryota; kingdom Metazoa; phylum Chordata; class Actinopteri; order Salmoniformes; family Salmonidae; genus Salvelinus; species Salvelinus alpinus. Next base: position 14,290,787 of record NC_092098.1, on the reverse strand, counting down.
AGCGAATCTGCAACAACAGGCAGTAGATATAAAATAGCTTCTGCTCGAGATTTAGATGTAGGCATTAACTCCGTTCAAAGCTATGTGCTTGGTCAAAATGGTTATTTTGTTTTAGATGCAAAAATCAGCAAAGAAAGGTATGTTGAAATTGTATTGCAAAATAGTCTCGACCGAGAGAAGGACGGTGAACATTCTCTAATGCTAACGGCAATTGACGGGGGGAATCCACTTCGGTCTGGTAGTGTTACAATAAATATTCTCGTAATTGATGTAAATGATAACGGTCCAATATTTTCGCAAGCTGTGTATACGGTAACCGTTTTTGAAAATTCACCACAAGGTACCTCCCTGCTCAAGGTAAGCGCAACTGATAAAGATGAAGGTGCTAATGGTCACATTACATATTACATTAATCATGTGTCCGAAAACACAAAGCGTTTATTCAATATTGACCAAAACAGTGGGGAGATTACTGCAATTGGCGAGCTTGACCACGAAAAGGCCTCTTCTTATGAAGTGGAGATACAGGCAGAGGATGGCGGGGGGCAGGCCGGACACTGCAAAGTCCTCGTTGAAGTATCTGACATAAATGACAATGCACCCACAATAACTGTGAAATCAGTCACCAATCCGATTCCAGAGAACATCCCAGCGGGCATTGAAATAGCTGTTATTAATGTAAAGGATCAGGACCATGGAGAGAACAGCAGAGTGAAGTGCAACATTGCGGAAAACCTACCTTTTAAACTCCAATCCTCAATTAAAAACTACTTTACCTTAATAAGCAGCGCCCCTCTGGATCGAGAGCAAATCTCTGAATATGATGTCACCATAATAGCAACCGATGGAGGAACGCCGTCATTGTCTTCGAGTGTTATTTTGAGTTTCCACATTTCTGATATAAATGACAACCCACCTGTGTTTGAAGAACAATCCTACAGCGCCTATGTTACTGAAAATAACAAGCCGGGCTCCTCTATGTGTTCTGTTACTGCCATAGACCCAGACTGGAGACAGAACGGCACGGTGGTCTATTCTCTATTGTCCAGTGAGGTCAACGGTGTTCCGGTGTCCTCATTTTTATCCATTAACGGAGACACGGGGGTGATCCATGCTGTGAGAGCATTTGATTATGAGCAGTTTAGGAGCTTCAAAGTCCACGTTGTAGCCAGAGACAATGGTTCTCCTCCACTCAGCAGTAACGTGACAGTGAGTGTCTTCATAACAGATGAGAATGATAACTCTCCCCAGATATTATACCCTGCTCCAGCAGGGAACTCCTTGATGACCGAGATGGTCCCCAAAGCTGCTCTGGCGGGGTCACTGGTTTCCAAGGTGATAGCTGTGGATGCTGATTCTGGACAGAACGCGTGGCTTTCATATCAGATCGTGAAATCGATTGATCCGGGACTTTTCACTATTGGTCTCCACAGCGGAGAGATCAGGGCACAGCGCGACATTTCTGAATCTGACAGTATGAAGCAGAACCTTGTTATATCAGTGAAAGATAACGGACAGTCCTCTCTCTCTACAACCTGTGATGTTTATTTACTCATATCAGACAACTTGGCTGAAGTTCCAGAACTGAAAGACATGGCTTATGATGATAGTTCCAAACTAACTTCCTATTTGATCATTGGTCTGGTCTCTGTCTCCACCTTTTTCCTGACTTTCATTATTCTCATCCTGGCCGTGAGGTTCTGCCGCAGTAGAAAGCCTAGAATGTTGTTTGATGGAGCAGTCGCCATTCCGAGCGCGTATTTCCCTCCCAACTATGCAGAGGTGGATGGAGCTGGAACTCTGCGTAGTTCTTACAATTATGACGCATACCTGACAACGGGCTCACGCACCAGTGACTTCAAGTTTGTCAGATCTTACAATGACAACACGCTGCCTGCTGACCAGACGCTGAGGAAAGAAATCAAAGATCAAGATTCGTTAGTGGACACCAAGGACTTGAACGAGGTAGGATTGTAAATATTTGTGCTAGTACTGTATGTTGTCATTTAATCTGAGCCCAAAAGCATGATTGCTTTCCTATAAATGTTACTTACATATCTTGCGTTCATTGTTTTTAATTGTGCAAACTGTTGATCGAACTTTTTTACTCTGAACAGCCTTGCAATACCCTCGGTCTATAGCGTACAATTTCAGCATTTCGTTTGAAATTCTTCATAATTGTAGGCCTATTTCCCCCATTATGACTTTGTATCCCTGTTGTTTTCTGTTTGCAGCATGTCTGTATAAATCATGACATCACCATGGGACTTCTTATAGGCTTAAGAGTATGATTATTAGATCAATTCAGCTTCACATATTGTTAATTTGATTATGCATATTACACATTAGCCTACAGCATGGCTTGGCATACGATGTCCTACTCTGGTAATGAAATCGTTCCTTTATTTAGTCAATGTTGATATGTAACACAGCGGGTCGCTGTTGGCTTACAAAAGCAAAAATACACATTGAAACCCACCCACTCCTGCCCCCAATCCGTCGTTATATTTTGTGGCGACTGCTTTCTTGCTTAAAGCCTTTCACGTTGGATACTCTTACCAAGGTAGATGTCATATTTGTAGACGTTTTTGTATATATAGCCTATACTAAGAGGTTTGGGATCATTTGATTAATCTGAAGTTATTATGGAATATAGAAGAGGTTCCATGTTGAGGCGAGGGCGATGGACCACCTTTGTCTTCCTATTATTGACCGTCCATCAGTGTGTCGGGGATATTCGCTATTCCATTGCAGAAGAAATTAAACGAGGTTCTGTGGTTGGGAGATTTTCTCAGGATTTGGGCATCGATGTAAAAACACTGTCGACCAGAAGACCAAGGATCGAATTCGAAGGTAGTGCACGATACTGCGACATTAACCAGAAGACTGGAGATTTGATTGTGAACGAGCGGATGGACAGAGAGGAGCTGTGCGGACAAAGGCCGTCGTGTGCTTTGCATTTTGACTTCTTTTTGGAAAACCCTCTAGAGTTGCACCGTGTCACACTTGACATCCAAGATGTTAACGACAACTTCCCAACATTTCCCAATGAAGTAATCAAATTAGAGATCAGAGAATCGGCCAATAAAGGAGAGCGATTTTCCATTGACGAGGCCCTCGACACAGATACGGGAGTCAATTCAGTTCAGGGTTATAGTCTATCGGCAAATGAACATTTCACCTTGTCTGTTCACACAAGTGCTGATACGGGTAAATATGCAGAGATCGTACTAGAGCATGAACTAGACCGCGAAAAACAGGACGAACTATCACTTATTCTGACAGCTTATGATGGCGGAAAGCCACAGAAATCTGGCACAGTAGTTATACAGGTCCGGGTACTAGATGCTAATGATAATGTCCCTGTATTTACGCAGTCTATTTATAAGGTGAGTGTGCCTGAAAACGCTCCATTGGGTACTGCCGTGGTCACTGTCAGTGCCAGCGATGCAGATGAAGGGGCGAATGGAGAGGTTACATATGAATTCAGTCATATTTCTATCAAAACAAAAAATACTTTCTCTATTGATCCAAAAAGTGGAGAGATTAAAATAAAATCAATGATAGATTTTGAAGATACATCGTCCTTTGAGCTGCGAGTTAAAGCTAAAGATGGAGCAGGTCAGGCTGCTTCATGTAAAGTTATTGTTGACGTCGCTGATATTAATGACAACGCCCCAGTCATACTTATTAAGTCATTAAAATCACCATTGCCAGAAAACTCACCAGCCGGTACAGAGGTTGCCTTAATTTATGTACAGGACAGAGATTCTGAGTCCAACAGCAAAGTAAGATGTTCTATTGAGCAGAACACATACTTCAAATTGTCCCCGTCAATCAAAAAACACCTTTCCCTAATAACTGCTGTGGAATTGGATCGTGAGACACAGTCCGAATACAACATCACTCTTATTGCAACCGATGAAGGATATCCTCCACTGTCATCTTTTCAAACGATTACGTTAATTGTTTCTGATGTGAATGACAACCCACCTGTGTTTGAAGAACAATCCTACAGTTCCTATGTGACTGAAAATAACAAGCCTGGCTCCTCTATGTGTTCTGTTACTGCCAGAGACCCAGACTGGAGACAGAACGGCACAGTGGTCTATTCTCTATTGCACAGTGAGATCAACGGTGTTCCGGTGTCCTCATTTCTATCAATTAACGGAGACACGGGGGTGATCCACGCTGTGAGAGCATTTGATTATGAGCAGTTTAGGAGCTTCAAAGTCCACGTTGTAGCCAGAGACAATGGTTCTCCTCCACTCAGCAGTAACGTGACTGTGAGTGTCTTCATAACAGATGAGAATGATAACTCTCCCCAGATACTATACCCTGCTCCAGCAGGGAACTCCTTGATGACTGAGATGGTCCCCAAAGCTGCTCTGGCGGGGTCCCTGGTTTCCAAGGTGATAGCTGTGGATGCTGACTCTGGACAAAACGCGTGGCTTTCATATCTCATCGTGAAATCGACTGATCCGGGACTTTTCACTGTTGGTCTCCACAGTGGAGAGATCACCGCCCAGCGGGACATTTCTGAATCTGACAGTATGAAGCAGAACCTTGTCATATTAATAAAGGACAATGGACAGCCCTCTCTATCTACAAGTTGTGATATGTATTTACTCATATCAGATAACTTGGCTGAAGTTCCAGAACTGAAAGACATGGCTTATGAGGATAGTTCCAAACTAACTTCCTATTTGATCATTGGTCTGGTCTCTGTCTCCACCTTTTTCCTGACATTCATTATTCTCATCCTGGCCGTGAGGTTCTGCCGCAGTAGAAAGCCTAGCATGTTGTTTGATGGAGCAGTCGCCATTCCCAGCGCGTATTTCCCTCCCAACTATGCAGAGGTGGATGGAGCTGGAACTCTGCGCAGTTCTTACAATTATGACGCATACCTGACAACGGGCTCACGCACCAGTGACTTTAAGTTTGTGAGATCTTACAATGACAGCACGCTGCCTGCTGATCAGACACTAACAAGATGTCCAGATACATTATTAGAAGGGAGTATCATCACGCTCAACACTGCAGGAGAGGTGAATGAGGTAAGCCTTCACTCATCTGAGATACCACCTTTTGTACGTGAGTTGTTTCGTTGTGGGAGAATGTGTTATGTATGTGGAAAATACATTCTGTGCCTTAATGGCTTATGCCATCCTATAGAAACAGTAGGTCTATACTCGGTTTAGATGATAACATCTTAGTAAGCTGAAATGTGGAATTTATCCACTCATTGTTTTGTTTGATTGGTTGAGTTTCAAAGGTGCTCGCTGTTCCTTCTCTTCTCTGTGAGGAGTAATTCACTAGGGGTTTGATTTGATGGAAGCAGTTTGCTCCTTGTTTGTTTGGGCTGTGGTTTCCTATAAATAAAACAAGCAACGCAGTTTCGGTTGCTTTTAGTTGAGTATGCCTGTGATGTTTTCTTCACTGATTTTCTGATGGAGTTGACAATAAAGCTTGATGGAGATAGGAAAACATGGTTTAGATTACCCTTGAAAAGGAATCAGGCATTTTATAATAAATGCATTGTATTGTCCTGGAAAGAGTTTTGAATGCCTTTTGAAACTTGATTATATATTGTTAGGATGTGTTTTTAAAATCCCCATTGCCTACTGTTTTTATTGAGGTCGCCTACATTTCAGCACCAGACCAGTGGACAGCGAGGTGACATGTTTTAGTTTACTGAAGTCTAGCTGTCAAAAAGTCAAAGATAGAATGCGAAAGAATTAGCATTATTTTGATGACTAACGAAACATCGATAGTGAAATCGACAGTTTTCACGATGATGGTTGAAATATATTATTATCCAGGAAAAAAAACATGTTGCAACTAGTCTACTAATGGCTTATTGTGTGAATATTTAGGCATATTGTGTACGTTTCTCCTAATAGCGTACCTCATCCATGTCTTCTCATGATCATGTTACGACGAGGTTACTAATGATTTGAAGCCTATATATTTAATGTTTTAATACGGTCGTCTGCGTTTGGAGAATATGATATATTCCAAGAAGGACACATGGAAAACAATATAGGCCTACGAGCATGCTGTTTTTCTGATAGACTCATGATGCCGCTTTCCACCAGCTAAGTACAGTTAACTATATACCTCCACCTACTACGGGGGAGTAGGCTACATACAGCGTGTCGCATTACCATTTTTCACTGAAAAGCGGTTAGACATTGTAATCTTTCTGCCGTTTGGGTATTGACTGTGGAAAATTTGCCATAATTGCTAGTAGACATTGAAGATGGGCTACAAAGGCATTACGGTTTTTGCATTTGCTTTTCGTCTGTCTTTTTGCCTTTCCTTCATACACATCAGCAAAGGAGACGTGAGCTATTCTATACCAGAGCAGGTGAAACGCGGATCTGTGATCGGAAAAATACTCAAGGTTCTGATTTTGGATGATAAGCAATTGGGTGTTATTTTTTAATTTAAATTACACTTCGTTTTTCACAGTTAGAAATACACATTCAAACATAAGAACCTATAGACTACATCGGTTTCCTATTTAAATTTAGTACTGTGTAGGCTTCATTTTTTCCCCGCTGTTCTTAGTAGGCTGCTGTATCGCTGTTATAGCTACACCAATTCTCAAAATCTATCGATTTGTCTTTTTACATCATCATGTAGGTTCAGAATTTCTTTTTTCGATAGTAGTATCATTTAGGTAGAAGCTTGCTCATTGTTTGTCTATGGCATCCTGATTCATATGTTTAACAGGCATTGCAATTGTTATTCATCTTTATGGAAGTCAGGTTGTTGTACTCGCCCAAAGTAATTCTGACATGCAGTAGTCTAAGTGTAATTCTCTTACCCTGTTTAATAGTAACTGAATCGAGGATAATGTTGAATTTTTAAATGGAATCCGTTTAAATATAAGAACTTGACATGGCCATATAGATACGTTATTATTCATTTTTCTAATTTCTCATTTCACAATAAATATATTGGTGTAGATTGAGATTTAAGCCTATTGCGTTTTAGCGTTCTGAAACATCCCCATTGATAATTCAGCAACTCTTGATGTCACCTACGTTTCAGCACCAGGCATGTGGACAGCGACTAAACTTTTTTCCTTCACTTTAATTAACATCAGTTTAAATCCTGCCAAACTCAAATGAAGACGGGAACAATACCACATGTTGGTTTGTTGAGTGAGGACACATTGATAGCTAGTGGAATCCGTGCATTGCATTGGCTTAAAGGAGAAGGTTGCGACCAGTGTTAACTCAATGTTTTTACCTTATGGGACTGTTCTTATTCAAGAAAAGGAGTTCATACATCATACAAGCATTACTTTAAATGTATTTCTGTATATCTATTTATTATTTAACTGAAGTCATAGGCTACATCATCTTTGTATGAAAATACAATTCTAAGATAGAAGACTATTAGATGTACATTGTGTGCTGTTTTTTTAATGACTCAGGATGTCGCTGTTCACCAGCTAAGAAAAGTTAGGCAGCCTACACTTCTCAACCCAATAATAGATTACTCAAAGGGCGGATACAACCTATCGCGCCATTATCACTGAGGAGCAGTCGGCACAATAGGATCTCATGTTCTTCAGTTGGGTAATTTGTCTTTGCCAATATTTGTGGTAGCCCTATATTGCATCTATTTTTTTGCCTTCACCTTGGAATTGGAATATTTTTGTTTGTACATCGAAAATGGGCTACATTGGATTTACAGTTTCAGCTTTTGTCCTCCATCTGGCTTTTGTTCTATCCCAAATACGCATCAGCAATGGCGATATGACCTATTCCATTCCAGAGGAGATGAAACGCGGATCTGTGGTCGGAAATATAGCCAAGGATCTTGGGTTGGATGCTAAGAGACTGTCGGCTCGAAAAGCTCGTTTAGAAGAGGACGGAACTAAACACTTCTGTGACATTAACCTGAATTCGGGAGATCTGGTTGTCGCTGAAAGAATTGATAGGGAGCAGCTTTGCGGTCCGAGGATTTCATGTGGGCTAAAGTATGAAATGGTTCTTGAAAGTCCTTTAGAATTGCATCGCATATCTCTTCAGATTCAGGATGTGAACGATAATTCACCACAGTTTGCAGATGATGTTATCAATTTGGAAATAACGGAATCAGCTGATAAAGGTGAACGTTTCCCCATTAATGAGGCCCACGATGCAGATATAGGTCAGAATGCAGTTCAAAGCTACTCTTTGCAAAGGAATGACCATTTTGTCTTGAATGTTCATACTAATCGAGATGGAGGTAAATACGGTGAGTTAGTGTTAGAAAAGGAGCTGGACCGAGAACAACAGCAGGAGGTGACGTTGTTACTTACGGCTGTTGATGGTGGGACCCCACAGAGATCTGGTACTGTAGTTATACATGTTACTGTGTTGGATGCTAACGATAATATTCCAGTATTTAGCCAGGACGTGTATACGGTCAGTCTACCAGAAAATTCTCCGTTGGGCACCATAGTAGCTACAGTCCGCGCAACTGATGTAGACGAGGGAGCAAATGGCGAGGTAACATATGATCTAGGTCGAATTTCTGATGAGTTGAAGAATTTGTTTCAACTCGATAGTAAAAGTGGGGTTATAAATCTGTCTGGACCGATTGATTATGAGGAGCAGCCCATTTATGAGCTGCGCGTCCTCGCCAAAGATGGTGCAGGTTTGGTGTCATACACAAAAGTACTGATAGATATTACTGACGTAAACGACAACGCACCAGTGATATTAATTAAAACTCTGACCAATCCAATTCCAGAGAATGTGTTACCTGGTACAGAGGTGGGGATTATTAATGTACAGGATAAAGACTCGGAGGGAAATAGACAGGTCCGCTGCTCCATTCAACAAAATGTTCCTTTCAAACTAAACCCCTCAATCAAAAACTACTATTCTCTGGTAACAACGAGTGAACTCGACCGTGAGATAATATCAGATTACAACATAACTATCACTGCCACCGACGAGGGGTCTCCACCTTTATCCTCCTCAAAGATCATTAATTTATCTGTATCAGACGTGAATGACAACCCACCTGTGTTTGACGAACCATCCTACAGCACCTATGTGACTGAAAATAACAAACCTGGCTCCTCTATGTGTTCTGTTACTGCCAGAGACCCAGACTGGAGACAGAACGGTACTGTGGTCTATTCTCTATTGCCTAGTGGTGTCAATGGTGTTCCGGTGTCCTCATTGTTATCCATCAACGGAGACACGGGGGTGATCCATGCTGTGAGAGCATTTGATTATGAGCAGTTTAGGAGCTTCAAAGTCCACGTTGTAGCCAGAGACAATGGTTCTCCTCCACTCAGCCGTAACGTGACAGTGAGTGTCTTCATAACAGATGAGAATGATAACTCTCCCCAGATATTATACCCTGCTCCAGCAGGGAACTCCTTGATGACTGAGATGGTCCCCAAAGCTGCTCTGGCGGGGTCCCTGGTTTCCAAGGTGATAGCTGTGGATGCTGACTCTGGACAAAACGCGTGGCTTTCATATCACATTGTGAAATCAACTGATCCGGGACTTTTCACTATTGGTCTCCACAGCGGAGAGATCACCGCACAGCGGGACATTTCTGAATCTGACAGTATGAAGCAGAACCTTGTTATATCAGTGAAAGATAACGGACAGCCCTCTCTCTCTACAACCTGTGATGTATATTTACTCATATCAGATAACTTGGCTGAAGTTCCAGAACTGAAAGACATGACTTATGAGGATAGTTCCAAACTAACTTCCTATTTGATCATTGCACTGGTCTCTGTCTCCACCTTTTTCCTGACTTTCATTATTCTCATCCTGGCCGTGAGGTTCTGCCGCAGTAGAAAGCCTAGAATGTTGTTTGATGGAGCAGTCGCCATTCCCAGCGCGTATTTCCCTCCCAACTATGCAGAGGTGGATGGAGCTGGAACTCTCCGTAGTTCTTACAATTATGATGCATACCTGACAACGGGCTCACGCACCAGTGACTTCAAGTTTGCCAGATCTTACAATGACAACACGCTGCCTGCTGACCAGACACTGAAGAAGAACCTAAATGAACCTTTTGGAGAAAATATAATCACGTTCAACACCTTGGGGGAGAGCGAGGTGAGATTTCATAGCTTTGACATTTTGATAAACGAAAATGCTTTATTTGTTTATTTAGCCGTTTTGCATAGTCCTTCATATGAAACTATAGGTAGCTAACTGTATTGTGTGTTAGGCTAATATTATTACAACAGTCTTGTCTGCTGTACTCTTTCAGTCATTTGATTAAGTCACATTTTTGATCTCTGATAATCTCTGAGGATGTATTTCTTTTCCCGCCTTCATCCCATTTTAATGTGATTTAGTAAAACACGTAGGTCCGTTTCAGCACCACTTAAAAGACTGCAATAGGTAAAGACGTGGATGATGTTTGAAAGAAACGCTGGATTTTTAAATTACCTTTTTCCCCTTCGAAAACTGTAATGGGTAGAGACGTGAAATATGTTTGAAAGAAATGCCAGATTTTTTCTAGTGATTATATGTGGAATTACTTTATTGGCATGATCTTTTGAAGGCTACATGGACAGACTACTTTGCCCATTGATCATTCGATTGAGATGTTGACTCACGTGGGCTGTAACACAAAAGGGGATTCGTGTTTTTACAATCCTGCATTTTGAAATAGTCTACCTCTGTTGATATGAGGGGTCCCATTATGTATCTTTAAAAACAATTAAACCCGGCATGTTTTCCTATGCGCGGCAGACTCTCCTCCATACAATTGGCGAGAGACACTATTTTCTGCTGTTTTATGAAACTACACGGAGTGTCGCTATTCACCAGCAGTAGCTTTAAAATGAATCTCTCCACCCATACTTGAAATGTCCAGGGAGGGAGGGGACATCATTATTGCAGTGTAAAAGTCTCCTGCTTAACATTTTAACGTGGTGCATTTTGATCTGCTGGTTGTAAACGTTTCTTCGGTTGGATAGCACTGATTTTTACCACACTAATCGGCCTATTTGGAATGAGATGGGTTATCTGAAAATGGAATACAGGAGATTCTCGTTCTCTGCCTCATTGCTCGGCCTGGCTTTGTTTCTTTTCCTGCTGCACACCAGCTATGGAGACGTTACCTATTCTGTTCTGGAGGAGATGAAACGCGGATCTGTTGTCGGAAATATAGCCAAGGATCTGGGACTGGATGCAAAACGACTCATGTATCGGAAAGCTCGTTTAGATGTTCAAGGTAGCAGCAAGCGCTATTGTGAAGTCAATCTGAATACTGGGGATATGGTCATCGCTGAAGTAATAGACAGGGAGCAGCTTTGTGGTAGGAGGATTTCATGCACCTTAAAATACGAGATGGTTCTGGAAAACCCTTTAGAATTACATAACATAATCTTACAGGTACAAGATATTAATGACAATAGCCCACTATTTGGGGAAGATCGCGTTACGTTTGATATCAGAGAGTCAGCCGTTAAAGGCGCTCGATTTTCGGTGAATCCGGCTCATGATGCAGATATAGGACTGAACGCTGTTCAAAGCTACACACTACAAAGGAACGACCATTTTAGCCTGGCTGTTCATACCAACCCAGGTTCTGAAGAGTATGGTGAGCTAGTGTTAGACACAGAGTTAGATCGAGAACAACAACAGGAGGTGACATTAATACTTACTGCGGTTGACGGTGGGACTCCGCAGAGATCTGGTACTGTAGTCATACACGTCACAGTGTTGGATGCGAACGATAATAAACCAGTGTTTAGCGAAAATGTCTATAAGGTCAGTGTACCAGAAAATGCTCCAATAGGTTCATTAGTTGTTACCGTAACAGCCATCGATGCAGACGAGGGGGCAAATGGGGAAGTGACGTACGGATTTGGCCCAATCTCAGAAGAATTAAATAAATTATTTTCTCTTGACCCTAAAACGGGAGACATCAGGATAGCAGGACAGATGGATTTTGAAGAAGAATCAATTCATGAATTGCCTATCAAAGCCAAAGATGGCTCGGGATTGACTTCCTTTGCCAAAATATTCATAGAAATTACAGATGTTAATGACAATGCACCAGTGATATCTCTTAAATCCTTGACCAATCCCATCCCAGAGAACTTGTTACCTGGCAGAGAGGTGGGGATCATTAATGTACAGGATAAAGATTCAGAGGGAAATAGACAGGTCCGCTGCTTCATTCAACAAAATGTTCCGTTCAAACTAAACCCGTCTATCAAAAACTATTATTCTCTGATAACAACTAGTGAATTAGACCGAGAGATCATTTCAGATTACAATATAACTATCACTGCCACCGACGAGGGGTCTCCACCTTTATCATCGTCAAAAACTATTCATTTATCTGTATCAGACGTGAATGACAACCCACCTGTGTTTGAAGAACAATCCTACAGCGCCTATGTGACTGAAAATAACAAACCTGGCTCCTCTATGTGTTCTGTTACTGCCAGAGACCCAGACTGGAGACAGAACGGTACGGTGGTCTATTCTCTATTGCCTAGTGGTGTCAATGGTGTCCCGGTGTCCTCATTTGTATCCATTAACGGAGACACGGGGGTGATCCATGCTGTAAAAGCATTTGATTATGAGCAGTTTAGGAGCTTCAAAGTCCGCGTTGTAGCCAGAGACAATGGTTCTCCTCCACTCAGCAGTAACGTGACTGTGAGTGTCTTCATAACAGATGAGAATGATAACTCTCCCCAGATATTATACCCTGCTCCAGCAGGGAACTCCTTGATGACTGAGATGGTCCCCAAAGCTGCTCTGGCGGGGTCCCTGGTTTACCAAGGTGATAGCTGTGGATGCTGACTCTGGACAAAACGCGTGGCTTTCATATCACATCGTGAAATCGATTGATTCGGGACTTTTCACTATTGGTCTCCACAGTGGAGAGATCAGGGCACAGCGGGACATTTCTGAATCTGACAGTATGAAGCAGAACCTTGTTATATCAGTGAAAGATAACGGACAGCCCTCTCTCTCTACAACCTGTGATGTATATTTACTCATATCAGACAACTTGGCTGAAGTTCCAGAACTGAAAGACATGACTTATGAGGATAGTTCCAAACTAACTTCCTATTTGATCATCGCACTGGTCTCTGTCTCCACCTTTTTCCTGACTTTCATTATTCTCATCCTGGCGGTGAGGTTCTGCCGCAGTAGAAAGCCTAGAATGTTGTTTGATGGAGCAGTCGCCATTCCCAGCGCGTATTTCCCTCCCAACTATGCAGAGGTGGATGGAGCTGGAACTCTGCGCAGTTCTTACAATTATGATGCATACCTGACAACGGGCTCACGCACCAGTGACTTCAAGTTTGCCAGATCTTACAATGACAGCACCCTGCCTGCTGATTTTACACTGAAGAGAAGCCCAACTAAGTTATTGGAAGGGAGTATCATCACTCTCAACACTGCAGGGGAGTCTATTGAGGTAAGACAGAACTAAGAGTAGATACCCCTTTTCATTGTGTGTGAATGCATCGGATGTTATGATATCAGAATTGCTTTCCTAGTGTGTTAGTGGTCTTTTTCTTAATTAACTTGTTCTTTATCCACGTGATTATGAAGGGTTATTTAACGACATCAATATTAGCTTTTTTAATGCCTTTTCACAAGGGATAATCTTTCAATTTCGTTGTTGGTGTGTATACAATTAGGGATGCTTTCCCAATCATGGAGTGTGTTTTCATTTTCCTTCCTGTTGTATCCTCATTGCCTACCACATTTTTCTTTAAGTTCATTGGCTACATTTCCACGTTTCAGCACCTGGTTAGTGGACAGCGACGTAACTATCACTTTACCTAAGAGTATAGTGGAAATACAATTGCTGGGTTTGATCAGTAATATGGATTATGCATCGTTGGATTTTATGTGGACCGTTTATATAACGAATCTATGCGTTGTTGTTGTTATTACTCGGCAATACATGAATAATCAGACAGTGGCAACAGTATGGAAATATTGAATTTACTTTTCCTATCTTCTAATATATGATTACAAAAGGATTTGATTGCGCACAACTATTGGTTTTCCTCTCTTCTCTTGCTAAGCTATATGAAACGTTCTTCCTATTTTTCACAACACAAGGATGGGGGGAAATATCGACCAAGATGATAAATGACGTAGAACTGTTTTGTATTGTGATTGCTGTTTTCTGTAAGAACTCAGGATGTCGCTGTTTACCATAAATAGAATTACAGGCTTTCTCCACCCACCATTGGATTATTCAAAAGAGTAATAGGCTATATTGCATCACTTTCACCGAAGAGCAGTCGGATAACAATCGTTTTGCTATTCCTTTTGAGAGGCTAATATTGTACTCTTACGTTACAGTATCATTTCGACTGGTTTTGAACTCTTATGTTAACACTTGGTTTTAATCATCCAGAATGGGGTACACAGGATTTTCGGTTTTTACCTTTTTGTTCCGTCTGGCTTTTTGTCATTGCCTGATGCGCATCAGCAATGGAGACTTGAGCTATTCAATTCCAGAGGAGATGAAGCGCGGATCTGTGATCGGAAATCTAGTTAAGGATCTGGGGCTGGATGCTAAGAGACTTTCAGGTCGTAAAGCTCGTTTGGATATGGATGGCAGTCGTCAACGTTACTGTGACATTAATGTGAATACTGGAGAATTAATTGTGGCTGAAACAATAGACAGGGAGGAGCTGTGTGGACCGAAGGTTTCTTGTTCTTTAAAATACGAGCTTGTGCTGGAAAAACCTCTGGAATTACATCGTATTAATGTGCAAGTCCAAGATATAAATGACAATTCACCACGGTTTCCCAATGCACGTATTGATCTAGAAATTCAGGAATCTGCTGTCAAAGGCGCAAGATATCCCTTGGATGAACCTCATGACTCTGACATAGGATTAAATGGTATACAAAGCTATTCACTGGAGAGGAATGCCTATTTTATTTTGGACGTTCAAACGAGCTCAGACGGAGGAAAATATGGCGAGTTAGTGTTAGAAAAAGAGCTAGATCGAGAACAACAACAAGAGGTGACGTTGTTACTTACCGCTGTTGATGGTGGGACTCCGCAGAGATCTGGTACTGTAGTTATACACGTTACTGTGTTGGATGCTAACGATAATAAACCTGTGTTTAGCCAGACAGTGTATAAAGTCCGTTTGCCTGAAAATTCTCCAACCGGGACTGTTGTAGTTGCAGTTAGTGCTAGTGATGAAGACGAAGGAGCAAATGGAGAAGTATCATATGAGTTCAATCGCATTTCCGATAAAGCAGCTAAACTGTTTTCCATCGACAAAGAGACTGGCGAGATTAAAGTGCAGGGTCCCATAGATTATGAAGAAAATACAGAATACGAAGTGCGTGTCCAGGCTAAAGATGGGTCTGGCTTAGCTGGCAATGCAAAAGTAATGATAGAAATCACTGACTTAAATGACAACGCACCGGTGATATTGATCAAATCCTTTAACAATCCCATCCCTGAGAATGTGTTACCTGGTACAGAGGTGGGGATCATAAATGTACAAGATGAAGATTCAGAGGGAAATAGACAGGTCCGCTGCTCCATTCAACAAAATGTTCCATTCAAATTAAACCCTTCAATCAAAAACTACTATTCTCTGATAACAACAGGTGAACTGGACCGTGAGATAATATCAGATTATAACTTAACTATCACCGCCACTGACGAGGGGTCTCCACCTTTATCCTCCTCAAAGACTATTCATTTATCTGTGTCAGACGTGAATGACAACCCACCAGTGTTTGAAGAACAATCATACAGCGCCTATGTGACTGAAAATAACACGCCTGGCTCCTCAATATGTTCGGTTACTGCCAGAGACCCAGACTGGAGACAGAACGGTACGGTGGTCTATTCTCTATTGCCTAGTGGTGTCAATGGAGTTCCGGTGTCCTCATTTGTATCCATTAACGGAGACACGGGGGTGATCCATGCTGTGAGAGCATTTGATTATGAGCAGTTTAGGAGCTTCAAAGTCCACGTTGTAGCCAGAGACAATGGTTCTCCTCCACTCAGCAGTAACGTGACAGTGAGTGTCTTCATAACAGATGAGAATGATAACTCTCCCCAGATATTATACCCTGCTCCAGCAGGGAACTCCTTGATGACTGAGATGGTCCCCAAAGCTGCTCTGGCTGGGTCCCTGGTTTCCAAGGTGATAGCTGTGGATGCTGACTCTGGACAGAACGCGTGGCTTTCATATCACATCGTGAAATCGACTGATCCGGGACTTTTCACTATTGGTCTCCACAGCGGAGAGATCAGCGCACAGCGCGACATTTCTGAATCTGACAGTATGAAGCAGAACCTTGTTATATCAGTGAAAGATAACGGACAGCCCTCTCTCTCTACAACCTGTGATGTATATTTACTCATATCAGATAACTTGGCTGAAGTTCCAGAACTGAAAGACATGGCTTATGATGATAGTTCCAAACTAACTTCCTATTTGATCATCGGTCTGGTCTCTGTCTCCACCTTTTTCCTGACGTTCATTATTCTCATCCTGGCCGTGAGGTTCTGCCGCAGTAGAAAGCCTAGAATGTTGTTTGATGGAGCAGTCGCCATTCCCAGCGCGTATTTCCCTCCCAACTATGCAGAGGTGGATGGAGCTGGAACTCTCCGTAGTTCTTACAATTATGACGCATACCTGACAACGGGCTCACGCACCAGTGATTTCAAGTTTGTGAGATCTTACAATGACAGCACGCTGCCTGCTGATCAGACACTGACAAGATGTCCAGATACATTATTAGAAGGGAGTATCATCACGCTCAACACTGCAGGAGAGGCGAATGAGGTAAGCCTTCACTCATCTGAGATACCACCTTTTGTACGTGAGTTGTTTCGTTGTGGGAGAATGTGTTATGTATGTGGAAAATACATTCTGGGCCTTAATGGCTTATGCCATCCTATAGAAACAGTAGGTCTATACTCGGTTTAGATGATAACATCTTAGTAAGCTGAAATGTGGAATTTATCCACTCATTGTTTTGTTTGATTGGTTGAGTTTCAAAGGTGCTCGCTGTTCCGTCTCTTCTCTATGAGGAGTAATTCACTAGGGGTTTGATTTGATGGAAGCAGTTTTCTCCTTGTTTCTTTGGGCTGTGGTTTCCTATAAATAAAACAAGCAATGCAGTTTCTGTTGCTTTTAGTTGAGTATGCTTGTGATGTTTTCTTCACAGATTGTCTAATGGAGTTGACAATAAAGCTTGATGGAGATAGGAAAACATGGTTTAGACTCATTTGAAAAGGAATCAGGCATTTTATAATAAATGGATTGTATTGTCCTGGAAAGAGTTTTGAATGCCTTTTGAAACTTGATTATATATTGTTAGGATGTGTTTTTAAAATCCCCATTGCCTACTGTTTTTATTGAGGTCGCCTACATTTCAGCACCAGACCAGTGGACAGCGAGGTGACATGTTTTAGTTTACTGAAGTCTAGCTGTCAAAAAGTCAAAGATAGAATGCGAAAGAATTAGCATTATTTTGATGACTAACGAAACATCGATAGTGAAATCGACAGTTTTCACGATGATGGTTGAAATATATTATTATCCAGGAAAAAAACATGTTGCAACTAGTCTACTAATGGCTTATTGTGTGAATATTTAGGCATATTGTGTACGTTTCTCCTAATAGCGTACCTCATCCATGTCTTCTCATGATCATGTTACGATGAGGTTACTATTGATTTGAGGCCTATATATTTAATGTTTTAGTAAAGTCGTCTGCGTTTGGAGAATATGATACATTCCAAGAAGGACACATGGAAAAAAATATAGGCCTACGAGCATGCTGTTTTTCTGATAGACTCATGATGTCGCTTTCCATCAGCTAAGTACAGTTAACTATATACCTCCACCTACTACGGGGGAGTGGGCTACATACAGCGTGTCGCATTACCATTTTTCACTGAAAAGCGGTTAGACATTGTAATCTTTCTTCCGTTTGGCTATTGATTGTGGACAATTGGCCATAATTGCTATTAGACATTGAAGATGGGCTACAAAGGCTTTACGTTTTTTGCATTTGCTTTTCGTCTGTCTTTTTGCCTTTCCTTCATACACATCAGCAAAGGAGACGTGAGCTATTCTATACCAGAGCAGGTGAAACGCGGATCTGTGATCGGAAAAATACTCAAGGTTCTGATTTTGGATGATAAGCAATTGGGTGTTATTTTTTAATTTAAATTACACTTCGTTTTTCACAGTTAGAAATACACATTCAAACATAAGAACCTATAGACTACATCGGTTTCCTATTTAAATTTAGTACTGTGTAGGCTTCATTTTTTCCCCGCTGTTCTTAGTAGGCTGCTGTATCGCTGTTATAGCTACACCAATTCTCAAAATCTATCGATTTGTCTTTTTACATCATCATGTAGGTTCAGAATTTCTTTTTTCGATAGTAGTATCATTTAGGTAGAAGCTTGCTCATTGTTTGTCTATGGCATCCTGATTCATATGTTTAACAGGCATTGCAATTGTTATTCATCTTTATGGAAGTCAGGTTGTTGTACTCGCCCAAAGTAATTCTGACATGCAGTAGTCTAAGTGTAATTTCTTACCCTGTTTAATAGTAACTGAATCGAGGATAATGTTGAATTTTTAAATGGAATCCGTTTAAATATAAGAACTTGACATGGCCATATAGATACGTTATTATTCATTTTTCTAATTTCTCATTTCACAATAAATATATTGGTGTAGATTGAGATTTAAGCCTATTGCGTTTTAGCGTTCTGAAACATCCCCATTGATAATTCAGCAACTCTTGATGTCACCTACGTTCAGCACCAGGCATGTGGACAGCGACTAAACTTTTTTCCTTCACTTTAATTAACATCAGTTTAAATCCTGCCAAACTCAAATGAAGACGGGAACAATACCACATGTTGGTTTGTTGAGTGAGGACACATTGATAGCTAGTGGAATCCGTGCATTGCATTGGCTTAAAGGAGAAGGTTGCGACCAGTGTTAACTCAATGTTTTTACCTTATGGGACTGTTCTTATTCAAGAAAAGGAGTTCATACATCATACAAGCATTACTTTAAATGTATTTCTGTATATCTATTTATTATTTAACTGAAGTCATAGGCTACATCATCTTTGTATGAAAATACAATTCTAAGATAGAAGACTATTGATGTACATTGTTGCTGTTTTTTTAATGACTCAGGATGTCGCTGTTCACCAGCTAAGAAAAGTTAGGCAGCCTACACTTCTCAACCCAATAATAGATTACTCAAAGGGCGGATACAACCTATCGCGCCATTATCACTGAGGAGCAGTCGGCACAATAATCTCATGTTTTCAGTTGGGTAATTTGTCTTTGCCAATATTTGTGGTAGCCTATATTGCATCTTTTTTTTGCCTTCACCTTGGAATTGGAATATTTTTGTTTGTACATCGAAAATGGGCTACATTGGATTTACAGTTTCAGCTTTTGTCCTCCATCTGGCTTTTGTTCTATCCCAAATACGCATCAGCAATGGCGATATGACCTATTCCATTCCAGAGGAGATGAAACGCGGATCTGTGGTCGGAAATATAGCCAAGGATCTTGGGTTGGATGCTAAGAGACTGTCGGCTCGAAAAGCTCGTTTAGAAGAGGACGGAACTAAACACTTCTGTGACATTAACCTGAATTCGGGAGATCTGGTTGTCGCTGAAAGAATTGATAGGGAGCAGCTTTGCGGTCCGAGGATTTCATGTGGGCTAAAGTATGAAATGGTTCTTGAAAGTCCTTTAGAATTGCATCGCATATCTCTTCAGATTCAGGATGTGAACGATAATTCACCACAGTTTGCAGATGATGTTATCAATTTGGAAATAACGGAATCAGCTGATAAAGGTGAACGTTTCCCCATTAATGAGGCCCACGATGCAGATATAGGTCAGAATGCAGTTCAAAGCTACTCTTTGCAAAGGAATGACCATTTTGTCTTGAATGTTCATACTAATCGAGATGGAGGTAAATACGGTGAGTTAGTGTTAGAAAAGGAGCTGGACCGAGAACAACAGCAGGAGGTGACGTTGTTACTTACGGCTGTTGATGGTGGGACCCCACAGAGATCTGGTACTGTAGTTATACATGTTACTGTGTTGGATGCTAACGATAATATTCCAGTATTTAGCCAGGACGTGTATACGGTCAGTCTACCAGAAAATTCTCCGTTGGGCACCATAGTAGCTACAGTCCGCGCAACTGATGTAGACGAGGGAGCAAATGGCGAGGTAACATATGATCTAGGTCGAATTTCTGATGAGTTGAAGAATTTGTTTCAACTCGATAGTAAAAGTGGGGTTATAAATCTGTCTGGACCGATTGATTATGAGGAGCAGCCCATTTATGAGCTGCGCGTCCTCGCCAAAGATGGTGCAGGTTTGGTGTCATACACAAAAGTACTGATAGATATTACTGACGTAAACGACAACGCACCAGTGATATTAATTAAAACTCTGACCAATCCAATTCCAGAGAATGTGTTACCTGGTACAGAGGTGGGGATTATTAATGTACAGGATAAAGACTCGGAGGGAAATAGACAGGTCCGCTGCTCCATTCAACAAAATGTTCCTTTCAAACTAAACCCCTCAATCAAAAACTACTATTCTCTGGTAACAACGAGTGAACTCGACCGTGAGATAATATCAGATTACAACATAACTATCACTGCCACCGACGAGGGGTCTCCACCTTTATCCTCCTCAAAGATCATTAATTTATCTGTATCAGACGTGAATGACAACCCACCTGTGTTTGACGAACCATCCTACAGCACCTATGTGACTGAAAATAACAAACCTGGCTCCTCTATGTGTTCTGTTACTGCCAGAGACCCAGACTGGAGACAGAACGGTACTGTGGTCTATTCTCTATTGCCTAGTGGTGTCAATGGTGTTCCGGTGTCCTCATTTCTGTCCATTAACGGAGACACGGGGGTGATCCACGCTGTGAGAGCATTTGATTATGAGCAGTTTAGGAGCTTCAAAGTCCACGTTGTAGCCAGAGACAATGGTTCTCCTCCACTCAGCCGTAACGTGACAGTGAGTGTCTTCATAACAGATGAGAATGATAACTCTCCCCAGATATTATACCCTGCTCCAGCAGGGAACTCCTTGATGACTGAGATGGTCCCCAAAGCTGCTCTGGCGGGGTCCCTGGTTTCCAAGGTGATAGCTGTGGATGCTGACTCTGGACAAAACGCGTGGCTTTCATATCACATTGTGAAATCAACTGATCCGGGACTTTTCACTATTGGTCTCCACAGCGGAGAGATCACCGCACAGCGGGACATTTCTGAATCTGACAGTATGAAGCAGAACCTTGTTATATCAGTGAAAGATAACGGACAGCCCTCTCTCTCTACAACCTGTGATGTATATTTACTCATATCAGATAACTTGGCTGAAGTTCCAGAACTGAAAGACATGACTTATGAGGATAGTTCCAAACTAACTTCCTATTTGATCATTGCACTGGTCTCTGTCTCCACCTTTTTCCTGACTTTCATTATTCTCATCCTGGCCGTGAGGTTCTGCCGCAGTAGAAAGCCTAGAATGTTGTTTGATGGAGCAGTCGCCATTCCCAGCGCGTATTTCCCTCCCAACTATGCAGAGGTGGATGGAGCTGGAACTCTCCGTAGTTCTTACAATTATGATGCATACCTGACAACGGGCTCACGCACCAGTGACTTCAAGTTTGCCAGATCTTACAATGACAACACGCTGCCTGCTGACCAGACACTGAAGAAGAACCTAAATGAACCTTTTGGAGAAAATATAATCACGTTCAACACCTTGGGGGAGAGCGA
Source organism: Salvelinus alpinus (assembly GCF_045679555.1). Lineage (NCBI taxonomy): Eukaryota > Metazoa > Chordata > Actinopteri > Salmoniformes > Salmonidae > Salvelinus > Salvelinus alpinus. The sequence continues at coordinate 14,268,970 of NC_092098.1, read as the reverse complement.
GGTGAGATTTCATAGCTTTGACATTTTGATAAACGAAAATGCTTTATTTGTTTATTTAGCCGTTTTGCATAGTCCTTCATATGAAACTATAGGTAGCTAACTGTATTGTGTGTTAGGCTAATATTATTACAACAGTCTTGTCTGCTGTACTCTTTCAGTCATTTGATTAAGTCACATTTTTGATCTCTGATAATCTCTGAGGATGTATTTCTTTTCCCGCCTTCATCCCATTTTAATGTGATTTAGTAAAACACGTAGGTCCGTTTCAGCACCACTTAAAAGACTGCAATAGGTAAAGACGTGGATGATGTTTGAAAGAAACGCTGGATTTTTAAATGACCTTTTTCCCCTTCGAAAACTGTAATGGGTAGAGACGTGAAATATGTTTGAAAGAAATGCCAGATTTTTTCTAGTGATTATATGTGGAATTACTTTATTGGCATGATCTTTTGAAGGCTACATGGACAGACTACTTTGCCCATTGATCATTCGATTGAGATGTTGACTCACGTGGGCTGTAACACAAAAGGGGATTCGTGTTTTTACAATCCTGCATTTTGAAATAGTCTACCTCTGTTGATATGAGGGGTCCCATTATGTATCTTTAAAAACAATTAAACCCGGCATGTTTTCCTATGCGCGGCAGACTCTCCTCCATACAATTGGCGAGAGACACTATTTTCTGCTGTTTTATGAAACTACACGGAGTGTCGCTATTCACCAGCAGTAGCTTTAAAATGAATCTCTCCACCCATACTTGAAATGTCCAGGGAGGGAGGGGACATCATTATTGCAGTGTAAAAGTCTCCTGCTTAACATTTTAACGTGGTGCATTTTGATCTGCTGGTTGTAAACGTTTCTTCGGTTGGATAGCACTGATTTTTACCACACTAATCGGCCTATTTGGAATGAGATGGGTTATCTGAAAATGGAATACAGGAGATTCTCGTTCTCTGCCTCATTGCTCGGCCTGGCTTTGTTTCTTTTCCTGCTGCACACCAGCTATGGAGACGTTACCTATTCTGTTCTGGAGGAGATGAAACGCGGATCTGTTGTCGGAAATATAGCCAAGGATCTGGGACTGGATGCAAAACGACTCATGTATCGGAAAGCTCGTTTAGATGTTCAAGGTAGCAGCAAGCGCTATTGTGAAGTCAATCTGAATACTGGGGATATGGTCATCGCTGAAGTAATAGACAGGGAGCAGCTTTGTGGTAGGAGGATTTCATGCACCTTAAAATACGAGATGGTTCTGGAAAACCCTTTAGAATTACATAACATAATTTTACAGGTACAAGATATTAATGACAATAGCCCACTATTTGGGGAAGATCGCGTTACGTTTGAGATCAGAGAATCGGCAGATAAAGGCGCTCGATTTGCGGTCCACCAGGCTCATGATGCAGATATAGGACTGAACGCTGTTCAAAGCTACACACTACAAAGGAACGAGCATTTTAGCCTGGCTGTTCATACCAACCCAGATTCTGAAAAGTATGGTGAGCTAGTGTTAGACACAGAGTTAGATCGAGAACAAAAGCAGGAGGTGACATTAATACTGACTGCGGTTGACGGTGGGACTCCGCAGAGATCTGGTACTGTAGTTATACACGTCACAGTGTTGGATGCGAACGATAATAAACCAGTGTTTAGCGAAAATGTCTATAAGGTCAGTGTACCAGAAAATGCTCCAATAGGTTCATTAGTTGTTACTGTAACAGCCATCGATGCAGACGAGGGGGCAAATGGGGAAGTGACGTACGGATTTGGCCCAATCGCAGAAGAATTAAATAAATTATTTTCTCTTGAACCTAAAACGGGAGACATCAGGATAGTAGGACAGATGGATTTTGAAGAAGAATCAATTCATGAATTGCCTATCAAATCCAAAGATGGCTCGGGATTGACTTCCTTTGCCAAAATATTCATAGAAATTACAGATGTTAATGACAATGCACCAGTGATATCTCTTAAATCCTTGACCAATCCCATCCCAGAGAACTTGTTACCTGGCAGAGAGGTGGGGATCATTAATGTACAGGATAAAGATTCAGAGGGAAATAGACAGGTCCGCTGCTTCATTCAACAAAATGTTCCGTTCAAACTAAACCCGTCTATCAAAAACTATTATTCTCTGATAACAACTAGTGAATTAGACCGAGAGATCATTTCAGATTACAATATAACTATCACTGCCACCGACGAGGGGTCTCCACCTTTATCATCGTCAAAAACTATTCATTTATCTGTATCAGACGTGAATGACAACCCACCTGTGTTTGAAGAACAATCCTACAGCGCCTATGTGACTGAAAATAACAAACCTGGCTCCTCTATGTGTTCTGTTACTGCCAGAGACCCAGACTGGAGACAGAACGGTACGGTGGTCTATTCTCTATTGCCTAGTGGTGTCAATGGTGTCCCGGTGTCCTCATTTGTATCCATTAACGGAGACACGGGGGTGATCCATGCTGTAAAAGCATTTGATTATGAGCAGTTTAGGAGCTTCAAAGTCCGCGTTGTAGCCAGAGACAATGGTTCTCCTCCACTCAGCAGTAACGTGACTGTGAGTGTCTTCATAACAGATGAGAATGATAACTCTCCCCAGATATTATACCCTGCTCCAGCAGGGAACTCCTTGATGACTGAGATGGTCCCCAAAGCTGCTCTGGCGGGGTCCCTGGTTTCCAAGGTGATAGCTGTGGATGCTGACTCTGGACAAAACGCGTGGCTTTCATATCACATCGTGAAATCGATTGATTCGGGACTTTTCACTATTGGTCTCCACAGTGGAGAGATCAGGGCACAGCGGGACATTTCTGAATCTGACAGTATGAAGCAGAACCTTGTTATATCAGTGAAAGATAACGGACAGCCCTCTCTCTCTACAACCTGTGATGTATATTTACTCATATCAGACAACTTGGCTGAAGTTCCAGAACTGAAAGACATGACTTATGAGGATAGTTCCAAACTAACTTCCTATTTGATCATCGCACTGGTCTCTGTCTCCACCTTTTTCCTGACTTTCATTATTCTCATCCTGGCGGTGAGGTTCTGCCGCAGTAGAAAGCCTAGAATGTTGTTTGATGGAGCAGTCGCCATTCCCAGCGCGTATTTCCCTCCCAACTATGCAGAGGTGGATGGAGCTGGAACTCTGCGCAGTTCTTACAATTATGATGCATACCTGACAACGGGCTCACGCACCAGTGACTTCAAGTTTGCCAGATCTTACAATGACAGCACCCTGCCTGCTGATTTTACACTGAAGAGAAGCCCAACTAAGTTATTGGAAGGGAGTATCATCACTCTCAACACTGCAGGGGAGTCTATTGAGGTAAGACAGAACTAAGAGTAGATACCCCTTTTCATTGTGTGTGAATGCATCGGATGTTATGATATCAGAATTGCTTTCCTAGTGTGTTAGTGGTCTTTTTCTTAATTAACTTGTTCTTTATCCACGTGATTATGAAGGGTTATTTAACGACATCAATATTAGCTTTTTTAATGCCTTTTCACAAGGGATAATCTTTCAATTTCGTTGTTGGTGTGTATACAATTAGGGATGCTTTCCCAATCATGGAGTGTGTTTTCATTTTCCTTCCTGTTGTATCCTCATTGCCTACCACATTTTTCTTTAAGTTCATTGGCTACATTTCCACGTTTCAGCACCTGGTTAGTGGACAGCGACGTAACTATCACTTTACCTAAGAGTATAGTGGAAATACAATTGCTGGGTTTGATCAGTAATATGGATTATGCATCGTTGGATTTTATGTGGACCGTTTATATAACGAATCTATGCGTTGTTGTTGTTATTACTCGGCAATACATGAATAATCAGACAGTGGCAACAGTATGGAAATATTGAATTTACTTTTCCTATCTTCTAATATATGATTACAAAAGGATTTGATTGCGCACAACTATTGGTTTTCCTCTCTTCTCTTGCTAAGCTATATGAAACGTTCTTCCTATTTTTCACAACACAAGGATGGGGGGAAATATCGACCAAGATGATAAATGACGTAGAACTGTTTTGTATTGTGATTGCTGTTTTCTGTAAGAACTCAGGATGTCGCTGTTTACCATAAATAGAATTACAGGCTTTCTCCACCCACCATTGGATTATTCAAAAGAGTAATAGGCTATATTGCATCACTTTCACCGAAGAGCAGTCGGATAACAATCGTTTTGCTATTCCTTTTGAGAGGCTAATATTGTACTCTTACGTTACAGTATCATTTCGACTGGTTTTGAACTCTTATGTTAACACTTGGTTTTAATCATCCAGAATGGGGTACACAGGATTTTCGGTTTTTACCTTTTTGTTCCGTCTGGCTTTTTGTCATTGCCTGATGCGCATCAGCAATGGAGACTTGAGCTATTCAATTCCAGAGGAGATGAAGCGCGGATCTGTGATCGGAAATCTAGTTAAGGATCTGGGGCTGGATGCTAAGAGACTTTCAGGTCGTAAAGCTCGTTTGGATATGGATGGCAGTCGTCAACGTTACTGTGACATTAATGTGAATACTGGAGAATTAATTGTGGCTGAAACAATAGACAGGGAGGAGCTGTGTGGACCGAAGGTTTCTTGTTCTTTAAAATACGAGCTTGTGCTGGAAAAACCTCTGGAATTACATCGTATTAATGTGCAAGTCCAAGATATAAATGACAATTCACCACGGTTTCCCAATGCACGTATTGATCTAGAAATTCAGGAATCTGCTGTCAAAGGCGCAAGATATCCCTTGGATGAACCTCATGACTCTGACATAGGATTAAATGGTATACAAAGCTATTCACTGGAGAGGAATGCCTATTTTATTTTGGACGTTCAAACGAGCTCAGACGGAGGAAAATATGGCGAGTTAGTGTTAGAAAAAGAGCTAGATCGAGAACAACAACAAGAGGTGACGTTGTTACTTACCGCTGTTGATGGTGGGACTCCGCAGAGATCTGGTACTGTAGTTATACACGTTACTGTGTTGGATGCTAACGATAATAAACCTGTGTTTAGCCAGACAGTGTATAAAGTCCGTTTGCCTGAAAATTCTCCAACCGGGACTGTTGTAGTTGCAGTTAGTGCTAGTGATGAAGACGAAGGAGCAAATGGAGAAGTATCATATGAGTTCAATCGCATTTCCGATAAAGCAGCTAAACTGTTTTCCATCGACAAAGAGACTGGCGAGATTAAAGTGCAGGGTCCCATAGATTATGAAGAAAATACAGAATACGAAGTGCGTGTCCAGGCTAAAGATGGGTCTGGCTTAGCTGGCAATGCAAAAGTAATGATAGAAATCACTGACTTAAATGACAACGCACCGGTGATATTGATCAAATCCTTTAACAATCCCATCCCTGAGAATGTGTTACCTGGTACAGAGGTGGGGATCATAAATGTACAAGATGAAGATTCAGAGGGAAATAGACAGGTCCGCTGCTCCATTCAACAAAATGTTCCATTCAAATTAAACCCTTCAATCAAAAACTACTATTCTCTGATAACAACAGGTGAACTGGACCGTGAGATAATATCAGATTATAACTTAACTATCACCGCCACTGACGAGGGGTCTCCACCTTTATCCTCCTCAAAGACTATTCATTTATCTGTGTCAGACGTGAATGACAACCCACCAGTGTTTGAAGAACAATCATACAGCGCCTATGTGACTGAAAATAACACGCCTGGCTCCTCAATATGTTCGGTTACTGCCAGAGACCCAGACTGGAGACAGAACGGTACGGTGGTCTATTCTCTATTGCCTAGTGGTGTCAATGGAGTTCCGGTGTCCTCATTTGTATCCATTAACGGAGACACGGGGGTGATCCATGCTGTGAGAGCATTTGATTATGAGCAGTTTAGGAGCTTCAAAGTCCACGTTGTAGCCAGAGACAATGGTTCTCCTCCACTCAGCAGTAACGTGACAGTGAGTGTCTTCATAACAGATGAGAATGATAACTCTCCCCAGATATTATACCCTGCTCCAGCAGGGAACTCCTTGATGACTGAGATGGTCCCCAAAGCTGCTCTGGCTGGGTCCCTGGTTTCCAAGGTGATAGCTGTGGATGCTGACTCTGGACAGAACGCGTGGCTTTCATATCACATCGTGAAATCGACTGATCCGGGACTTTTCACTATTGGTCTCCACAGCGGAGAGATCAGCGCACAGCGCGACATTTCTGAATCTGACAGTATGAAGCAGAACCTTGTTATATCAGTGAAAGATAACGGACAGCCCTCTCTCTCTACAACCTGTGATGTATATTTACTCATATCAGATAACTTGGCTGAAGTTCCAGAACTGAAAGACATGGCTTATGATGATAGTTCCAAACTAACTTCCTATTTGATCATCGGTCTGGTCTCTGTCTCCACCTTTTTCCTGACGTTCATTATTCTCATCCTGGCCGTGAGGTTCTGCCGCAGTAGAAAGCCTAGAATGTTGTTTGATGGAGCAGTCGCCATTCCCAGCGCGTATTTCCCTCCCAACTATGCAGAGGTGGATGGAGCTGGAACTCTCCGTAGTTCTTACAATTATGACGCATACCTGACAACGGGCTCACGCACCAGTGATTTCAAGTTTGTGAGATCTTACAATGACAGCACGCTGCCTGCTGATCAGACACTGACAAGATGTCCAGATACATTATTAGAAGGGAGTATCATCACGCTCAACACTGCAGGAGAGGCGAATGAGGTAAGCCTTCACTCATCTGAGATACCACCTTTTGTACGTGAGTTGTTTCGTTGTGGGAGAATGTGTTATGTATGTGGAAAATACATTCTGGGCCTTAATGGCTTATGCCATCCTATAGAAACAGTAGGTCTATACTCGGTTTAGATGATAACATCTTAGTAAGCTGAAATGTGGAATTTATCCACTCATTGTTTTGTTTGATTGGTTGAGTTTCAAAGGTGCTCGCTGTTCCGTCTCTTCTCTATGAGGAGTAATTCACTAGGGGTTTGATTTGATGGAAGCAGTTTTCTCCTTGTTTCTTTGGGCTGTGGTTTCCTATAAATAAAACAAGCAATGCAGTTTCTGTTGCTTTTAGTTGAGTATGCTTGTGATGTTTTCTTCACAGATTGTCTAATGGAGTTGACAATAAAGCTTGATGGAGATAGGAAAACATGGTTTAGACTCATTTGAAAAGGAATCAGGCATTTTATAATAAATGGATTGTATTGTCCTGGAAAGAGTTTTGAATGCCTTTTGAAACTTGATTATATATTGTTAGGATGTGTTTTTAAAATCCCCATTGCCTACTGTTTTTATTGAGGTCGCCTACATTTCAGCACCAGACCAGTGGACAGCGAGGTGACATGTTTTAGTTTACTGAAGTCTAGCTGTCAAAAAGTCAAAGATAGAATGCGAAAGAATTAACATTATTTTGATGACTAACGAAACATCGATAGTGAAATCGACAGTTTTCATGATGGTTGAAATATATTATTATCCAGGAAAAAAACATGTTGCAACTAGTCTACTAATGGCTTATTGTGTGAATATTTAGGCATATTGTGTACGTTTCTCCTAATAGCGTACCTCATCCATGTCTTCTCATGATCATGTTACGATGAGGTTACTATTGATTTGAGGCCTATATATTTAATGTTTTAGTAAAGTCGTCTGCGTTTGGAGAATATGATACATTCCAAGAAGGACACATGGAAAAAAATATAGGCCTACGAGCATGCTGTTTTTCTGATAGACTCATGATGTCGCTTTCCATCAGCTAAGTACAGTTAACTATATACCTCCACCTACTACGGGGGAGTGGGCTACATACAGCGTGTCGCATTACCATTTTTCACTGAAAAGCGGTTAGACATTGTAATCTTTCTTCCGTTTGGCTATTGATTGTGGACAATTGGCCATAATTGCTATTAGACATTGAAGATGGGCTACAAAGGCTTTACGTTTTTTGCATTTGCTTTTCGTCTGTCTTTTTGCCTTTCCTTCATACACATCAGCAAAGGAGACGTGAGCTATTCTATACCAGAGCAGGTGAAACGCGGATCTGTGATCGGAAATATAGCCACGGATCTGAGGTTGGATGCTAAGAGACTTTCGGCTCGAAAATATCCTTTGGAGGAGAATGCAACAAAACACTATTGTGACGTTACTTTGAATTCGGGAGATCTTGTTGTCACTGAATTAATAGACAGGTAGCAGCTTTGCAGTGGGAGAATTTTATCTATTTATATGAAATGGTTCAGGAGAATCGTTTAGAAATGCACCGCATATCTTTTCAGATTCAGGATGTGATGGACAATTAACCCCAGTTTTCTGTTGATGTTATTAAACTGGAAATGATGGAGGCTTCGGTCAAAGTGGCTCACTTTCCCATTAATGAAGCCCACGATTCAGACATAGGTCAGAATGCAGTTCAAAGCATTTATTTACAAAGGAATTATCATTTTTGTTGAATGTTCATACTAATCGAGACGGAGGAAAATACGGTGATTTGTTATTAGAGAAGGAATTAGATCGAGAACAACAACAGGAGGTGACATTGTTACTTACTGCGGTTGACGGTGGGGCTCCACGGAGATGTGGTACTGTAGTTATACACGTTACTGTGTTGGATGCTAACGACAATATCCCAGTATTTAGCCAGGATGTTTACAAGGTCATTTTTCCTGAAAATTCTCAGTTTTGGTACCTTGAGGTAAGACCACTCGATGTATTACTCATTGGAAAGTGGTGGCACTTTTTACTGAGTGGAACATCCTGGTTAAATACAAATGTGTCTTTTTACATCACCATGTAGGTTCAGAATTTCTTTTTTCGATAGTAGTATCATTTAGGTAGAAGCTTGAACAGTTTGTCTATGGCATCCTGATTCATATGTTTAACAGGCACTGCAATTGTTATTCGTCTTTATGGAAGTCTGGTTGTTGTATTCGCCCAATGTAATTCTGAAATGCAGTAGGCTAAGTGTATTTTCTTACCCTGTTTCATAGTAACTGAATCGAGGATAATGTTGAGTTTTTAAATGGAATCCGTTTAAAAATAAGAACTTGACATGGCCATATAGATACGTTATTATTCATTTTTCTAATTTCTCATTTCACAATAAATGTATTGGTGTAGATTGAGATTTAAGCCTATTGCGTTTTAGCGTTCTGAAACATCCCCATTGATAATTCAGCAACTCTTGATGTCACCTACGTTTCAGCCCCGGGTACGTGGACAGCGACTAAACTTTTTTCCTTCACTTTAACGTCAGTTTAAATCCTGCCAAACTCAAATGAAGACGTCAACAATACCACATGTTGGTTTGTTGAGTGAGGACACATTGATAGCTAGTGGAATCCGTGCATTGCATTGGCTTAAAGGAGAAAGTTGCGACTAGTGTTAACTCAATGTTTTTACCTTATGGGACTGTTCTTATTCAAGAAAAGGAGTTCATACATCATACAAGCATTACTTTAAATGTATTTCTGTATATCTACTTATTATTTAACTGAAGTCATAGGCTACATCATCTTTGTATGAAAATACAATTCTAAGATAGAAGACTTCAGATGTACATTGTGTGCTGTTTTTTTAATGACTCAGGATGTCGCTGTTCACCAGCTAAGAAAAGTTAGGCAGCCTACACTTCTCAACCAGCTAATAGATTACTCAAAGGGCGGATACAACCTATCGCGCCATTATCACTGAGGAGCAGTCGGCCAAAGGACCTAATTTCTTCAGTTTGGTAATTTGTCTTTGCCAATATTTGTAGTAGCCCTCATTGCATATATTTTTTTTTCACCTTGGAATTGGAAAATTTTCGTTTGTACATCGAAAATGGGCTACATTGGATTTACAGTTTCAGCTTTTGTCCTCCATCTGGCTTTTGTTCTATCCCAAATACGCATCAGCAATGGCGATATGACCTATTCCATTCCAGAGGAGATGAAACGCGGATCTGTGTTCGGAAATATAGCCAAGGATCTTGGGCTGGATGCTAAGAGACTGTCGGCTCGAAAAGCTCGTTTAGAAGAGGACGGAACTAAACACTTCTGTGACATTAACCTGAATTCGGGAGATCTGGTTGTCGCTGAAAGAATTGATAGGGAGCAGCTTTGCGGTCCGAGGATTTCATGTGGGCTAAAGTATGAAATGGTTCTTGAAAGTCCTTTAGAATTGCATCGCATATCTCTTCAGATTCAGGATGTGAACGATAATTCACCACAGTTTGCAGATGATGTTATCAATTTAGAAATAAGGGAATCAGCTGATAAAGGTGAACGTTTCCCCATTAATGAGGCCCACGATGCAGATATAGGTCAGAATGCAGTTCAAAGCTACTCTTTGCAAAGGAATGACCATTTTGTCTTGAATGTTCATACTAATCGAGATGGAGGTAAATACGGTGAGTTAGTGTTAGAAAAGGAGCTGGACCGAGAACAACAGCAGGAGGTGACGTTGTTACTTACGGCTGTTGATGGTGGGACCCCACAGAGATCTGGTACTGTAGTTATACACGTTACTGTGTTGGATGCTAACGATAATATTCCAGTATTTAGCCAGGACGTGTATAAGGTCAGTCTACCAGAAAATTCTCCGTTGGGCACCATAGTAGCTACAGTCCGCGCAACTGATGTAGACGAGGGAGCAAATGGCGAGGTAACATATGATCTAGGTCGAATTTCTGATGAGTTGAAGAATTTGTTTCAACTCGATAGTAAAACTGGGGTTATAAATCTGTCTGGACCGATTGATTATGAGGAGCAGCCCATTTATGAGCTGCGCATCCTCGCCAAAGATGGTGCAGGTTTGGTGTCATACACAAAAGTACTGATAGATATTACTGACGTAAACGACAACGCACCAGTGATATTAATTAAAACTCTGACCAATCCAATTCCAGAGAATGTGTTACCTGGTACAGAGGTGGGCATCATTAATGTACAGGATAAAGACTCGGAGGGAAATAGACAGGTCCGCTGCTCCATTCAACAAAATGTTCCGTTCAAACTAAACCCCTCAATCAAAAACTACTATTCTCTGGTAACAACGAGTGAACTCGACCGTGAGATAATATCAGATTACAACATAACTATCACTGCCACTGACGAGGGGTCTCCACCTTTATCCTCCTCAAAGATCATTAATTTATCTGTATCAGACGTGAATGACAACCCACCAGTGTTTGACGAACAATCCTACAGCACCTATGTGACTGAAAATAACAAACCTGGCTCCTCTATGTGTTCTGTTACTGCCAGAGACCCAGACTGGAGACAGAACGGCACGGTGGTCTATTCTCTATTGCCTAGTGGTGTCAATGGTGTCCCGGTGTCCTCATTTGTATCCATTAACGGAGACACGGGGGTGATCCATGCTGTGAGAGCATTTGATTATGAGCAGTTTAGGAGCTTCAAAGTCCACGTTGTAGCCAGAGACAATGGTTCTCCTCCACTCAGCAGTAACGTGACAGTGGGTGTCTTCATAACAGATGAGAATGATAACTCTCCCCAGATATTATACCCTGCTCCAGCAGGGAACTCCTTGATGACTGAGATGGTCCCCAAAGCTGCTCTGGCGGGGTCACTGGTTACCAAGGTGATAGCTGTGGATGCTGACTCTGGACAAAACGCGTGGCTTTCATATCACATTGTGAAATCGATTGATCCGGGACTTTTCACTATTGGTCTCCACAGTGGAGAGATCAGGGCCCAGCGGGACATTTCTGAATCTGACAGTATGAAGCAGAACCTTGTTATATCAGTGAAAGATAACGGACAGCCCTCTCTCTCTACAACCTGTGATGTATATTTACTCATATCAGATAACTTGGCTGAAGTTCCAGAACTGAAAGACATGACTTATGAGGATAGTTCCAAACTAACTTCCTATCTGATCATTGCACTGGTCTCTGTCTCCACCTTTTTTCTGACTTTCATTATTCTCATCCTGGCCGTGAGGTTCTGCCGCAGTAGAAAGCCTAGAATGTTGTTTGATGGAGCAGTCGCCATTCCCAGCGCGTATTTCCCTCCCAACTATGCAGAGGTGGATGGAGCTGGAACTCTGGGCAGTTCTTACAATTATGATGCATACATGACAACGGGCTCACGCACCAGTGACTTCAAGTTTGTCAGATCTTACAATGACAACACGCTGCCTGCTGACCAGACACTTAAGAAGAATCTAAATGAACCTTTTGGAGAAAACATTATCACGTTCAACACCATGGGGGAGTGTGAGGTAAGATTTCATAGCTTGTGAAAAACTGAAATGCTTTTAATCCAGTTGTGCATATATGAAGCTGTATAACTACCCACGTGCATATATGAAGCTGTACAACTAACCATGTGCATATATGAAGCTGTACAACTAACCATGTGCATATATCTCATGAAGCTGTACAACTAACCATGTGCATATATCTCATGAAGCTGTACAACTAACCATGTGCATATATCTCATGAAGCTGTACAACTAACCATGTGCATATATGAAGCTGTACAACTAACCATGTGCATATATCTCATGAAGCTGTACAACTAACCATGTGCATATATGAAGCTGTACAACTAACCATGTGCATATATCTCATGAGGCTGTACAACTAACCATGTGCATATATCTCATGAAGCTGTACAACTAACCATGTGCATATATGAAGCTGTACAACTAACCATGTGCATATATCTCATGAAGCTGTACAACTAACCATGTGCATATATCTCATGAAGCTGTACAACTAACCATGTGCATATATGAAGCTGTACAACTAACCATGTGCATATATCTCATGAAGCTGTACAACTAACCATGTGCATATATGAAGCTGTACAACTAACCATGTGCATATATCTCATGAAGCTGTACAACTAACCATGTGCATATATCTCATGAAGCTGTACAACTAACCATATGCATTTATGAAGCTGTATAACTAACCATGTGCATATATGAAGCTGTATAACTAACCATGTGCATATATGAAGCTGTATAACTAACCATGTGCATATATGAAGCTGTATAACTAACCATGTGCATATATGAAGCTGTATAACTAACCATGTGCATATATGAAGCTGTATAACTAACCATGTGCATAGCCTACTCTATGAACCTGTGTAACTATCGTAGCAACTTACAGGAGCAATTAGGGTTAAGTGACATGCTCAAGGGCACATCAACAGATTTTTCACCTAGTCGGCTCAGGGATTCGAACCAGCAATCTTTCGGTTACTGGCCCATCACTCTTAATCGCTAGGCTACCTGCCGCCTATTATTCTATCTAACTATGGCAGATTTTATAGAAGATGCCAAAACCTTGGAGATAACAATAGATGGTGAACTCAGATATGGGCCTGTAGTTTAGTTTTCCCTAAATCAATCCATATGACAAATCCAGCTCCAGAACCAGCAATAGAGCCAGCTGGATAATATTTTGAATATTGATTAGTAAAAATATAAAAAAGACAACAACGGATAATATTAGCTAGCTAGATAAAGTTAGCAAGATACACTACATGACCAAAAGTATGTGGACACCTGCTTGTCGATCATCTCATTCCAAAAGCATTAATATGGAGTTGGTCCCCCTTTACTGCTATAACAGCCTCCACTCCTCTGGGAAGGCTTTCCACTAGATGTTGGAACATTGCTGGGGGGACTTGCTTCCATTCAGCCACAAGAGCTTTAGTGAGGTCGGGTACTGATGTTTGGAGATTAGGCCTGTCTCTCAGTCGCTGTTCCAATTCATGGGGTCGGTGTTGTAGTCAGGGCTCTGTGTAGGCCAGTCAAGTTCTTCCACACCGATCTCGACAAATCATTTCTGTATGGACCTCGCTTTGTTCACGGAGGCATTTTCATGCTGAAACAGGAAAGGGCCTTCCCCAAACTGTTGCCACAAAGTTGGAAGCACAGAATTGTCTAGAATGTCATTGTATGCTGTAGCGTTAAGATTTCCTGTCAGTGGAACTAAGGGGCCTGAACCATGAAAAACAGCGGCAGAACTTTATTCCTACTCCACCAAACTTTACAGTTGACACTATGCATTGGGGCATGTAGCATTCTCCTGGCATCCGCCAAACCCAGATTTGTCCATCGGACTGCCAGATAGTGAAGCGTGATTCATCACTCCAGAGAAGGCGTTTCCACTGCTTCGGAGTCCACTCCAGCCGATGCTTGGCATTATGCATGGTGATCTTAGGCTTGTGTACAGCTGCTCGGCCATGGAAACCCATTTCACGAAGCTCCTGACGAACAGTTATTGTGCTGAAGTTGCTTTCAGAGGCAGTTTGGAACTCGGTCATGAGTGTTGCAACCGAGGACAGACGATTTTTAGCACTTCAGCATTCAGTGGTCCCGTTTTGTGAGCTTGTGTGGCCTACAACTTCGCGGCTGAGCTGTTGTTGCTCCTAGACTTTTCCACTTCACAACAACAGCACTTACAGTTGACAAGAGCGACTCTAGCAGGGCAGACATTTTAGGAACTGACTTGTTAGAAAGGTGGCATCCTATGACGGTGCCATGTTGAAAGTCCCTGAGCTCTCCAGTGAGGCCATTCTACTGCCAATGTTTGCCTGTCGAGATTGCATGGCTGTATGCTTGATTTTCTACACCTGTCAGCAAAGGTGTGGCTGAAATAGCCAAATCCATTAATTTGAAGGGGTGTCCACATACTTTTGTATATATAGTATAGCTAGCTAGCTAAATAAGGTTAGCATGCTAGCTAGCTACACTGACAGCTGTCAGTGTCCTATTTGTTGATGTTACTCAACTCCACGTGGAAATTCCCACACCCAATTGTTGAATATGTATAAGTAGCCTTTGTCATTCTTCAGAGGTGGAACCTAATCGTGTATTTCCTCTCTAGGACAGGAAATTCTGAAGAAATAGTGGTGGCAAATTCTTTTTGGGCGTGTCCTTTAAACATGATATTCTACAAATTACATGGAGTGTCATTATTCACCAGCAAAAAAGCTTTTAAGTCTTTCTCTCCCCCTATTTGTGTAATTTACAGGAAGGAGACCTCATATGTTCAGTGTAGAGAAGTCACTTGCTTAACATTTTATAGGCTAGTAGATTTTGCTTTCACTTGTTAAAAAGGTTTATTTGGTTGAATAGTGCTGTAATTTACCACACCATTACATCGGGAACACGTTTTATTAACTGAAAATGGAAAACAAAGGATTCTCTGCCTCAATGTTATGCCTTAGTTTTTATATTGTCCTACTGAAAACAGCTACACAAATGTTTAAAAAAAATTTGCCCTTCATATTACAACACAATCAATTAATGTTTTATGGCAGAATGTAATTGTCTCTTGTAGAATTTACTTAACTCGGTGGAACTTGATGTGAATCAGATGAATTAATGTAGAAATCATCTGACCAAATTTAGTTTGGTCAAAGAGTTTGT
This sequence comes from Salvelinus alpinus, assembly GCF_045679555.1. NCBI lineage: Eukaryota > Metazoa > Chordata > Actinopteri > Salmoniformes > Salmonidae > Salvelinus > Salvelinus alpinus. The sequence continues at coordinate 14,253,593 of NC_092098.1, read as the reverse complement.
CTTTTTGGGGGGCAGAGCTCATTAGAATAATACCCAGCATGCTTTGCAAACATACATTTGCACATTTACATTTTGACCACTTAGCAAGCACTTTATCAAGAACAGCTTCATTCAGCAACTTCAACTAAAGTAGAGAATTATTGAGAAATCCGTTGTAGTCTGTTGGTTCAGTTCTATGTGCCAACCCTGCTGGCTTAAAGCCGATTTATAGTCAATCCACAGTCTGCAGTGACCATACAGAATATACAGCAATGTGACCTCCACAGAAGTCAGAGCATTCATACTTCTTCAAATCAAATCAAATGTTATTGGTCTCATACACATATTTAGCAGATGCTATTGCGGGTGTAGCGAAATGCTTGTGTTCCTAGCTCCAACAGTGCAGTAGTATCTAACAATACACAACAATACACACAAATCTAAAAAGTAAAATAATGTAATTAAGAAATATAGAAATATTAGGATGAGCAATGTCGAAGTCCGGAGTGTGCAAACGTGTCATCAAGGCAAAGGGTGGCTACTTTGAAGAATCTCAAATATAAAATACATTTAGATTTTTATAACAGTTTTTTGCTTACTACATGATTCCATATGTGTTATTTCATAGTTTTGATGTCTTCACTATTATTCTACAATGTAGAAAATAGTAAAAATATAGAAAAACCCTTGAATGAGTAGGTGTGTCCTAACTTTTGACTGGTAATGTATGTAAAAAATATATTTAACCCCTTTTTTGTTGGCACAAAACTATCTCCATACTTCCATTAATTTGTGTGCGTTATCTTCAGACGAGTCCAGTGATCCTTGTGGGGGTCATATAGCAAAACAGAGAAGACCATCGTGTACGTGAGAGTCTCATCTTTCCTTAGAGTGGTCATAACCATTCGGACGCTACAGATGTTTTCGTAAGAAGATTGATTTCTGGGATGTCTCATGGTCTGACAAACACTGCTGTAGCTCGGCCAGCATATGGGCAGATCCGGTGGATTGAGACGGTGGATTGAGATGCAGCCCATGCAGATATCTCTATCTTAAATGTACACGTTTTGATGGGGATTTTTTTACTATGTTACTTAGATTGACGTACGGGTGCGTCAATAGACTCTTAAGGATGAAAGGGGCCTGGTTTGCGGTTAACCAGGCTCATGATGCAGATATAGGACTGAATACAGTTCAAAGCTACATGATACAAAAGAAAGAGCATGTAATCTTAGTGTTAGGGAAAGAGCTGGATAGAGAAGAAGAGCACAAGGTGACATTGTTACTTACTGCAGTTGATGGTGGGACTCCGCAGAGATCTGGTACTGTAGTTATACACGTTACTGTGTTGGATGCTAACGATAATAAACTAGTGTTTAGCCAGAATGTCTATAAAGTCAGTGTACCTGAAAATTCTCCAATAGGTCCGTGAGTGGTTACTGTGATGGCAACAGATGGAGATGAGGGGGCAAGTGAAGAGGTGACATAGAGATTTGGCTCCATCTCAGATGAAGTGAATACATTATTTTCCCTTAAACCTCTAAAAGTCTAATCCTGTGGGGGGGTCAATTTAAATAGTCCGGGTGGTCATTTGATTAAATGTTCACCAGACTTATGGCTTAGGGGTAGAAGCTGTTAAGGAGCATTTTGGACCTAGACTTGGCGATCCCGTACCGCTTGCAGTGCGATAGCAGAGAGAACAGTCTATGACAGTCTAGGTGGCCGGAGTATTTTACAATTTTTTGGGGCCTTCTTCTAACACCGCCTAGTTTATAGGTCCTGGATGGCAGGAAGCTTGGCCCCAGTGATGTACTGGGCCTTACGCACTACCCTCTGTAGTGCCTTACGGGTCGGATGCCGAGCAGTTGCCGTACCAGACAGTGATGCAACTGGTCAGGATGCTCTCGATGGTGCAGCTGTGGATCCTTTTGACGATCTGCGGACCCATGCCAAATCTTTTCAGCCCCCTGAGGGAGAAAATGTGTTGTCGTGCCCTCTTCACGACTGTATTGTGGTGTTTGAACAATAATAGTTTGTTGGTGATGTGGACATCAAGGAACTTGAAACTCTCGATCCGCTCCACTACAGTCCTGTCGATGTAAATGGGGGCGGCCCTCCTTTTCCTGTAGTCCACGATCAGCTCCTTTGTCTTGCTCACGTTGAGGGAGAGGTTGTTGTCCTGTCACTACACTGCCAGGTCTCTGACCTCCTCCCTATAGGCTGTCTCATTGTTGTCGGTGATCAGGCCTACCACTGTTGTGTCATCGTTAACTTAATGATGGTGTTGGAGTCGTGCTTGGCCATGCAGTCGTGGGTGAACAGGGAGTACGGGAGGGGACTAAGCACGCACCCCTGAGGGGCCCCCGTGTTGAGGCTCAGCGTGGCAAATGTGTTTTTTCCTACCCTCACCACCTGGTGGCGACCGTCAGGAAGTCCAGGATCCAGTTGCAGAGGGAGGTATTTAGTCCCAGGGTCCTTAGCTTAGTGATGAGCTTTGTGGGCACTATGGGGTTGAACGCTGAGCTGTAGTCAATGAACAGCAATCTCACATAGGTGTTCTTTTTGTCCAGATTGGAAAGGGCAGTGTGGAGTGCGATTGAGATGGCGTTATCTGTGGATCTGTTGGGGCGGTATGCAAGTTGGATCGGGTCTAGGGTTTCCAGGATGATGGTATTGATGTGAGCCATGACCAGCCTTTCAAAGCATTTCATGGCGACCGACATGAGTGCTACAGGGCGGTAGTAATTTAGGCAGGTTACCTTTGCTTTCTTGGGCACAGGGACTATGGTGGTCTGCTTGAAACATGTAGGTATTACAGACTCGGTCAGGGAGAGGTTGAAAATGTCAGTGAAGACACTTGCCAGTTGCTCCGCGCATGCTCTGTGTACACGTCCTGGTAATCTGTCTGGCCGAATCTGACAGTTTGAAGCAGAACCTTGTTATATCAGTGAAAGATAACGGACAGCCCTCTCTCTCTACAACCTGTGATGTTTATTTAGTCATATCAGATAACTTGGCTGAAGTTCCAGATCTGAAATACATTGCTTATTAGGATAGTTCTATCTTCATCTCTGATCATTGCACTGGTCTCTGTTTCACTTTTTTCCTGACTTTCATTATTGTCATCCTGGCCGTGAGGTTCTGTCACAGGAGAAAGCCTAGAGTGTTGTTTGATAGACCAGTCGCAATTCCCAGCGCGTATTTCCCTCCCAACTATCCAGAGGTGGACGGAGCTGGAACTCTGCATAGTTCTTACAATTATGATGTCTACCTGACAATGGGCTCACACACCAATGACTTCAAGTTTGTGCAATTTTACAATGACAGTACGCGTCCTGCTGATCTTACAGTGAAGAGGTGTCAAATGTAGTGTTTGGGAGAAAGTATGCTCACTCTTAAAGATGCGGGGCAGTCTGATGTGAGAAATGAAGCCTGCATACAGAAATGCCTTAAAAAGTCTGCATAAAGCGTTTTCGTTCTCCACCTTTTGACAACGTTATACAGTCTTACAGTTGAAGTCGGAAGTTTACTTACAGTTGAAGTCGGAAGTTTACTTACGCTTAGGTTGGAGTCAATTAAACTCGTTTTTCAACCACTCCACAAATTTCTTGTTTACAAACTATAGTTTTGGCAAGTCGGTTAGGACAACTACTTTGTGCATGACACAAGTAATTTTTCTAACAGTTGTTTACAGACCGATTATTTCACTTATAATTCACTGTATCACAATTCCAGTGGGTCAGAAGTTTACATACACTAAGTTGACTGTGCCTTTAAACAGCTTGGAAAATTCCAGAAAAAGATGTCATTGCTTTAGAAGCTTCTGATAGGCTAATTTACATAATTTGAGTCAATTAGAAGTGTACCTGTTGATGTATTTCAAAGCTTACCTTCAATCTCAGTGCCTCTTTGCTTGACATCATAGGAAAATCAAAAGAAATCAGCCAAGATCTCAGAAAAAATATTGAAGACCTCCACAAGTCTGGTTCACCCTTGGGAGCAATTTCCAAAAGCCTGAAGGTACAACGTTCATCTTTACAAACAATAGTACGCAAGTATATACACCATGGAACCACGCAGCCATCATACGGCTCAGGAAGGAGACGCATGCTGGAGGAAACAGGTACAAAATAATCCATATTCACAGTAAACGAGTCCTATATCGACATAACCTGAAAGGTCGCTCAGCAAGGAAGAAGCCACTGCTCCAAAACCGCCATAAAAAAGCCAGACTACGGTTTGCAACTGCACATGGGGACAAAGATCGTGCTTTTTGGAGAAATGTCCTCTGGTCTGATGAAACAAAAATAGAACTGTTTGGCCATAATGACCATCGTTATGTTTGGAGGAAAAAGGGGGAGGATTGCAAGCCGAAGAACACCATCCCAACCGTGAAGCACGGGGGTGGCAGCATCATGTTGAGTGGGTGCTTTGCTGCAGGAGGGACTGGTGCACTTCACAAAATAGATGTTATCATGATGGAGGACAATTATGTGGATATATTGAAGCAACATCTCAAGACATCAGTCAGGAAGTTAAAGCTTGGTTGCAAATGGGTCTTCCAAATGGACAATGACCACAAGCATACTTCCAAAGTTGTGGCAAAATGGCTTAAGGACAACAATGTCAAGGTATTGGAGTGGCCATCACAAAGCCCTGACCTCAATCCTATAGAAAATGTGTGGGCAGAACTGAAAAAGCGTGTGCGAGCGCAAGGAGGCCTACAAACCTGACTCAGTTACACCAGCTCTGTCAGGAGGAATGGGCCAAAATGCACCCAACTTATTGTGGAAGCTTGTGGAAGGCTACCCAAAACGTTTGACCCAAGTTAAACAATTTAAAGGCAATGCTACCAAATACTAATTTAGTGTATGTAAACTTCTGTCCCATTGGGAATGTGATGAAATAATTTAAAGCTGAAATAAATCATTCTCTCTACTATTATTCTAACATTTCACTTTCTTAAAATAAAGTGGTGATCCTAACTGACCTAAGACAGGGAATTTTAACTAGGATTAAATGTCAGGAATTGTGAAAAACTGAGTTTAAATGTATTTTGGCTAAGGTGTATGTAAACTTCCAACTTCAACTTTATATGTTTTGCTTTGAACTTGTATCGTTTGTTCTTCTTGACACAACATCCATATACTGATTGTTTTAATATTGGCATTATGCCTACAGCTGATATAGTGAATGACTCAGATTTTGGAGTTACAGTATCTATTCTTTGTTTTGGGTTTGAGTTCGAAAGACTACTGAATGACTCGTTATCAGTATAACTACGTTCGTTTTTTACTAGCATATTTCTTCACCATTTGCTTAGCATACTATTTTAGTATGCTTTTGAAATTCGTTCACTTCAACAATGTCTACCTGTCAGACATCAATATTGTGTACTAATTGTCTAGCACAGTTAGACTGCAGTCTACATTTGTTTGATCTATTAGCCTACTTCAGTTATTCTAGGCCTACACACCTGTTTCAAGGATACACGTTTCAGCACCGTGATGTGTGGACAGCACCACTGCATTGAAGCACTGATATGTGGGATTTGAAGTTGGGCTGTGAGTAAAATAAGGGATAGTGATAAAGGTGTTGCATTGTGTGTGTGCATTTTGTGTGTGTGCATTTCGTGTGTGTGCATTTTGTCTGAGAAGTGAATCAAGTGTTTTGACATTGGATAAGTTATTATTATTATTATTTTATTTTTTTGAGAATCAACTATCGGCAGCTGATGTGAGTATGCTTCTTTCCGAGATATTTTCCATGTGTATTTACATCGTTGTTTATGCATACTAAAACAAAACAAACAATTATGAATTTGGAAACACTCAGTATAGTGTTACTCTCTGTTTTTTATAGGCCTACTTGAGATTGCAGTTTTGCAAAAGTACTCCATGTGTCGCTCTTCACCAGCTAAAGCCATTAGATATATTTCCCAACCCATTCCCGCTGCATAAGCAAAGGGAGAGACTCATTTTAAAACAGTGCAGGTTAGCGAAAGATCACATCCCTTGGACGAACGTAAGACAGGCCTGTTGACTAAGTTGCTTTTATCGTTTCACTCTTTCAAATAGTTTGTACTTGACCCCAGCATAATATTGGAATATACTTGTTTTTTGAAAATGGAATATAAGGGATTCTCGTTCACTGCCTCGAATTTCTTCATGGCTTTGTTTCTTTTCCTGCTGCGCACCAGCTATGGAGACGTGACCTATTCTTTTCCGGAAGAGATGAAACGCGGATCTGTGATCGGGAATATAGTCAACGATCTTGGCCTGGATCCAAAAGGACTGTATGTTCGTAAAGCTCGCCTAGAAATGGATGGTAGTAACACACTCTATTGTGACATTAACCTGAGCACTGGCGACCTGATTGTTGCTGAGAGAATGGACAGGGAGCAGCTCTGTGGCAGAAGGGTTTCGTGTGTATTGAAATATGAAATGGTGCTCGAGAATCCTTTAGAATTACACCGCGTCGTTCTTCAGATACAAGATATTAATGACAATTCACCACAATTCGCGAACGATCGCATTACGTTTGAGATCAGAGAATCGGCAGATAAAGGCGCCCGATTTGTGGTTAATCAGGCTCATGATGCAGATATAGGACAGAACGCCGTTCAAAGCTACACACTACAAAAGAACAGCCATTTTGGTTTGGCTGTGCATACCAATCCTGGTGGGGTAAAATATGGCGAGTTAGTATTAGAGAAAGAACTGGATCGAGAACAACAGCAGGAGGTGACATTGTTACTTACTGCGGTTGACGGTGGGACTCCACAGAGATCTGGTACTGTAGTTATACACGTTACTGTGTTGGATGCTAACGACAATATTCCAGTGTTTAGCCAGAACCTTTTTAAGGTCAGTTTGCCCGAAAATTCTCCCTTTGGCACTGTAGTAGTTACTGTAACCGCCACAGATGCTGACGAGGGACAAAATGGGGACGTGATGTATGAATTCGGACCTATCTCTAATGAATTGAATGACTTGTTTTCTCTTGACCCTAAAACTGGAGACATCAGCATAGCAGGACAGGTGGATTTCGAAAAAGAGTCGATTTATGAATTGAGTATCCAAGCCAAAGACGGCTCAGGTTTGACATCGTTTGCCAACGTGGTCATAGAAATTACAGATATGAATGACAATGCACCAGTAATATATATCAAATCACTTAGCAATCCAATCCCTGAGAATGTTTTACTTGGTACAGAGGTGGGCATCATTAATGTACAGGATAAAGACTCGGAGGGAAATAGACAGGTCCGCGTCTCCATTCAACAAAATGTTCCTTTCAAATTAAACCCGTCTATCAAAAACTACTTTTCTCTGGTAACAACTAGTGAATTAGACCGAGAGATAATATCAGATTATAACATAACTATCATTGCCACTGACGAGGGGACTCCACCCTTATCCTCCTCAAAGACTATTCATTTATCTGTATCAGACGTGAACGACAACCCACCTGTGTTTGAAGAACAATCCTACAGCGCCTATGTGACTGAAAATAACAAGCCTGGCTCCTCTATGTGTTCTGTTACTGCCAGAGACCCAGACTGGAGACAGAACGGCACGGTGGTCTATTCTCTATTGCCTAGTGGTGTCAATGGCGTTCCGGTGTCCTCATTTCTATCCATTAACGGAGACACGGGGGTGATCCACGCTGTGAGAGCATTTGATTATGAGCAGTTCAGGAACTTCAAAGTTCACGTTGTAGCCAGAGACAATGGTTCTCCTCCACTCAGCAGTAACGTGATTGTGAGTGTCTTCATAACAGATGAGAATGATAACTCTCCCCAGATATTATACCCTGCTCCAGCAGGGAACTCCTTGATGACTGAGATGGTCCCCAAAGCTGCTCTGGCGGGGTCCCTGGTTTCCAAGGTGATAGCTGTGGACGCTGACTCTGGACAGAATGCTTGGCTGTCATATCAGATCGTGAAATCGACTGATCCGGGACTTTTCACTATTGGTCTCCACAGTGGAGAGATCACCGCACAGCGGGACATTTCTGAATCTGACAGTATGAAGCAAAACCTTGTTATATCAGTGAAAGATAACGGACAGCCCTCTCTCTCTACAACCTGTGATGTATATTTACTCATATCAGACAACTTGGCTGAAGTTCCAGAACTGAAAGACATGGCTTATGAGGATAGTTCCAAACTTACTTCCTATTTGATCATTGCACTGGTCTCTGTGTCCACCTTTTTTCTGACTTTCATTATTCTCATCCTGGCCGTGAGGTTCTGCCGCAGTAGAAAGCCTAGAATGTTGTTTGATGGAGCAGTTGCCATTCCAAGCGCGTATTTCCCTCCCAACTATGCAGAGGTGGATGGAGCTGGAACTCTGCGCAGTTCTTACAATTATGACGCATACCTGACAACGGGCTCACGCACCAGTGACTTCAAGTTTGTCAGATCTTACAATGACAACACGCTGCCTGCTGACCAGACACTGATGAACAACCTAAATGAACCTTTTGGAGAAAACATTATCACGTTCAACACCGTGGGGGAGTGTGAGGTGAGATTTCATAGCTTGTGAAAAACTGAAATGCTTTTGATTCAATCGTGAAGCTGTATAACTAACCATGTGCATATATCTCATGTATCTGTACAACTAACCATGTGCATATATCTCATGAAGCTGTTTAACTATCGGTTTCCTGTTGATCTTATTGTGCTCTTTTCATAGTTTAAGTTTTTATTCATGTAGCCTATTCATACCTCTTCCCCCTCTTCTTGCAAGGCTTTATCGTTATTCTCAGCTTTAGGCTAATCTTATTACACACGTGTTTACTCTTTGTTCTTCAAAACGGCTTCTCCCTAATTTCATTCAGTGACATTTTGTCACTAGTAGTCTGAGAATATGTACATATCAACCACCATCCGATTTCAACGTGACCCAGTAGCCTACAGCACACGTCGGCCAATTTCAGCACCATGGACAGCACCCCTTTCGGCATTCAGTCTGTCTCCCCACAACAAACTAAAATTGCAACAAGTGGAGGGCGTGAGATATATTTGATAAAATTAGTTCATTTTGGATGTATATATTTTTTTCCAGCAATGACATTTGGAAATACATTGTGGACTTTATATTTCGAAGGTTGCGGTTACTTTACGTTGTTTGTCAGGCCAGTCAGTATTTCATTCGATGAAATGTTGTTGACTCAGTTGCGCTCAGCTGGGACGGCGAGAGGTTCGTTGAAAATTCTGTTTTCACAAACATGAATTTAGAAAGGTATTTTTTGACATGATGTGATAACATTTTTTTTTAACATAATTTACCCAATCATGTTTTTATGTTCTCGGATGCGTGGCAGCCTTTCCTTCGTGCAGTTGGTTGTAGACTTAAACATGCTTTCCTGCAGTTTTTGTGAAACTACACGGAGTGTCGCTATTCACCAGCAATAACTTGCAAGTCTTTCTCTCCACCCATTTGTGTCATTTACAGGGAGGAGACCTCATATATTTAGTGTAAGGAGAGTCGCTTGCTTAACATTTTATAAGCAAGTGAATTTAGCTTTCAGTCGTTATGAACGTTCGTTTGGTTGGATAGCGCTATAATTTACCACACCATTGCATCGGGAATACGTTTTATTAACTGAAAATGGAATGCAAAGGATTCTCTGCCTTGATGTTCTGCCTAGCTTGGTTTATTTTCCTACTGCGTACCAGCTATGGAGATGTGACCTATTCTGTTCCGGAGGAGCTGAAACGCGGATCTGTGATCGGAAATATAGCCAAGGATCTGGGGCTGGATGCAAAACGAATCTTACATCGAAAAGCTCGCTTAGATGCTGATGGTAGCAGCAAACGTCATTGTGAAATCGATCTGAATACTGGTGATTTGATCGTTGCTGAAATAATAGACAGGGAACAGCTTTGCGGGAGGAGGATATCATGCAACCTAAAATACGAGATGGTTCTGGAGAATCCCTTAGAATTACATAACATAATTCTGCAGGTACAAGATATTAATGATAATGCTCCACAATTCCAAGAAGATGTGATAAAGTTGGATATCACAGAGTCAGCCGTTAAAGGGGCTCGGTTTGCGGTTAACCAGGCTCACGATGCAGATATAGGACAGAATTCCGTTCAAAGCTACACAATACAAAGGAACGACCATTTTAGTTTGGCGGTTCATACCATTCCCGGTGGGGGGAAGTATGGCGAGTTAGTGTTAGAAAAAGAGCTAGATCGAGAACAACAACAAGAGGTGACGTTGTTACTTACTGCTGTTGATGGTGGGACTCCGCAGAGATCCGGTACTGTAGTTATACACGTTACTGTGTTGGATGCTAACGATAATAAACCTGTGTTTAGCCAGACAGTGTATAAAGTCAGTGTACCAGAAAATGCTCCAATAGGGTCATTAGTGGTTACTGTGACGGCAACAGATGCAGACGAGGGGGCAAATGGAGAGGTGACGTACGGATTTGGCTCCATCTCAGATGAAGTGAATCAATTATTTTCCCTTAATCCCAAAACGGGTGAAATTAACATAGCTGGATTTATGGATTACGAAAAGGAGTCAATTTATGAATTAAGTATTCAAGCCAAAGACAATTCAGGGTTGACGTCATTTGTCAACATTGTTGTTGATATTAAAGATGTGAATGATAATGCACCAATAATATTGATAAAATCTCTTAAAAATCCCATCCCTGAGGATGTGTTACCTGGTACAGAGGTGGGCATCATTAATGTACAGGATAAAGACTCGGAGGGAAATAGACAGGTCCGCTGCTCCATTCAACAAAATGTTCCTTTCAAATTAAACCCCTCAATCAAAAACTACTATTCTCTGATAACAACGAGTGAACTCGACCGTGAGATAATATCAGATTATAACATAACTATCACTGCCACTGACGAGGGGTCTCCACCTTTATCCTCCTCAACGACTATTAATTTATCTGTGTCAGACGTGAATGACAACCCACCTGTGTTTGAAGAACAATCCTACAGTTCCTATGTGACTGAAAATAATACGCCTGGCTCCTCTATGTGTTCTGTTACTGCCAGAGACCCAGACTGGAGACAGAACGGCACAGTGGTCTATTCTCTATTGCCTAGTGGTGTCAATGGTGTCCCGGTGTCCTCATTTGTATCCATTAACGGAGACACGGGGGTGATCCATGCTGTGAGAGCATTTGATTATGAGCAGTTTAGGAGCTTCAAAGTCCACGTTGTAGCCAGAGACAATGGTTCTCCTCCACTCAGCCGTAACGTGACAGTGAGTGTCTTCATAACAGATGAGAATGATAACTCTCCCCAGATATTATACCCTGCTCCAGCAGGGAACTCCTTGATGACTGAGATGGTCCCCAAAGCTGCTCTGGCGGGGTCCCTGGTTTCCAAGGTTATCGCTGTGGATGCTGACTCAGGACAGAACTCTTGGCTGTCATATCAGATCGTGAAATCGACTGATCCGGGACTTTTCACTGTTGGTCTCCACAGTGGAGAGATCAGGGCACAGCGGGACATTTCTGAATCTGACAGTATGAAGCAGAACCTTGTTATATCAGTGAAAGATAACGGACAGCCCTCTCTCTCTACAACCTGTGATGTATATTTACTCATATCAGACAACTTGGCTGAAGTTCCAGAACTGAAAGACATGGCTTATGAAGATAGTTCCAAACTTACTTCATATTTGATCATTGGTCTGGTCTCTGTCTCCACCTTTTTCCTGACATTCATTATTCTCATCCTGGCCGTGAGGTTCTGCCGCAGTAGAAAGCCTCAAATGACTTTTGATGGAGCAGTCGCTATTCCAAGCGCGTATTTCCCTCCCAACTATGCAGAGGTGGATGGAGCTGGAACTCTGCGCAGTTCTTACAATTATGATGCATACCTGACAACCGGCTCACGCACCAGTGACTTCAAGTTTGTGAGATCTTACAATGACAGCACCCTGCCTGCTGATCTTACACTTAAGAGGAGTCAAGTTGAGTGTTTGGGAGAAAGTATGATCACTCTTAACGATGCGGGAGAGTCTGAGGTGAGATATGAAGCATGCATGCCTAAAAGTAATAGTTTACAAAAAGCTTTAATATGTTCCAGAACAATGTTGATTCAGTGACCTGTGACAGATTTGGATAAGGTCATGAAGTCTTACGACACGAGTGACCGTAGCTATATGTTTTAATCTGAACTTCTATTGCTAGTTCTGGTTGACACAACATTATTTACACTGAGCTTTTGGCATTAGGCCTACAGCTGATGACATTGTTAAGTCGTCGACTCAGATGTCGGAGAGTTGCCTTTACACTAGGTCTTCTCTACTTTGGGTTTTGAGATCGGTACTAAATGAGTACATTCCCTTTTACTTGCATATTGAGATTTTATGCTTGGCATTAGGCATACAGGGCTCCCGAGTGGCGCAGCGGTCTAAGGCACTGCATCTCAGTGGTAGAGGCGTCACTACAGACCCTGGTTCGATTACAGGCTGTATCACAACCGGCCGTGATTGGGAGTCCCGTAGAGCGGCGCACAATTGGCCCAGAGTTGTCCGGGTTAGGGTTTGGCTGGGGTAGGCCACCATTGTAAATAAGAATTTGTTCATAACTGACTTGCCTAGTTAAATAAAAATAAAAACAGCTGGTGACATGGTGAAGTGGAAGACTCAGATGTTGTGGAGTTATATTTACAGTAGATCTTCTCTGTTTTGGATTTTGAGATCGGTACATTGTAAAAAAAATATTCTGGGGTGAATTGAAATCTACAAAAAAAGAACATATACTTCGTAAAAAAAGAGTTCAAGTAATTTCAATGATTTATACATTTTAAAATAATATATATTTTATTAGGATTACAAAAGAGATAGATAATCGAGTGATCTAATTTACTGCATTTTAATAAATTTGAGTACATTTTAATAAGAATAATATTTCTCTTAATTGAATAATTTTAAGTTCTTGCAACAACTTGCCGGTTTTTAGAGGATTGTGGGTAATGCAACATTTTTTATGACAGAGGAAAATTCATCATCAAACAATACTTTCATTTCTACCTCCAGCTACTGCTTGTGAGTTGAGCATTGAGATCAACAATGCCTGTCAAAGTGGGTTAAAATGGCAAATTATCAAATACATTAAACAATGTTTAACATTACATTTTTTTGAAACACTAATACTGTATGTTGCGTTTTACTAAATATTTGTTTGACATCAACTCATATTTAATAATATTATCAGGAAATACATCACATTTTTATGGCTATTATTAATTCCCTGGACTTACTTTATTTGTGTAAATCCAAACAATTTATTTAAAACATCTACATAAAAACATAGGAAGTTACATCTACTAATAATATTAAATTAAGTGTCATCTTGTTGACCTAATTTTTAAAAGTAGATTCAGCACTTAATTTGTTACTGTACTAAATAAGTACATTCCTTTTTACTCCCTATGTCTTTATCACATCCTTACCATGGTTTTTTAGCATGCTGGGAAATCCTTTCACTTAATAACATTCATCAATATTGTGTAGCCTACTTATTGCTTAGCATGGCTAGACTCTAGCCTTCTTTCTGTGATCTAGTAGTCTACTTCAGTTGCTAGGCCTACGTAAGTTTCAAGAGAATACGTTTCTTCACCTTGATGTGGACAGTGCCACTGCATTAGTATTTATATGTGTGATATGAAGTTGAGTTGTGAATGATGTGATAGTGGACTATTTGTTATTTCAGATAAACGTAGTTTTTATTTTTGTGTGCATTTTATTGTGAGAAGTGAATCAAGTGTTTTGACATTGGATGAGTTGTTACGGTGAATGTAACTTTCGTTATTTGAGAATCAATTGTGGGCAGCTGATGTAAGTAGGGACACATGGGCTTATTTCCTAGAGACTTTCAGTGTATGCTTGCATCTTTCTTTTACTAAACGAACAAATATTATCATTTGGAAACTCTCCGTAAAAGTATTATTCTCGGATTTTTGTAGGCCTACTTGGGATTGCAGTTATGGAAAAGTACTCCATGTGTCGCAATTCACCAGCTAAAGCCATATCTCCAGAATCCATATCCTGCTGTGGGCTATAAGGAAAGGGGGAGACTAATTTGAATACAGTGTAGGCTAGCGAAAGACCCCATCACTTGGTAGAACATAACACGTCGATTATTTCATTTTTTCCAACTGAAAATATATTGTTTGATCACCATACTATTGGAATAAACGTTGGTCTCTGGAAATGGAATACAGGGGATTCTCGTTCTCTGCATCGATGTTCGGCCTGGCTTTGTTTCTTTTCCTGCTGCGCACCAGCTATGGAGACGTGACCTATTCTTTTCCGGAAGAGATGAAACGCGGATCTGTGATCGGGAATATAGCCAACGATCTCGGCCTGGATAAAAAAGGACTGTATGTTCGTAAAGCTCACCTAGAAATGGATGGTAGCAACACACTCTATTGTGACATTAACCTGAGCACTGGCGACCTGATTGTTGCTGAGAGAATGGACAGGGAGCAGCTCTGTGGCAGAAGGGTTTCGTGTGTATTGAAATATGAAATGGTGCTCGAGAATCCTTTAGAATTACACCGCGTCGTTCTTCAGATACAAGATATTAATGACAATTCACCACAATTCGCGAACGATCGCATTACGTTTGAGATCAGAGAGTCCGCCGTTAAAGGCGCTCGATTTGCGGTCCATCAGGCTCATGATGCAGATATAGGACTGAACGCTGTTCAAAGCTACACACTACAAAGGAACAGCCATTTTAGTCTGGCCGTTAATACAAAACCTGGTGGGGGAAAGTATGGGGAGTTAAAGTTAGAAAAAGAGTTAGATCGAGAACAACAGCAGGAGGTGACTTTATTACTTACTGCGGTTGACGGTGGGACTCCACAGAGATCTGGTACTGTAGTTATACACGTCACTGTGCTGGATGCTAATGATAATGTCCCAACATTTAGCCAGAACATCTATAAGGTCAGAATAGCTGAAAATGCACCCATGGGTACTGTTGTAGTGACCGTAAGCGCCACAGACGTTGACGAAGGACAAAATGGTGAAGTGATGTATGTATTTGGTCCAATTTCAGTTGAATTGAATGAATTATTTTCTCTTGACCCTAAAACGGGTGACATTAGTTTATCTGGACAGATGGACTTCGAAAAGGAGTCCGTTTATGAAATTAGCATACAGGCCCAGGATAGCTTGGGGTTGACGTCCTTTGCCAACGTTGTCATCGAGATTACAGATGTAAATGACAATGCCCCGGTAATATCTCTTAAATCTTTGACCAATCCCATCCCTGAGAACGTGTTACCTGGCACAGAGGTGGGGATTATTAATGTACAGGATAAAGACTCGGAGGGAAATAGACAGGTCCGCTGCTTCATTCAACAAAATGTTCCGTTCAAACTAAACCCCTCAATCAAAAACTACTATTCTCTGGTCACAACAGTTGAACTAGATCGTGAGATAATATCAGATTATAACATAACTATCATTGCCACTGACGAGGGGTCTCCACCTTTATCAGCCTCAAAGACTATTCATTTATCTGTATCAGACGTGAATGACAACCCACCTGCATTTGAGGAACAATCCTACAGCGCCTATGTGACTGAAAATAACAAGCCTGGCTCCTCTATGTGTTCTGTTACTGCCAGAGACCCAGACTGGAGACAGAACGGCACAGTGGTCTATTCTCTATTGCCCAGTGAGATCAACGGTGTTCCGGTGTCCTCATTTTTATCAATTAACGGAGACACGGGGGTGATCCACGCTGTGAGAGCATTTGATTATGAACAGTTCGGGAACTTCAAATTCCACGTTGTAGCCAGAGACAATGGTTCTCCTCCACTCAGCAGTAACGTGACAGTGAGTGTCTTCATAACAGATGAGAATGATAACTCTCCCCAGATATTATACCCTGCTCCAGCAGGGAACTCCTTGATGACTGAGATGGTCCCCAAAGCTGCTCTGGCGGGGTCCCTGGTTTCCAAGGTGATAGCTGTGGATGCTGACTCTGGACAAAACGCGTGGCTTTCATATCACATCGTGAAATCGACTGAACCGGGACTTTTCACTGTTGGTCTCCACAGTGGAGAGATCAGCGCACAGCGGGACATTTCTGAATCTGACAGTATGAAGCAAAACCTTGTTATATCAGTGAAAGATAACGGACAGCCCTCTCTCTCTACAACCTGTGATGTATATTTACTCATATCAGACAACTTGGCTGAAGTTCCAGAACTGAAAGACATGGCTTATGAGGATAGTTCCAAACTAACTTCCTATTTGATCATTGGTCTGGTCTCTGTGTCCACCTTTTTCCTGACATTCATTATTAGCATCCTGGCCGTGAGGTTCTGCCGCAGTAGAAAGCCTAGAATGTTGTTTGATGGAGCAGTCGCCATTCCCAGCGCGTATTTCCCTCCCAACTATGCAGAGGTGGATGGAGCTGGAACTCTGCGTAGTTCTTATAATTATGACGCATACCTGACAACGGGCTCACGCACCAGTGACTTTAAGTTTGTCAGATCTTACAATGACAGCACCCTGCCTGCTGATCTTACACTGAGGAAGAGTCAAATTGAGTTTTTGGGAGAAAGTGTATTCACTCCTGACGTCGCGAGGAATAATGAGGTGAGATTAGAATCGTATTTTTAGTATTGATTGACCTTTTATGTTAACACATGTATTGAGATGACCACAAGTCTGTCAAATGTTTGAATGTGATCACTGTGTTGTTGTCTTATCAGACATTGCGACGTTTTTAAATTGACTGATTTCAGGAGGCGTCACTGGTAAAATGTGTATTCCAAGCAGAATAAACCGGCTACATCCCTCCTACGTTTTTTTGCGAGGGATTAATCAATACTTTTACTCATGTGTCTTATGCCAGAGCTTGGTGCCATATCTCCAGACTTATCTGATGAATTTCTAATGCAGGATACACGTTTACAAGATTGAAGTGCTCCGTTTTATTTTATTTTAAACGCAGAATAGGCTACTATGTCAACTATTTGAAGTGATCCGTATGTAATTAAATAGGCCTATGCTAGGTCAAATAGCCTGCTGCTATTTTAAGTGAACATATTTATGACGTTTATTGGATAGCAATTTGCAGCACTAAATTATTAATCACTTAGGCACAGTCGATCATTCAGAAGCAAGTGAGGAAAATTAAATTAAATGTCAATGTAGTTTAGGATATCATGAGAGGCTATGTTATTTAGGCCTATATTTTTACATGTATAAAATCGCATTAATGAAAAGCAGTTGTCAATTATCAAGCCTTTGGTCATTTATATTTTAAAATGCACCCAAAACAACCGAAATAATACACTAATATAATATACACATGGCATATTATTCAATGACTGAAAAGGTTACCCTCATCTCGGATACTCTATTGCCAAATCCTTAAAGTATGGTCGCTGTCCAGTTCTGAAACATTACCGACGCTATAGCGCACGTATCTTTTGCGCCAACCATAGAGAGTTAAGGCTCAAACCAAAATGGTGTTGACTGATGGAAAACTGGTGATTTGTTCTGGCTGACTTGTAGGCATGGCCAGTTTGGCAAAATGTAAGTAGCATATTTTTACAGTAAGATATTGGAAATATCTTGTTCAATGTATATTCAGTAACTTTGTAGTGTTACTGCAGTTTTTGTGAAAATACTCAATGTGTCGCTGTTCACCTTCTCTGGGTGAATGCACACTTGTGTCCCCACCCAGTAGATTAACATATACAGGGAGGAGACTTGTTTCGGCAGTGGGGAAAAAACAAAGCATTGACTAGTTTCAACATATCCTTGCTTGGAGAGAATATCGGAACTTGGACTACATTTTTTTTATTGAATAACGTATTCTGGAAATCACCATCTTAAGGATAGGATCGCTCCCACGTTGATGATGATGGATGCAAGATTATCGGTCTCTGCCTTCGTTCTCTCCTCGGTTTTCTTTCTTGTTCTCCCTCGTAACACGTATGGAGACATGAGCTACTCTGCTCCTGAGGAAGCGAAGCGTGGATTTGTCATTGGAAATATAGCCAAAGATCTCGGACTGGATGCGAAGAGATTCTCTGATCGCAAAGCTCGGTTGGATATGGATGGCATCAGTCAACGTTATTGTGACATCAACCTCGCGGCTGGCAACCTTATTGTGACGGAAATAATAGATAGAGAGGAGCTGTGTGGTTCGAAGGTTACTTGTGCATTAAAATATGAGCTTGTGCTTGAAAACCCTCTCGAGCTGCATCGTATTACTGTGCAAATTCAAGACGTAAATGACAATTCACCTCGTTTCCCCAATGAACGCATTAATCTAGAAATAAGGGAATCGGCTGATAAAGGGGAGCGTTTTCCCTTAGACGAAGCCCATGATGCAGACATAGGATTAAACACGGTGCAAAGCTATACGCTCGACAGGAATGAACATTTTGTTTTGGCCGTTCATACAAATAGAGATGGTGGGAAATACAGTGAGTTAGTGTTAGAAAAAGAGCTGGATCGAGAAAAGCAAGAGGAGGTGACATTGTTACTTACTGCTGTTGATGGTGGGGCTCCACAGAGATCTGGTACTGTAGTTATACACGTCACTGTGTTGGATGCTAACGATAATATTCCAGTGTTTAGCCAGGACGTGTATAGAGTCAGTCTGACAGAAAATTCCCCTCTAGATTATGTAGTCGTAACTGTCAGCGCCACTGACGCAGATAAGGGTGCAAATGGGGAAGTGACGTATGACTTCAGTAGTATTTCTGATAAAGCATCATCGATTTTTTCTATAGACAAGGGGACTGGTGTAATCAGAGTCGTCGGACCTGTGGACTTTGAGGAGAGGAAAGATTATGAAATGCGCGTCCAAGCCAAAGATGGGTCAGGTTTAGCTTCTAACACAAAAGTAATCATAGATATTACCGATATAAATGACAATGCACCATTAATATTCATCAAATCACTTAGCAATCCCATCCCTGAGAACGTGTTACCTGGTACAGAGGTGGGGATCATTAATGTACAGGATAAAGACTCGGAGGGAAATAGACAGGTCCGCTGCTCCATTCAACAAAATGTTCCTTTCAAATTAAACCCTTCAATCAAAAACTACTATTCTCTGATAACAACTAGTGAACTAGACCGTGAGATAATATCAGATTATAACATAACTATCATTGCCACTGACGAGGGGTCTCCACCTTTATCCTCCTCAACGACTATTCATGTATCTGTATCAGACGTGAATGACAATCCACCTGCGTTTGAAGAACAATCCTACAGCGCCTATGTGACTGAAAATAACAAGCCGGGCTCCTCTATGTGTTCTGTTACTGCCAGAGACCCAGACTGGAGACAGAACGGCACAGTGGTCTATTCTCTATTGCCCAGTGAGGTTAACGGTGTTCCGGTGTCCTCATTTTTATCCATCAACGGAGACACGGGGGTGATCCACGCAGTGAGATCATTTGATTATGAGCAGTTTAGGAGCTTCAAGGTCCACGTTGTAGCCAGAGACAATGGTTCTCCTCCACTCAGCAGTAACGTGACTGTGAGTGTCTTCATAACAGATGAGAATGATAACTCTCCCCAGATATTATACCCTGCTCCAGCAGGGAACTCCTTGATGACTGAGATGGTCCCCAAAGCTGCTCTGGCGGGGTCCCTGGTTTCCAAGGTGATAGCTGTGGATGCTGACTCTGGACAGAACGCGTGGCTTTCATATCAGATCGTGAAATCGACTGATCCGGGACTTTTCACTATTGGTCTCCACAGTGGAGAGATCAGGGCACAGCGGGACATTTCTGAATCTGACAGTATGAAGCAGAACCTTGTTATATCAGTGAAAGATAACGGACAGCCCTCTCTCTCTACAACCTGTGATGTGTATTTACTCATCTCAGATAACTTGGCTGAAGTTCCAGAACTGAAAGACATGGCTTATGAGGATAGTTCCAAACTAACTTCCTATTTGATCATCGGTCTGGTCTCGGTCTCCACCTTTTTTCTGACTTTCATTATTCTCATCCTGGCCGTGAGGTTCTGCCGCAGTAGAAAGCCTAGAATGTTGTTTGATGGAGCAGTCGCCATTCCCAGCGCGTATTTCCCTCCCAACTATGCAGAGGTGGATGGAGCTGGAACTCTGCGCAGTTCTTACAATTATGACGCATACCTGACAACGGGCTCACGCACCAGTGACTTTAAGTTTGTCAGATCTTACAATGACAGCACGCTGCCTGCTGATCAGACACTAACAAGATGTCCAGATACATTATTAGAAGGGAGTATCATCACGCTCAACACTGCAGGAGACTCTGAGGTAACCCATGCCTTTATTTTGCATTTTATGAGGATGGTTTGTCCTACGTGGCTTTGAAAGGAAATATCACTCATTTGCTTCTTGGCAATAGCAAACTTCCTAACGTGAAAGGCCCAACGCTCTGTTTTAATCGCAGGTTGTATATTAAAGTCAGCAGAACAGCATTAGTATGCTCTTCTAGTATGAGAGAGTACAGCGCAACATGAAGTCATCTGAAGTGTATGCAGCTACAGTTCTTCTATTGTTTTGAATGTATTTATTATTTGTCATTGGCGACCTCTAGGCAGTTCTATTGTATCTTGGATAAGTAGACTACAAAATGAAAATATGTGTCTTCTATTACGCCTGTAGCCTACTGTTACATGCATACCACTTCCACTGAAATATTATCAATATATAATACTGAATATTATCAAAGTGGCATATTTTCCTACAGATATAGGATCTTAACATGTTTGATGCAGCAATAGGAAATACGAATTATTATGTGGGTTATAACTAATGGTCATTTTTCTAGGTGAAAATCAAGTCTGAAATGTTAAAGTGGAAATGACAAACTTCAGAAGCCTTTTTAAACCTCAAATACACTACACGTTTTACATGTCCTGCATTGGTGATCAAATGAAGATCCTACATCTGCATAGCCTGTACCCGAGTTGTTCTGCTAAATCACATGAAGATCCTACATCTGCATAGCCTGTACCCGAGTTGTTCTGCTTCTGCTAAATTTAAGTTGGCCAATTCCTTTAACATATTCCCTTTCACTGCTCATTCCACTGTAGCCTGCAGGACTTAAATGAATATATTCACACGCTGAAAATACAAATCACATCGCCTTCCAATTCTGATGAAGCTACGCTAGCACTGTTTCAGCACCACGCCGATAGACAGCGCAACCGAGAAGCCTGTTTCTCAGTGAAACAGGCAAAGATGCAAGCTGCAAGTATTGGTTTCCGCCAATACTTAAATTAACCTAGATTTATTTTGGATGCTATGTTTGAAACTGAAAAATAACATTTACCGCATTGTATGCTACTTCCGCGCATTCACATTCACACCTTCTAGGGAAAAAGTATATCCTGAATGTCGTGGTGGCTTATGGATTTAAGAGGTTTATTTGAATGCATTTTTTTGTAGTTTTCATTGACATACTCTAAGTGTCGCTGTTCACTATATATTGGCCGACAGGCACATCTCTCCCCCAGTCCATGCATAGAAAAGGAGGAGATATAGGCCTGCTTTGGTCAGCGTGACAAACCATCGTCTCGATTAGACAGAGGCTTAGCGTGTATCGTCGGCTATTCCACACCTTAACGGAGCAAATGTTTCATTTTGAGGGCTGAACAATATCTTTACCACGATTTGTAGTTGGACTACTTGTGTCATTTGAGAAGATGGAGTACATCGGATTATCATTGTCTGTTTCGACGTTCCGTTTGGTTTTCCTCGTCTTCATGGTGCGACAGAGCCATGGCGATATGAGCTATTCTATTCCAGAGGAGATGAAAAGCGGATCTGTGATCGGGAATATAGCCAAGGACCTCGGTCTGGATGCGATAAGATTTTCATCTCGCAAGGCTCGTTTGGATATGGATGGCAGTCGTCAAGGTTACTGTGACATTAATCTGAATACTGGAGATTTAATTGTGGCTGAAACAATAGACAGGGAGGAGCTGTGTGGACCGAAGGTTTCTTGTTCTTTAAAATACGAGCTTGTGCTGGAAAAACCTCTGGAATTACATCGTATTCATGTGCAAGTCCAAGATATAAATGATAACTCCCCAACATTTTCTAACACTCAAATTAATTTAGAAATCCGCGAGTCTGCGGTTAGAGGAACACGTTTCCTTCTTAGCGAAGCTCATGATGCGGATATAGGACATAATGCAGTTCAAAACTATTCACTCGAAAAAAACGACTATTTTGTTTTGGCTATTCATACAAACCCAGATGGTGGGAAATACGGTGAGTTAGTTGTAGAGAAGGAATTAGATCGAGAACAACAGCAGGAGGTGACATTGTTACTTACTGCGGTTGATGGTGGGACTCCACAGAGATCTGGTACTGTAGTTATACACGTTACAGTGTTGGATGCTAACGACAATATTCCAGTGTTTACTCAGAACGTCTATAAGGTCAGCCTACCTGAGAATTCTCCATTAGGTACC